>NC_042980.1:16832120-17156564 GCF_901001165.1 Salmo trutta
AAGAGGGATTTTGGATGGGCAGGGTGGGGTGGGGTTGAGAGGTGATAATGATGCCGTAATGCAAACCCATTGAGAATGGTGCAAAGAGGTTTTATTTATTGGCAGATACAGTACTTGTCTGTGAGTGATTGAAGTTTGGCATTCATCAATAGGACCAGGTTCTTTCAAGTCTGTTTATGGTTGTAACAGATATTATCTCATTTAATTTGTTTTAATGTCAATGGTAACATTTGCTTAGATTTTTTTATTTATTCAGGAACACCTTCAGTTACAGTTGATTTAACATCTGTGTATTTAAAGCGTTGGTGGTCTGTCTGTTTGTCAGAGCATTTAAGTTAGGGAATCTGTTGGGTGCCTAACTTTCCTCTAGCTCAGTCTAGATTTGTTTTAGCTCTAAGCACAGGTCATCACTAGTTATTACAGTCACAATGTCCTAAACCCAGCCTATTTCTAAAATGTATCATCTTAAAATTGTATTTTAAACTTAACCCTAACCTTAACCCTAACCGTAACCACACTGCTAACCTTATGCCTAACTCTAACTTTAAATTAAGACAAAAAAAGCAAATTTTGGTTTTCCTGAATTTTATACGATATAGGCACTTTTGGTGGCTGTACTATAGTGGCAGATAGCCTAGTGGGCCAGTAACTGGAAGGTCATTGGTTCAAATCCCAGAGACAGCTCGGACAACTGCTCCCCAGGCATTGATGACGTCGATAAAGGCAGCCCCCCGCACCTCTCTGATTCAGAGGGGTTAGGTAACATTTTGGTTGAATGCATTCAATTGAGCGACTGACTTGGTATCCCCTTTCCCTAGTGGAAATCCTAAACATGAGTCATGAGTCTTCTCATTGCACTGTTTACATAGGCCAGTGAGATGATTGTTATTCAGTCAACAGTGAAGAGATGCACCCTCCAGTGGCTAACAAGAGTATTTCACTTTAACAATGACCAAGTAACACAGTAGTAAGTTATTAGGAATATTTTTAATATTAAATTGAATTGTACATTTAAGAAACAAATGGTAACAAGTAAGTTGGTAATTATCAATACATTGCATACACTATACTTGGCTAAATACAAGTGAACGACACTAAAGTATATATTTAGGTGGAAATAAAGGCTTACAAAGAGAATACATGTCTAACAGATGTTGTAAGGCCACTAGACATAATAACAAAACATACAAATAAAGAAACATACAACCAACAAATGCAAAAATGTAAATATTAATAATATATTGATGCTGAACTCTGCAACTGCCTGATGTTGAAGACTGTTGAAGAGTGCGCTTAAAGAATAGCTATATGGCTCAGGGCTAATATACAGTATACTGTATAGTATACCCTTCCCTTTCTTTTATATAAGCTTTGATACGAGAAACTTTATCGACATTTCAAGGCAGGCACTTTGAAAGCTTGTATATCAGCTGGTTAAAGCAACAAGAACAATTACTAAATACAATTTAAAAGCCAAAGGTAAATGTGAATATACCCAATACATACAATAGCTCCTTTTACTATGTGTACTTTCCTCTGCCTTACTGAGCTGAGTGAGCTGAAATGGTGAGAGCAGTTTGACAGGAGAGGCCCTCTAGTTGGCCGGGTTTAGTTTCCTCCATATTCCTCTCATCTGTCTTGCCCTTTCATATGAGCAGAATGAGGAAGTAGGTCAAGGGAAATGAAAGGTGGGTGGCCATATTGATTTAGTCTCAGAGCCCTCTGAGGGAGACAAGAGATGAGTGATGACGGGAGACTTCAGTGTCAGGGGACATTTCAATTGGGAGGATCTGCCATGTTTCTGTCAATCATCGACTGACATGGAGTTCCATTTGTTGAATATGCTGAGTCATCATGGCAGCCTCGTGGGAAGTTCGACTTCTAGTCCCATGTCTGTAGTAACTGTGGTTACTATACTAGTCCTTATAGGACTTCTACGTCTCCTGTGTCTCCTATAGATGCAGCATTAGGGCCCGCATTCCTCCACAGTTTGTATTATGACCACAAGAAGTTAGTGTATGGCTTAGTGAAGTTTAGATAACACCAAAATAAAACAAAAGCAAAGAAAAACAAAAAAAGGGTTTACTACTATTGATATAACATTATCAACATACTGAATCAGAGTATTGTCAAACTGTAATGACATTTGGATACCAATAGCATTACAAGGGATATCATCTGAAAGCACATGCCTTGCATGGTTAGTCATACTGCCTACTCTGCAACCAATGCAGACATTTCGATGAAATACATCGTCTTTTCCTCAGAACGTCTATTAGTACATTTACATTTTAGTAATTTAGCAGACGCTCTTATCCAGAGCGACTTACAGTATTGAGTCCATACATTTTCATACTTTTTACACACTGGGAATCAACCCTTGGGAATCAAACCCACAACACTGGCGTTGCAAGTGCCATGCTCTACCAACTGAGCTACACGGGACACTTGTACACTGCTTCATTCACTCTCCAGAACAAGAAAACACAAACACACACGAACGCCTTTGCACACGCACACACGCTGTAAACATAGTCATATTCATCACAGTCATAAACACAAGTGCACTCACATCGTTTTACATAATATCTTTATATAAGAATATAGATTCAATTTCTGTATTTACACTCCATACAAAAATGTTTGTTATGACTTTATTTTTGTGAAAACTTGAATGGTGTCCTATCACCATCCGACTATAACGTAAGTGCACAAGAAACAAACGTAAAAAAAGAAATTAATACGGCTTGCTTCATTAGAATATCACTTTGGGAATTGGTCACGACCTTAAAAAGCCATGTAATGCTCCATTATAACGCAAGCAAAAATGCACTAGTGAGGATTCATACTTCATTCATATCATTGAAGGCAATTAAACAAACAAGTTGTGACAGAAACTGTTGTTACACAGTAATACAGTAATAAAAACAAAGACAAGGTATCAGCAAACAAAACAGAAGACAATGCAAAAATACAAAGAAAACCAGTTCAATTTCAAGTTGCTGCTTTTTGTTCCATTGCTGACAAAATTGACAAGGGGTAATTAAAGGAGTCCTTGTATTTACTGCAAACACTGATATAGGGAGATGGATGGTGTGTTTGACCACACATGATGAGGGGATGGCTTGTCTTCACAACACCCTCACTGAGACATCTCTTAAGGCAGAGGGTTGTCTATGAAAGCGTACAGACGGAAGGATGAATAGATTCATGGATGGCTTCCTCCTCTCTCTGTCCGCCATTTTTACCTCGTAAGGCAAAGTGACGCATGTTTAGAAGTTGCTATAGTTGGTTTGGTTGTGCTCTGTAAAGCACATGGATCCATTTACAAGGGGTGGTAAAGAGAATATTCCATTGCTGTCTATAACAGGGAGGCTTGGAATCTGTTGGGAGAAAAAGTATGACAAAAGATAGAATCAGATGTCTGGTTGTTTCATAAAGTTTCATATCATAAGAAATTACTTCATAACTATTTAGGGCCCTGAGTTTTCCTATCTGCGTGAAAACCAGTTCATTTCATTTGGTAAGGAAAAAAATCACTGCTCCATCCATAACAGTAGCAGCAGAGGACGAGAGGGGGCTTAGTTACCTGTGTCTGTCCGACTCCGCTGCATCCAGCCAGGTACTGCTGCATGGCCAGTAGGCCCTCAGGGGTGGTTATTTTGGCCACCAGAGGGCGAGACAGGGGGCTGGTGCTGGCGTTGTCCTGGATGACGGCTGACGTGCCCACCACCGGCTCACTGGGGTCCCACTGGAAGTAGCAAGAGCCCCGTGGAGGACTCTGGTCCTGGGGGTCCACCATCCTACTCTGGCATACAGACAATGTGGGGGCCAGCCTGGTGCCATCCACGTGGCTGTTTCCATTAGGGAGGGGGGGTGAGATGTTCTCAAACATGCAGCTACTGGATGGAGCAGGCTGGCCATTGGCCAATCCCCCCTGCTGGGTTCGGTGGTACAGTCTGTTGGGGTTCTGTGGCCAAAGGCCTGTGAGAGGGACCCTTTGTGTCTCTGTGGCTTGACTGTGACAGTCAGGGATTAATTTGTGTCCATTTGGCATTATTCCATTCTGTATGGTGCTGGCTGGGGGTGGCAGCTGCTGCTGGTTCTGGGGCCACTGCTGAACTCTCTGGATTTTGAGTGACTGAAATGGTGCACTGTTTCCCTGAAGGCAAGCAGTCGGAAGGGGATTAGATAGATTGAGATTGCTAGATTCAATCTGGGGTGAAACAAAGGCATTACTGGGAATCATGGATGCCCAGCCATCCACCAGACTAGGTGCTACATGGTTGGACTGTGGAACAGAGATCTGCTGTGGTCCGTTTGGTGCCATTGTAGCTGGCACGCCATTATGAGTGAAAAACTGTGGAGGTGACTGGTTAGAGTGGACCCGGCCAGTGATACCCGGAGGGCTTCCCATGTGGTTGTTTGGTCCCTGAGCACAGGATCCAGCCATGTTGGTGCCAAACGTAACAGCCCCGTTCTGGCCTGAGCTGTGTGGGATACTGAGCTCGGGGAGCTCCAGAGAGGGGGTGAAGATGTCGTTGAGCTGTAGCTGCTGCAGGGTGGGGATGTTCAGGTCCATCTGAGGGATCTGGGGGCCAAAGTGGGAGAGCCTCTGGGTGCTGTTGAACACCTGGTGTGGTCCTGCCTGGTTCTGTCCTGCCAAACCATCTGGTCCATTGCCTGTTACCTGACCAATTTGACCGTTCACTGGGGAGCAATTATGGATAAAGCTGCGACTGTCAAGCAACCCGGGCTTGCACTGTCCGACACCTGTAGGGCTGACCATTCCTGTGAATGGTCCATCCTGGTTGTTGTTGTTAAACATCTCTGTGAACAGGTTTAGGTTAGGGTTGTTGTTGACCATAATGGAACAGTTGGGCTGGTTACTGCTCCCCTGGCTGCTCTCCTTGAACAAGGCTTCCTCCACGTAAGAGAAGATGTCGTTTGTCATGATGTCATCCAGCTCCGGGGAGGTATTCCCGCCACCAGTCCCGTTGGATTCCTGGCTCAGCCTGAGGAGGGCACTCTCCCATTCCATCAGCTCGGCCGCGTCCACGTCCAGCCCCTGCAGCGCCTCACACAGGTCCCCATCTCGTGCCATCTTCTGCAGGGCGTCTATCATGGCCACCACCGCCCCCTTCTGCTTCACCTCACTGGGGCCGTCACCATCATCATCCCCGTCGGGCCCCTGGGGCTCCATGCTACTCTGCCAGGAGTTACAGGCCACATTGGTGAGCGCTCGGCTGTCCATGAATGCCTGGTCTATGGGTAGCTGAGGCTCCTGGGGCTGGGTGTAGACGGACTCGTCCTGCGTCAGTAAGGAGCCCAGCAGAGACTGGGGGTCCAGGGACTCCACCTTGCGGATTTTTGGGGAGTTGGTTTGGAATTCAGTGGCATCCAGAGTGGGGCCGGTCTCGTACAGCAGGGCCTCCCCGGTGGTGAAGCTGAATGGCAGCTGCATCTTCCTCTGGCGTAAATGCTCCTCTCCCTCGGAATTACTGTATCATATGTGTGAATGAATGAATATGCAATCATATATTTTGAGAAACAATAAAAAATGATGATACAGACAGATACTGATAACTCACAGCAAAGCTCTCTGGCGTGCGATGATGAAGTCAGGCCTTCCTCCTTTGTAGATGAGCCTGGCATTGGCCTGGACCCAGACCCAGCACCCGGTCTTCTGAAGTAGTCTGAATGTTGTCAGACCACTCTCTCCTGTCTTAATCACTGAGAAAAGAAGATTCATAGCATTAGACAAAGCTGCAAAAAAATATTGATCAAACGAATAAAGGGTTATTATACAGTTGAAGTCGGAAGTTTACATACACTTAGGTTGGAGTCCTTAAAACTAGGTTTTCAACCACTCCAAAATGTTCTTGTTAACAAACTATAGTTTTGGCAAATCTACTGTGTGCATGACAAGTGTAGATTTGTTTACAGACGGATTATTTCACTTATAATTCACTGTATCACAATTCCAGTGGGTCAGAAGTTTACATACACTAAGTTGACTGTGCCTTTAAACAGCTTGGAAAATTCCAGAAAATGATGTCATGGCTTTAGAAGCTTCTGATTGACTAATTGACATCATTTGAGTCAATTGGTTGTGCACCTGTGGATGTATTTCAAGGCCTACCTTCAAACTCATTGCCTCTTTGCTTGACATCATGGGAAAATTAAAATAAATCAGCCAAGACCTCAGAAAAATAATTGTAGACCTCCACAAGTCTGGTTCATCCTTGGGAGCAATTTCCAAACGCCTGAAGGTACCACGTTCATCTGTACAAACAATAGTACGCAAGCATAAACACCATGGGACCATGCAGCCGTCATACCGCTCAGGAAGGAGACGCGTTCTGTCTCCTAGAGATTAATGTATTTTGGTGCGAAAAGTGCAAATCAATCCCAGAACAACAGCAAAGGACCTTGTGAAGATGCTGGAGGAAACGGGTACAAAATGATCTATATCCACAGGAAAACGAGACCTATATCGACTTAACCTGAAAGGCCGCTCAGCAAGGAAGAAGCCACTGCTCCAAAACCACCATAAAAAAAGCCAGACTACGGTTTGCAACTGTACATGGGGACAAAGATCATACTTTTTGGAGAAATGTCCTCTGGTCTGATGAAACAAAAATAGAACTGTTTGGCCATAATGACCATCGTTATGTTTGGAGGAAAAAGCGGGAGGCTTGCAAGTCAAAGAACACCATCCGAACCCTGAAGCACGGGGGTGGCAGCATCATGTTGTGGGGGTGCTTTGCTACAAGAGGGACTGGTGCACTTCACAAAATAGATGGCATCATGAGGGCAGAAAATGTGAATATATTGAAGCAACATCTCAAGACATCAGCCGGGAAGTTAAAGCTTGGTCGCAAATGGGTCTTCCAAATGGACAATGACCCCAAGCATACTTCCAAAGTTGTGGCAAAATGGCTTAAGGACAACAAAGTCAAGGTATTGGAGTGGCCATCACAAAGCCCTGACCTCAATCCTATAGAAAATCTGTGGCAGAACTGAAAAAGCATGTGCGAGCAAGGAAGCATACAAACCTGACTGAGTTACACCAGCTCTGTCAGGAGGAATGGGCCAAAATTCACCCAACTTATTGTGGGAAGCTTGTGGAAGGCTACCTGCAACGTTTGACCCAAGTTAAACAATTTAAAGGCTATGCTACCAAATACTAATTGAGTGTATGTAAACTTCTGACCCACTGGGAATGTGATGAAAGAAATAAAAGATGAAATGAATCATTCTCTCTACTATTATTCAAACATTTAACATTCTTAAAATATAGTATTGATCCTAACTGACCTAGGATTTTACTAGGATTAAATGTCAGGAATTGTGAAAAACTAAGTGAAAATGTATTTGGCTAAGGTGTATGTAAACTTCCGACTTCAACTGTAAATGATGAAGAAAACCTACTTCTGACATGGTTGTCTGCGCAGTACATCATATCAGCTGCATGGATGAACTGATAACCAGAGCCTCTCATACACAACTCCATCTCTGAGTAGCCCAGGACAACCTTCCCCCTGTAGAGAGATGACAAGACAGGACACACCATATGAGCATTAGTGGAAAGTACAGCACATAACACATGTTCACCTGTGAAGTCATCCCTCAAACATGTTGAATATATAAGTGAAATTGTGACACATTTAAAAAAAAGTCATACATTTGATCAAGGCACAGGTTAAATACTACCATACGTCTTTCCTAAATGTAGGCCAAGGCTTCCAACTTTTTGGGACGCAGTAAGAATTAGTTTCAGGCCTTTAGAGTCACCTGGCATCAACACCCATGGGGGTGAAGTCGAGCTTGTGTTTGGTCTGGAAGAAGATTGTCTTCGTTCTGATCTCCAAAATGGACGGGTTCTGGACAGCGGTGGCGATGGTGAAAAGACCCAGGTTGGGCTGGCTGCGTGTCCCGTCATCCCCCAGCATGCTCTGGGCATGGAGGAACTTGAGACGCCCCTGGAAGTTCAGAGCCTGAATATGAGGAGAACAAAGGGATGTTAGACTCAGAAACTTGGCTAGTGACTATAAACATTTTAGCCAAACTTTGCCAAGATCCACCACTCACTTTATACTGTCAGATTAATCAACGGTGCTGATATGTGTTATTATCAGGGTATCAAAGGGAGGGTATATTACTGGAAACTTTCAAAGCTTACCAGTGAACTACCAGAATTTTGGTAACTTTCAAGGATTTTATGTAACCCATCATAAGACATCTAGTGGCCCTTTTGGGTACTTCAGATTATCACTAGTTTCTGTAAGTATGTCTGGCCCTCTCTATCTGGCCTTATCACATGTCAAATATATAAAGAAATTCAATAAGATTATTTACACAAAAAAATAGAATAACAAAGCTGGAAAGCATTATCCTAAATATAAACCATCAACTTATAGTGAATAACATTGGTGTTTTTAATGTGAGGCTTTCAGCATGATATATCGTTCATCTTTTTTTTTTACAGACTTATTTATTTATTTATTTTACTACAGTACCAGTTTGGACACACACACACTCATTTAAGGGTTTTTCTTTATTTTTATTATTATTCTACATTGTGGAATTTTACATTTGAGATTCTTCAAAGTAGACAGCTTTGCACACTCTTGACATTCTATCAACCAGCTTCATGGGGTAGTCACGTGGAATGCATTTCAATTAACAGGTGTGCCTTGTTAAAAGTCAATTTGTGGAATTTCTTTCCTTCTTAATGCGTTTGAGCCAATCAGTTGTGTTGTGACAAGGTAGGAGTATTATACAGAAGATAGCCCTGTTTGGTAAAAGACCAAGTCCATATTATGGCAAGAACAGCTCAAATAAGCAAAGAGAAACGACAGTCCATCATTACTTTAAGACATGAAGGTCAGTCAATCCGGAACATTTCAAGAACTTTGAAAGTTTCTTCAAGTGCAGTCGCAAAAACCATCAAGCACTATGATGAAACTGTCTCTCATGAGGCCTGCCACAGGAAAGGAAGACCCAGAGTTACCTCTGCTGCTCAACTGTTCAGAGGGGACTGCGTGACTCAGGCCTTTATGGTCGAATTGCTGCAAAGAAACCACTACTAAAGGACACCAATAACAAGAAGACGCTTGCTTGGGCCAAGAAACACGAGCAATGGACATTAGACCAGTGAGATTTTTGGTTCAAACCGCCATGTCTTTGTGAGAAGCAGAGTAGGTGAACGGATGATCTCTGCATGTGTGGTTCCCACTGTGAAGCACGGAGGAGTGATGTGATGGTGTGGGGGTGCTTTGCTGGTGACACTGTCTGTGATTTATTTGGAATTCAAGGCACACTTAACCAGCATGGCTACCACAGCATTCTGCAGCGATACGCCATGCCATCTGGTTTGTGATTAGTGGGACTATCATTTGTTTTCAACAGGACAATGACCCAACACACCTCCAGGCTGTGTAAGAAGGAGAGTGATGGAGTGCTGCATCAGATGACCTGGCCTCCACAATCACCCGACCTCAACCCAACTGAGATGGTTTAGGATGAGTTGGACCGCTGAGTGAAGGAAAAGCAGCCAACAAGTGCTCAGCATATGTGGGAACTCTGTCAAGACTGTTGGAAAAGCATTCCAGGTGAAGCTGGTTGAGAGAATGCCAAGAGTGTGCAAAGCTGTCAAGGCAAAGGGTGGCTACTTTGAAGAATCTAAAATCTAAAATATTTTAATTTGTTTAACACTTTTTTCATTACTACATGATTCCATATGTGTTATTTAATAGTTTTGATGTCTTCACTACTATTCTACAATGTACTGTATGTCAATATGTATTTGTTTTCAATATGTGGTGAAAAAGTAAATCATTGTACGATTTGCAGAGATAATTGAAAATAATGCCATTGTCGATTATATACTTTTTTCATTAATTAGGCTATATTCTCTTAAACCATATGGTCTTTCTACTAGAAACCCATGGACAATATGGACACAGATATAAAAAAATATATATTATATATGAAAACGTTTTTTATTTTACCTTTATTTATCTAGGCAAGTCAGTTAAGAACAAATTCTTATTCTCAATGACGGCCTAGGAACAGTGGGTTAACTGCCTTGTTCAGGGGCAGAACGACAGATTTTTACCTTGTCAGCTCGGGGATTCAATCTCGCAACATTTCGGTTACTAGTCCAACGCTCTAACCACTAGGCTGCCTGCCGCCCCAAAGTTATTCAAAGTTATTCAAGTATAAATTACCAAAGTTACAATAGATTGCCATAGAGTTTCTGTTAATTACCAAAATTACTGAAGATTCTACTAACTTTGGTAAATTATCGGTAGCTTTGCAACCCTAGTTCTTATGACACAATAAAGTGTATGAAGTACTTTCTGGTGATAATACAAAGTGGATTTTTTCTCTACAGCCCTATAGATGAGTGACTCACCAGGAAGCCAGAAGAGTTGTCCAGGAGGCAGCGGAAGCGACACACAAAGTTCCTCTCCAGGAAGGAGGAGTTCTCTGGGGGGAGCTGCTCAGGGTTATAGGTCACAATGTTCCTGGTGATGTCACTGCTGCTTGCCATGCCTGAACATAAAAACAGGGTGAAAGATCGTATAATGAGAGTTTATCATCAAAAACATGGGGCAAAACTTAACTTGAAATATACACACCTAGCTTGAACAGGCTCCCATTGACATCAATCGATGACTTACACAAGAATTCACTGAAAAAACTACCCAAACTGTCCACAAACCATTCCCTCCAGATCACTCACCGTCTCCTCCCTGCTCTGGGTCAAAGGGCTTGGGTTTGAGGGCAAAGTGAAGCTGTCGTCTGAACATTGCTCTGTCGTCTGTGTGGATCAGCTCAAACACACTCTGGTGGACCACATCTGACTACAGACAGACAAAGAGAGAGGGCAAACTCAATGATTGTACTCTATCAAAGTTAAAAGACAATTCCACCCCAAAACTATCTTTTGGTATTTGTTTAATTAGTCCATTGTTGATATAGTCCCAAAACGTTTTGCATGTCAGCAATCAAGTTATGAATTTGTATACCAATTGTATAAAACATTAGGAACATCTGCTGTTTCCTTGACATAGGCTGACCAGGTGAATCTAGGTGAAAGCTATGATCCCTTGTTGATGTCACCTGTTATATCCACTTCAATCCGTGTAGATGAAGAGGAGGAGACAGGTTAAAGAAGGATTTTTAAGCCTTAAAACAATTGAGAAATGGATTGTGTATGTGTGCCATTCAGATGGGGAATGGGCAAGACAAAATACTTAAGTGCCTTAAAACAGGGTATGGTAGTAGGTGCCTGGTGTACCGGTTTGAGTATGTCAAGAACTGCCACACTGCTGGGTTTTTCATGCTCAACAGTTTCCTGTGTGTATCAAGAATGGTCCACCACCCAAAGGACATCCAGGCAACTTGACACAACTGTAGGAAGCATTGGAGTCAACATGGGCCAGCATCCCTGTGGAATGCTTTGGACACCTTGTACAGTCCATGCCTCGAAGAATTGAGGCTGTTCTGAGGGCTGAAGTGGGTGCCACTCAATATTAGGAAGGTGTTCCTAATGTTTTGTTCCTAAGGTTATATATCTTGAAAACTTGATTGCTGACATGCAAAATATTTTGGGACTATATCAACAATGGACTATTGAAACAAATACCAAAATATAGTTTTTGGATGGTTTTCCTTTAAGTCTAGTTTATGACAATGGCTGTAGCCTCGATTATTATGGTAGACACATACTAATAATGGTGTCTACAGGCCATATCAGGGTTACTTCATGACATGTGTACTTTACAAGTAGTTTGGCCTCCACTGGAATGGACAACTAATAGGAGCCTTTAGAAGGACCTAAAATAGGAAATGCAACTGTGCTGCCCACCACTGAGAAACTATAACGGCAATGTAATGGAGCTCAGCTTATGTCTGTTATTAAGCAAACAAACCCTGAAGCCACAAGACTAAAGTGGGTCCTGGACACTGTTTGTTTCTGGTTTCATCGGATTCACTTATAATTTAGAATTCTGGCGCTCTCTTCAGAACAAGAGGAACAATGTGGTTTGTGGTCAAAGCCATAGTGGACTCTTGGAACCAACAGAGTAACATCACATGGCAGATGGCACTGATATACAGGTAACTGTCAAAATAAAGGAAACACCAACATAAAGTGTCTTAATAGGGCGTTGGGCCACCACGAGCCGACAGAATGGGTTTAATCTGCCTTGGCATAGATTCTAAAAGTGTCTGGAACTCTATTGGAGGTATGCAACACCATTCTTCCACAAGAAATTCCCTCATTTGTTTTATTTATGGTGGTAGAAAACGTGGTCTCAGGTGCCGCTCCAGAATCTCCCATAAGTGTTCAATTGGGTTGAGATCTGGTGATTGAGACACACACACACACACACACACACACACACACACACACACACACACACACACACACACACACACACACACACATCCTTTAAGCTCCCTATGCTCCTTTGAAACCCCTTTTTCAAACTCACTGAGATCTCTTCTAGCCATGGTAGCCAAAATAATGGGAAACTGGGCATGTTTATACGTGACCCTAAGCATGATGGTATGTTTTAATTGCTTAATTAACTCACCTGTGTGGAAGCATCTGCTTTCAATATACTTTGTATCTCTCAATAGTCAAGTATTTCCTTGATTTTGGCAGTGACCTGTATTTTCCCTTGGTCAAATTTAATTAACTGAAACAATGCATTTCTACTGAAAACCAACGCGAAAGGCTTCGTGCGAACTGTAACTCTAAATATAATCCAACTACTATAAAGACTGTTTGTCTTCTAATTTGTGGCAGAAGTAAGCTCTGTGTGTGTGTTTGTGTGCTAAACTCCAAAGGCTTGTATTAATACTGGCATCCCTCTCAGTGGGGCATCATAGTTACCTGTCAACACTGAATAGACTCTATACTATATAACTGTAACGAAAGAGGGGATAACGCATAACTATATTGGATGAGGAGGTCAATAACTGTCAAGCTAGTATGATTATTCAAGCAAACTACACTGCTCAAAAAAATTAAGGGAACACTTAAACAACACAATGTAACTCTAAGTCAATCACACTTCTGTGAAATCAAACTGTCCACTTAGGAAGCAACACTGATTGACAATAAATTTCACATGCTGTTGTGCAAATGGAATAAACAACAGGTGGAAATTATAGGCAATTAGCAAGACACCCCCAATAAAGGAGTGGTTCTGCAGGTGGGGACCACAGACCACTTCTCAGTTCCTATGCTTCCTGGCTGATGTTTTGGTCACTTTTGAATGCTGGCGGTGCTTTCACTCTAGTGGTAGCATGAGACGGAGTCTACAACCCACACAAGTGGCTCAGGTAGTGCAGCTCATCCAGGATGGCACATCAATGCGAGCTGTGGCAAGAAGGTTTGCTGTGTCTGTCAGCGTAGTGTCCAGAGCATGAAGGCGCTACCAGGAGACAGGCCAGTACATCAGGAGACGTGGAGGAGGCCGTAGGAGGGCAACAACCCAGCAGCAGGACCGCTACCTCCGCCTTTGTGCAAGGAGGAGCAGGAGAAGCACTGCCAGAGCCCTGCAAAATTACCTCCAGCAGGCCACAAATGTGCATGTGTCTGCTCAAATGGTCAGAAACAGACTCCATGAGGGTGGTATGAGGGCCCGACGTCCACAGGTGGGGGTTGTGCTTACAGCCCAACACCGTGCAGGACGTTTGGCATTTGCCAGAGAACACCAAGATTGGCAAATTCGCCACTGGCGCCCTGTGCTCTTCACAGATGAAAGCAGGTTCACACTGAGCACATGTGACAGACGTGACAGAGTCTGGAGACGCCGTGGAGAACGTTCTGCTGCCTGCAACATCCTCCAGCATGACCGGTTTGGCGGTGGGTCAGTCATGGTGTGGGGTGGCATTTCTTTGGGGGGCCGCACAGCCCTCCATGTGCTCGCCAGAGGTAGCCTGACTGCCATTAGGTACCGAGATGAGATCCTCAGACCCCTTGTGAGACCATATGCTGGTGCGGTTGGCCCTGGGTTCCTCCTAATGCAAGACAATGCTAGACCTCATGTGGCTGGAGTGTGTCAGCAGTTCCTGCAAGAGGAAGGCATTGATGCTATGGACTGGCCCGCCCGTTCCCCAGACCTGAATCCAATTGAGCACATCTGGGACATCATGTCTCGCTCCATCCACCAACGCCACGTTGCACCACAGACTGTCCAGGAGTTGGCGGATGCTTTAGTCCAGGTCTGGGAGGAGATCCCTCAGGAGACCATCCACCACCTCATCAGGAGCATGCCCAGGCGTTGTAGGGAGGTCATACAGGCACGTGGAGGCCACACACACTACTGAGCCTCATTTTGACTTGTTTTAAGGACATTACATCAAAGTTGGATCAGCCTGTAGTGTGGTTTTCCACTTTAATTTTGAGTGTGACTCCAAATCCAGACCTCCATGGGTTGATAAATTGGATTTCCATTGATTATTTTTGTGTGATTTTGTTGTCAGCACATTCAACTATGTAAAAAAAAGTATTTAATAAGATTATTTATTTCATTCAGATCTAGGATGTGTTGTTTAAGTGTTCCCTTTATTTTTTTGAGCAGTATATTTTCAGCGCACAACAGGATGCAATCATAGCTGTCATAACTGTAGTTTATAAGAAAGCATCATCTTTGATCTATTTTCGTTTGAAAGACATCCTTGCCCTGTCTCTACTGTATGTACAGTATGCTCAGTTGCAAGTTACTATAACATAGGCCATAGGGTTCGCCACATATGTTTGAGAATGTATGCCTCAGTACTGAGTTGTAAGTCTGTAATCTTACTATATGGATGCGGCAGCAATGACAAAGGATCAAAGCATTACCCCAGCTATACGTCACGTTCTTGTGGGCTTCGCGGAAAAGTATAGATGCAGTAGAAATAATGACAGAAGGCATGGCTAACACAAAGCACATGTGCTACAATAGATCATATAGCTCAGTATGGAGTAGAAGTAGGCTAGTACATCCACAACAATGGGATTTCTCTTCGTCTGTGGGAAAGAATGTCATGATCATGGTTATATAAGGAATTCTCAAACTATCATTTCCAAGAGAAAGGCAAAGCGCAACTGCAAATTTGCTACAAGACGCTTCCTTCAACACCTGCTTATTTTGGTTAGTTAACAGGTGGTTGAGTTGCACATTCGCTTTCCTTGATGATAAATGGAAATCTGGATTGTTACCAAGTTATGCAGTGGACCGTAGCTCTCCAGCAAAGATGGTGCATTGCCTTGCTCACATTGATTAACAACAAATGTTGCCTTTGGTTCTCTGTCTCTTAGAAGATTAATTCTCAAAGGGATTCAACTATCCAGAGCAGAGATTGAACAAAAGCCCACTTTATCCCCCTAATTCCTAAATGTAATCTGTTTCCTTCATTCAAATGTCTTGCCTTTGTATTTCAATATCAATCTTCACGACACCCGATCATTATTTTGTACAAAGACGGAAAGTGGTGAGGTTATGCAGTGATGAGGAGCAAGGTTTACATATGTGATGTTGCAGTTGTGTTATGCTACAGATGTTGGAGTTGTTACCTGATGGAAGCCCAGGTAGTCTTGGATAGTAGGAGAGGCATAGAACACATGTCCTTCAGCTGTGACCACCAGCACAAAGCCATTCAGAGCCTGCAAGAATAAAATCCAGTGTTAAAACAGTAACACACTCACTTATATACACACTCTCACACATACGCAAACACGGAGCACGCACGCATATACAAACAAAGCACGCACGCACGCACATACACATTGATAATCCTCTCACTTTCACTATAGTCGAGATACATCCACAAACACATCAATTAGAGTGTTTCATTGAAGAGGACATTTTGTTTATCTGGGGTATTATAATCTGGCAACCTGTTAACTTGCTATCAGTTTGCCGACAACTGCCTCTGATGCTCTGCCTTCACAGATCCCTCAGCATTGACTGATGATCATAACAGCCTCCATCGTGAGAGAAGAAACCCAAACATGCCATTCATTACTCGGTGTGAAAGTGTACCTGACATCTGAGTGTGAGTAAACAGTGTGCTATAGAACTAGAGAGTGTTCACTTTGTTTAATGTAGTAAACCGTGACCAGGCCTTGGCATAAAGCACCAGGACAACCTATTTCACCTATCAGAACTTCGTGCTAAATGGATGGTCCTGGATTATAACTCAATCCACCTGGATTAACAAACAAATAAACAATGTCTGGCTCTAGAACTACGTGTCTGTCTGTCTGTCTGTCTCTGTCTGTCTGTCTGTCTGTCTGTCTGTCTGTCTGTCTGTCTGTCTGCCTGCCTGCCTGCCTGCCTGCCTGCCTGCCTGCCTGCCTGCCTGCCTGCCTGCCTGCCTGCCTGCCTGTCTGTCTGTCTGCCTGCGTTGGTCCTGTGAAGTCAGTGGTCTGTACTGTACTGTATTGTACCTGGAGTAGTAGGTCCCCCTTGGAGAAGGTTGTGGCTTCCATCCCATTAATGTTCAGCCCATTCCCACTGGGAAACAGGACACTGCTTTTCTTCATGGTCGCTGCAGACAGAGAGGGGAGGAGAGGGATAGGGGGAGAGGAGGGCGGTAGAGGGGAGGAAAAACAAGCTCACATCAGCACGCTATCCTGAAAGCAATACGCACGGGAGTCTGGGGAGACTGGCATTTCTGGGGAGTCTGGGGTTTCTGGGGAGTCTGGGGTTTCTGGGGAGTCTGGGGTTTCTGGGGAGTCTGGGGTTTCTGGGGTTTGGACTTTTGGCACTTTCACTTTTTCTTCGTTTTTGTTCCCTCAGCCAAGTTCTCCAGTAGGGCTCATGTGTTGGCGCTCAGTAAAACATACCGACTGCCTCTCTCACCACTCCTCCTTCACATCCCTGCCCATCTCTCTCTTCCACCTTTTTCCACTCTGGCTGCCACTCATTCTCCCTCCCTCCCTCCCTCCCTCCCTCCCTCCCACCCACCCTCCCTCCCACCCACCCTCCCTCCCTCCCTCCCACCCACCCTCCCTCCCTCCCTCCCTCCCTCCCTCCCTCCCTCCCTCCCTCCCACCCACCCTCCCTCCCACCCTCCCTCCCTCCCACCCTCCCTCCCTTTTTGATATAAATATGAACTTGATTGAACAAAACATGCATGTATTGTATAACATAATGTCCTAGGAGTGTCATCTGATGAAGATCATCAAAGGTTAGTGCTGCATTTAGCTGTGGTTTTGGTTTTTGTGACATATATGATTGCTTTGAAAATGGCTGTGTGATTATTTTTGGCAGGGTACTCTCCTGACATAATCTAATGTTTTGCTTTCGCTGTAAAGCCTTTTTGAAATCTGACAATGTGGTTAGATTAACGAGAGTCTTGTCTTTAAAATGGTTTAAAATAGTCATATGTTTGAGAAATTGAATTTATAGCATTTTTGAGGTATTTGTATTTCGCGCCACGCTCTACCATTTGATATTGGTGAGGCGTTCCGCTAGCAGAACGTCTGTCCCTAAAAGGTTTTAAGGTCACTCTCTCTTATGGCTTTATCTGTCCTTTACTGACTGTCCTCCTCACCTCTCTGTCATTACCCATTAATCCACCACACACCCCCTCTCTCCCCTGTCCTCTTCCTCTCCTTCTTTCTTGGACAGAACCACAGAGTTTGTCTCCAAGACACAATGCTTATGTGATTCTACCGGACACAATAATCAGTTTCTATGATTTATTTTCTCTCCCTGCAGGGTATTTCTTCTTCTCATCCCTGTCCCTGTACCACAGCCAGACAGAGTGGGATTAGATGACGCTGAGTGAAAACAACTGGCATGTGTAAGATTACATCATGAGAGATGGTTCTGCTCTCGCTCAATGGGTTTGAAGCCCTGCCATCGCCTAAAGGAAAATCATGGTGCTGCGAGGAAATTCCATCGATCATGATCAGGACTGAACCTCAAATGTTTCTATCTTCCTCTGAACGACATATTGTTGGATGCCAGTTCGCACACATCTGTCGAAGTACCAGCAACATGGGCTATCCATGTTTAGTCTGTAAAAAATATCCAGACTTTTTTGTTGAACAAGTCAACCTGCCATGTTTCACTGGAGTGAAAAACAGATGGGCACCAGGTTTAAGGAGGATGCCTTTCCTTGCAATATTAATTATGCATATTTCATAATAGGCTTTATGAACCGTGTAATATTGTTGCAAGACAAAAAAGCAAATGGTTTTATTGCAGCTTGCTTGTGGACATTATAGGCATACCATCCCATTTCAAAGACAAGGCCAACCTGATGGGTTCAATACTCTATATCATATCAGATCAAAGCACAACTCACTGAAATCAAAGTATGTGAACGAATCCAATTCCATGAAAATCCTTTTTCATGATATAAATGGGACTGTACTACCAACCAACTGCTCATATTTCTGGGGCTTCACAGTTATGTGGACTTGCTTCAGGGAAAACTTGTAACCCTATACAAACAACTGTTATGATACGCAATTAAAATGAACAAGGACATCCACTAATACATATAGAGAAGCTATTCCTAAGATTGCCAAACAGATATGGCTTTCATAACTTTCATAAATGTCCCATTTTAATGACAACTAAATGTTTACATAGAAGCTAGCAGTTGTAATGATTATAGTTGTGAATACTCTCTCTCTCTGTGAAAGGGTTCTTCTTTAGACAACATGAGCGACAACCAGTCAAACCATGCATTCCTCTGAGAGAAGATTAAAGAAACAAATCTGTCATAAAAACAAAGAAGTTTCCAAACAGGACAAATAATAGCACATTATATACAATCTTTTGCAAGGAGTTAAATATGTGTAAAAACTATAGTATGCAGATTTGTTTATGTGAGAATGAGAATGGTATGATACGTGTGGATGTGTGTGACTGACTGTGTGTGGTAAATCGCTTTTAGGCTCCTGGATTACGATTCCCAGGCTTTTCCCGACCTGGGAAGACTTTCAGAAGAAAGAGTACTAAACAGCCCAAATGATACCATTTGTTTTGTTTTAAAAATACATTAAGGGTTTCTTAACATGATCAGTGTTCTGGCTGCAGTTTGACATTTCATCCGCAGTGGAAAAGCCTGAAATGAAAAGCTTTCCACTGTATTGAAATGTTGGAAGCGCTTCTAGCAATAGGAAAATCAAGAGCTACTCCACCTGTGGATATTGGGAGGTATCGTATAATCCAAGTCAAATATGTGACAAATAAAACGTTAATGTCTTTTTTATTACGTAGAACAAAAACTTTTATAGACAAATGTCTCAGATCACTATTTTTTAAACCTGTCTAAGACCTTCTATGCTGTCTCTACAACTCTTTCAAGTTGCCAATCATTTTCACATAGTATTTGAGGAGTCTATCTGTGGGTACACGTCAACAAACATTCTAGGGTCTTGTCCGTACTATACAGAGTGCACCACTCTTAAATCTGTGATCACCCTTCATTTAAGCAAAGGACCGACGAGGTTGATTGACCGGGGAAGTTGTGAAATGGGAGTGACAAGACGCCACTGGTCTGTGCCTGAAACACTGTGTGACTTTCCCAAGAGAGCTACAAAGCCTGTTAAGACAACCACTTCCAGTCAGGGGATTACAAAAAGTGACTTTTGGCACAGCCTCAGTTATAAAAGGAAGGCTGAGATCCCACTGCTTATGTTGTTAATGGCACATACAACGCCTGGGGCGAGAAGCAGCAGGGAGTCTAACTTTGTTATTACTGCACAGCATTTCCAGGGAGCGAAAGAGTGAGAGACAGTGTGTGCCAAGCTCGCCTACTGGCATTCAGCTTGTCTGTTTGTTTTGGCTGTGCCGGGCCTGTGTCCCCTTTGCCAATGTGAGTGAAGTGCCACATCAGCAAGTTGAAAAGCTCCCAGAAAGGTGGTAGACCACTAAAACTTGACTCATTGTTCACAACCTCATTTACCTCAACATCCACCCCCTTCCCCCACTAGGGGGCTCCACTTGGTAACATATACACATGCTAGCAAAATTGACCCATCTCAATATCTTTCCTTATTTTTCCTAAAACCATGCCCAATCTACATGATGCACACTCACACACACACACACACACATTACACACACACACACACACAGCTCAGTCCACCTGAGTCCACCCAATCTATGTGAGTTCAAAGAGTAAATCCCCACAAGCTGAATGGAGCTTTTGTTTCCCCCTGGTGTCTGAGTGGCATGCATCATCAGTTGATGAGCAGGTTCTGACCTGCAAAACAGCTTCAGAGAGAGAGAGAGAGAGATGGGGAGAGAGAGGGAGAGAGTAGAGAGAGCGAGAAAGAGTGATGTGTGTTGTAGTAATGTACAGTGTGTTCATGTGCTGTACAGTCTGAGTGAATGAGCATAGGAGTTACCATAGGACAAGAGCACGTGACGGTTTACTACACTGCCGGTTTCCTATTGGGGGAAGCATATTAAACCTTGTTTGTTTTTCTTTGAGGTGGTTTTTCCAGCATTAGGCCTGCAGTGTTCTTCTGTAATCAGTAGATTTACTGATGTCTTTGGACTTGTTCTATACTCTCTGAGTTGACTCAATAGATTATACAACCAATCTGGTTTAATGGTACAAAAAGAGAGAAAAAAACCCTACAAAGTGCATGGGACTGTCTGGGACACACAGTTCAATTACGTTGATTATTTGCGGCTGAAGGACTGACAGCCAGGGATGCTCCTCAACCAGAGGATGTCTGTACATCCCCTTCCCCCTGACCTTCCTGACCCCACTGTGTCTGGTTCACTGGGGAGCTAGCCTTTCCCGATTGTGTCTGCTGGGTCGTGGGACCCCCTCAGCCCTCTCCGTCTCAGCCTCAGGAACTCCACTGACCTCCCCAGTCTGGCAGCCAAGTGGTGGGCCAGGACTCAGGAGCAGCACAGGAGAGCAGTAACCGTTCAGTACTGCACAATGCACCGCCACACATAACAGTGCAATAAACGCTAGCAGTTAACAATGGGAAAAAAAGAAGAACACAATGCACTGGGAAAGAAAACCAGACTCAAAACACACAGAGCGCTGCTAAGGGCCCACTTACTCACGCAAACAGTGAGGAGGGCAAGAAAACAAATAGGATGTGTTGGATCGTCCAGATTCTGGCTTGGATTGGCCTGCCTTGCACTGTGTGTTTTGGAGAGCGTGCCTGTCTATGTGTGAGAGAGACAGTAGGGCTACACAGTAGGTAGAGGCAGTGTGTTTGTCATTAGGTCTGATATTTAGTCTGTTTTCATTTGTTTGGTCGTTTGATGCACAGCTTCGTTTGCCTGGGAGCTTGTTCAGAGACTTGAGCCTGAGCAGTGTTCATTATGTGTGTGCTTGTTAATGTCTGTTTCTAGATGGACATTACTTTATGTGAGCATGTTAGCATTCACTTATGTGTGTGTTGTACTGTATGTGTGTATGTTTGTGTGCTCTGTGAGCACTTTCCAAGAGGAGGCAGGCAGGGGGGTGTGTGCTCAGGGGGCCCCTCTCACCGCTAAAAGCGTTGCGTGACTAGAGTGGACGGATGGGCTGGGGAGAGGCCACATCCTGGGATTTTCCTGCGGCAGCTGCTCAGATAAGGGAAACGCTCTTGTCGGTATTGCTTACAAAAGCCCTAGGGGCCCATGCGGGAGGAGGGAGGATGTGTGTGTGTGTGTGTGTGTGTGTGTGTGTGTGTGTGTGTGTGTGTGTGTGTGTGTGTGTGTGTGTGCAGGCTGCTAGATCAGTCCTGCAGCTTTCAATGAGAAAACCTGTCTTTTGGCACAGACCCAAGGTTTAACACAATCAAAACCCGACACTGCCAGATAGTCGGCTGGACTGTTTTTGCAAGCGTAATTTTGTGTGGTCTCACACGAACACTGCAAAGAAGTTTGGCGGTCATCCAGATCCTTACAACCCCTACGATGTTTTCTCTGTACTTTGTACTTTTCAGTTCAGCAAAGTCATGACAAATACATGTAAAAGACAACAAACGTGCTGTTTTCATGCTGTGAAAGACATGCACCGAGTACTGTTATGACTCTTGTCCTTCACACAGCCAGTTACCTATGCAAATACCTTCCCATAATACCTGCATTGTCTTTTAGGAAAACAGATTAGCCATGAAATAAAAGACACATTTGCATCAATGTGTTTATAAAAGCCACAGCTGATTTGTAAACACAAGTTTTTCAAAGGGCCCTGAATGGGCCTACATACAACCAATGTGCCACCACCCACATGAAAGCACACATCATTTGTTGATTCTTCTAAAAGCCTGTCTAGTGAAAAGCCTGTTTAGAGTCCATGTCATTACAGCATGTGTTGACCTAGCATCCACCTTCATCCACTGCCCCTGCCATTGGTTGATTCCTGTTATCATACTCTATCATGTATAAATCCAGGTGATTCACGTTAAATAACAGTAAGCACATACATGATTAGGTTAATGGTTTGGCAGCAGCTAATGGTTTGGCACACAACCCTACTGTAGAATAGAAAACAAATCAATCTCCCTTACTGCCCTCCAAGTGTTACTAAACTTGCAGCAGATGTTTGATAACTATATCTGATATCGTCATCCACCCAATGATGTTTAGCTAGACTGAAGAGGAGGACATTTTGACCCTTTTAAACTGTGGCTGATTGTCCATCAATGTGTTTTTCAGTATGCCTGGCTATGAAACCCGACACCGCTCTGACAGGGCCTTAACCACCATCCCACTGTGGCCTCCCGTGTATGTTACTACCACCATTATAGGATTCTATAACCGTAGAACATGAGCTTCACTCCAGGCAAGACTTCCCTGTCATTCAGTGTAACAGGAACTGGCCCTTCAAGAACTTGATATCTTCTCAACGGTATATAATTAGCTGAAATTAAAATAAAAAAAGAGGGGAGGTAATACAGCTGGTTCGGCTGTTTAGGAGAGATCTGTCTGCAGTATATTATGTACAGTACATGAAAGACGTGACTTGATGGCCCACTACAACTTATCATGTGCAATGTTGTGCTTAGTAGTGCCTGAATAATACACTGTATGCATACTTAAATCTGGACACTGACTTGCCTAGTTAAGAAAAGGTTAAATAAAAAAAGTAGATTTATGAAAGAAAGACTGTGCTAGCCAGAAAGAGAGGCTGGGTACGAGCTCTAAAAAGTGAAAGACTGAAAGAAATGCGGTTGAAGGGACTGGGACTGACAGAGAGTTTATAAAAGGCAGATTGTGCAAGAAAGAGAATTAATGAGTATAAATGAAAGTGCACGACATTGTCGTAGAGAGAGAGGGGCTGGGAGAAGCGCAGTGCCAGAAAGAGAGGAAGAGAAATGAAAGCATGCCAGCTATGCATAGGGGAATATTATCTTGATTTGAAAACATTTAGTTCCAGCAGATTCAGTACACAGATCTCTGTTCTCACGCAGATGTGCAGGAAGTGGCAGGCAGGGACATCATGCACCCCAAAAATCTGAGCGGGAACAAAGTACGTGAGGACAGCTGGTAGGTGGTCCGGAGGGGGGCTTGGTGAATTTTGCATCTTTTGAACACCTGAAACAGCTTTTTCCTGCAATGTAGAGCCATAATCATTATGCTTAATTCTATCTAAATAAATATGTCTATTTTTCAGCATATCTATACATACTGTACCTATTGAGTTGTCTGTATCCTCCTGATCGGTGGTTATTTTTCTAAAGAAACAAAATATGTTTCTCTGCATTCTGCTAAATTCTGCTTAAAGATTGAAAGGAATGCAAGTCTTATTCAGTACATTTCGTTATTGCTTGCTTTTCTAAAGTCTACCAAACTTGCCAGCAGGCATGCCAGCTAAAATAGTTTGACAAGCTAGCTACTTTAACTTGATTGATAGCCTGAAAAGGCTTCTTGGTAGCTAGTTATGAGGTTGGGATATTGGGAACCTATCTGGTCTAGCTAAAGCCAACTTCATACAATTGCTAAGTGGCTTGTAATATTACAGAGAAAAAACTAAACCCATTTTTATTTTATGATTTTTTTTTAAACAGGACAAATCTGAGTGGGCACATGCCTCTATGGGCATGAAGCCTGTGGGGGTGGGGATAATGACACAGCGAGAGCCAATGGGGTGAGCTAGCTGCCCTATAGGGCCAACCCTCTGTCACTCACTTGATTAATGTTCCTGTTCCATGACTGGAGGGAAAGGCAACATCGTCTGCCTTTTCTTATCATAGTACAGTGCCACGAGCTGTTCTCTCCCTTACCGTGGGGCAGACGGTATTGGAGGATGACCAACAGGCTCAGAGACAGTTTCTATCTGCAAGCCATCAGACTGCTGAACACTTGAACTGGACTGACCACATGCTCTGATTCTCCGCACCTTAGCACATCACTGCTGCTGCTACCAGCACATCACTGCTGCTGCTACCAGCACATCACTGTTGCTGCTGCTACCAGCACATCACTGCTACTGCTGCTACCAGCACATCACTGCGGCTACCAGCACATCACTGCTGCTACCAGTACATCACTGCTGCTACCAGCACATCACTGCTGCTGCTGCTACCAGCACATCACTGCTGCTGCTGCTGCTACCAGAACATCACTGCTGCTACCAGCACATCACTGCTGCTGCTGCTACCAGCACATCACTGCGGCTACCAGCACATCACTGCTGCTACCAGCACATCACTGCGGCTACCAGCACATCACTGCTGCTACCAGCACATCACTGCTGCTGCTGCTACCAAGCACATCACTGCTGCTACCAGCACATCACTGCTGCTGCTGCTACCAGCACATCACTGCTGCTACCAGCACATCACTGCTACTACCAGCACATCACTGCTTCTACCAGCACATCACTGCTGCTACCAGCACATCACTGCTGCTACCAGCACATCACTGGAGCACATCACTGCTGCTACCAGCACATCACTGCTGCTACCAGCACATCACTGCTGCTACAAGACTCTTATTATACTGCTCAGTTTATACATCTGCACCCCATCTCCCCTTCCTCAATACACGTGTATATATTTTACTATAAATTGTGCCTTCCTGTATTATACTTATATGTTTATACTATTCTACTGCCATTTACTTTGTTTAAAAAAAAATGTTATTGTTGTTGCATTGTCAAGAAGGAAACTACAAGTAAGCATTTCTTTAGACGATGTATACCATGCGTATCCCATACATACAACGAATAGAACTTGAAACTTGAAGTGTAGTTGAGGTACTTGAGATTGGTAAATGTCTTTACTATAAGGCTAAAATTAGAATTGGTGGTCAAGTTAGAATTGGCCATTGTCTGAAGAATTGTTGTCAGTTCTTTTTCATAACCCACGACTGCATGGCCAGGCACGACACCAACACCATCATTAAGTTTGCAGACGACACAACAGTGGTAGGCCTGATCCCCGACAACGACGAGACAGCCTATAGGGAGGAGGTCAGAGACCTGGCCGGGTGGTGCCAGAATAACAACCTATCCCTCAACGTAACCAAGGAGATGATTGTGGACTACAGGAAAAGGAGGACCGAGCACGCCCCCATTCTCATCGACGGGGCTGTAGTGGAGCAGGTTGAGAGCTTCAAGTTCCTTGGTGTCCACATCAACAACAAACTAGAATGGTCCAAAACACACCAAGACAGTCGTGAAGAAGACACGACAAAGCCTATTCCCCCTCAGGAAACTAAAAAGATTTGGCATGGTTCCTGAGATCCTCAAAAGGTTCTACAGCTGCAACATCGAGAGCATCCTGACTGGTTGCATCATTGCCTGGTACGGCAATTGCTCGGCCTCTGACCGCAAGGCGCTACAGAGGGTAGTGTGTACAGCCCAGTACATCACTGGGGATAAGCTGCCTGCCATCCAGGACCTCTACACCAGGCGGTGTCAGAGGAAGACCCGAAAAATTGTCAAAGACCCCAGCCACCCGAGTCAAAGAGTGTTCTCTCTACTACCGCATGGCAAGCGGTACTGGAGTGCCAAGTCTAGGACAAAAAGGCTTCTCAACAGTTTTTACCCCCAAGCCATAAGACTCCTGAACATCTAATCAAATGGCTACCCGGACTATTTGCATTGTGTGCCCCCCCCAACCCCTCTTTTACGCTACTGCTACTCTCTGTTCATCATTTATGCATAGACACTTTAACCATATCTACATGTACATACTACCTCATTTAGCCTGAATAACCAGTGTCTGTGTGTAGCCTCACTACTTTTATAGCCTCACTACTTTTATAGCCTCACTCCTGTATATAGCATGCCTTTTAATTGTTGTTTTATTTCTTTACTTACCTATTGTTCACCTAATACCTTTTTTACACTATTGGTTAGAGCCTTGGTTAGAGTCTACACCTGTTGTATTTGGCACATGTGACAAATACACTTTGATTTGATTTATGTTAGAAGTACTACTTTATGAAGAACTGTATATTTTTCTTTTACCTTTATTTAACTACATTTTTACATTTTAGTCATTTAGCAGACGCTCTTATCCAGAGCGACTTACAGTAGTGAATGCATACATTTAATTTCATACATTTTTTTTTTTCCCTTTCTACTGGCCCCCCGTGGGAATCGAACCCACAACCCTGGCGTTGCAAACACCATGCTCTACCAACTGAGCTACAGGCAAGTTAAGCAACTAGGCAAGTTAAGAACAAATTCTTTTTTTCAATGACAGCCTAGGAACAGTTGGAAGTGCCTTGTTCAGGGGCAGAGCGACAGATTTTTACCTTGTCAGCTCGGGGATTCGATCTTGCAACCTTTCGGTTACTAGTCCAACCATCTAACCACTAGGCTACCTGCCGCCTCATGAAAGTCAACTAAGCCATCCTGGATGAGGGGTTCATCCAAGTAAATAAACAGTGTTTAGGCACCATTCATAACTCAATATGAGAGACGCATTGAACAATTTCAGTTCTTCTCCGTGTCTGTTAAAAAATTATGTTTGATGGGGGCACTCAGGGGGGCACAATCTAGGATAGGAATCTTCCTCCTTGGCAAACGTGAATATGATCTGGCAACCCAAACTAACTCTGTGCCTGGTGTGCTCTAGATATTACACTGCCATACTGATCCTTATCACCTTGTATGCAGTTGATCAAAGCTCGGAGAAAGAGCTCATTGTGCCGAGACGTACGGGAATAGTTTGAAGACAACAAAAAAACACGTTGAAATTGGCCCATATCTCCCGTCTAAATTTAGCCTCTCAGATCAGATAGTGTTTGGTTGGGATGGTAGTGAGTAACAGCGGAGGAGATTAGGCTATGTCTGATAGAGTGTGACTGGTAATGGTGGTTTATATTCCTTCAGTGACCTGCCCTTTCAGAGAAGAGAACAGAGTCAAAGAGAGGCATGTTAGGTTGTTGCATGACCTCCATGGCACACCGACAGCCATATCAGACAAAATAGAACTACTCTCCCAAAACAGGCCGCTTCTTCTTGTTGTTTATGTCATGCTTCTTTGCATTAGACATGTTTTGTTTTCTTCTGAATTCTTTGCTGTTCTAGAGGAAGGGGGGGATTGGTGTCTTCTTTCCTGGCTTGTATTTTGTTGTTGATATTTCACAATTCTTCAATGCTTTGAGAGAGATTTGAATCACAGAAAGACTAATGCATCCTCCATTTTTATCATTGCCTGAGAATTCTCTATAAAGCTCTGAAATGGTTCATAGTCTGTTGATTATAGTTTTAAATAAACAGAGTGGTCCTCTGTGGGAGTTGTTAAATGTCAGCGTATAAACCATGGTAGCAGGCCAGCCTGAAGGAAGCCAACAACAACACAAAGGCAGACAATGAGAGGGTGAACGAGCACAACAGCAGGGGATCTACTAAACATTTGACCACCACCTGCCTACTTCAGGTCAACCTTCCAACATAAGATGAGTAATCATAATCTATGCCCTTTTATAACATAAGTTACCCAGGCTATATTTGAATCAAATTACATTTTTTTTTGTCAGCTGCAAAAAGGTTGGCATTTAGAAGGACCAATCTTTATGCATGTGTCCTGAGCAGAATGGTGTGCAGGTTCTAACGCCTAACGTTCTTATGATCCAAAATAAGGCACAAAATGGGAGTATCGTGTCGGCAGTGGGACCCAGATCATAAGCCGTACACCAAATTTGGTTAGCAGAAATGAAAACATCATTAAAACGACTTCCCAATGGTCGTTTGGATTCTCACGCTATACTGAAAGGCGAGCCATGGAGTGAGAGCCAACAGGCAATTGTTCAATGAAAATAAAACCTGTCACTTCAGTAAAATGGTCTTTCCTGGAGATGTTGATATTAGGTTGACAGGTGAATTACACTGGAGTTTAAAGAGAGTTTTACCCAAAACAGCTTGTCCTTCAAGAAAATAGACTGATGGTCAGTTAATCATGATTCAATAACAAACAACAAGACTTCTCCAATACAAATGCTCTTGCCTCTCCCAAGTAGAAGGCTTTTAGAAGTTTTTACCCCATTCCCAAATTATTGTGTTTTTGACGAGTGTTCTTGTTGTTTTGATACACTTTGACCTTGTTTGGGTTGGTCGGTTTGCGTCAATGTGGGTGCTTTGTGGACATTCCTAAGACATAGAAATGAACAGCGAGCGATTTGACATCAACAAAGCAGCTATAATGGCAAACAGACATACTGAGGATTTTTTCAATTAACTTGAAAAGACGCTCCATTATTTGCTTTTTTACAATGACACACAATGTGCCGCCAGGAGAATGTCCTACAAGTGTTCCAAAATATCTAAAGTTACCTCATAAAGTCTCGATACAAAGCCAAGACACACATACAATATGTCGTTTTCAAATCAGTTTGGGCCATATCAGCCATTTAAAAAGGAATTTGAAAAGGAAAAACAAAGACACACATCAAGCTTTCATAAACGGCTCTTTAAATGTAACTAGCATCCATCAAATATATTTTGTTCTGCCATTTCTCTCCCAAACCGTTTACAGGATCTTTATCAGGTCCCTAAACCTGCCCCCACTTGAGCTCTACCAGTGTTTGTTTTGACTGGGGGGAGCAGTACAGAGTAGACCTAGCTGGCTGATACTATCTGTATTGTTGCCCAGGCAAAGACCCTCTGAAACCATGCAGTGGACTTGTTTTTGTGCTTCTATATCTGTTGTGCTTCTATTCGCCAATGGCATGAGGATCAACACATTTGGTCAATCTGAGAATGAAGAAAAATGCTCCTGCGAAAATAAAAAAACATTTTTTTGTGTATTAAATAATTGTGTGCAATGTTTTCACCAGAAAATGTACGATGGAAACGGCTGGATCCTTTCCCTAGTGTTCTACACTACCGGTCAATAGTTTTAGAACACCTACTAATTCAAGGGTTTTTCTTTATTTTTACTATTTTCTACATTGTATAATAATAGTGAAGACATCTAAACTATCAAATAACACATACGGAATCATGTAGTAAACAAAAAAGTGTTAAACAAATCAAAATATATTTTATATTTTAAATTCTTCAAATAGCCACATTTTGCCTTGATGACCGATTTGCAAACTCTTGGCATTCTCTCAACCAGCTTCACCTGGAACACATTTTTCCAACAGTCTTGAAGGAGTTCCCACATATACTGAGCACTTGTTGGCTACTTTTCCTTCACTCTGCGGTCCGACCCATCTCAAAACATCTCAATTTGGTTGAGGTCGGGGGATTGTGGATGCCAGGTCATCTGATGCAGCACTCCATCACTCTCCTTCTTGGTGAAATAGCCCTTACACAGCCTGGAGGTGTGTTGGGTCATTGTCCTGTTGAAAACAAATGATACAGTAGTCCCACCAAGCCCAAACCAGATGGGATGGCTTATTGCTGCAGAATGCTGTGGTAGCCATGCTGGTTAAGTGTGCCTTGAATTCTAAATAAATCACAGACAGTGTCACCAGCAAAGCAGCCCCACACCATAACACCTCCTCCTCCATGCTTTACGGTGGGAAATACACATGCAGAGATCATCCATTCACCCACACCGCATCTCACAAAGACACGGCGGTTGGAACCAAAAGGACAGATTTCCACCGGTCTACTGTCCATTGCTCGTGTTTCTTTCCAAGCAAGTCTCTTCTTCTTATTGGTGTCCTTTAGTAGTGGTTTCTTTGCAGAAATTCGACCATGAAAGCCTAATTCACACAATATCCTCTGAACAGTTGATGTTGAGATGTGTCTGTTACTTGAACTCTGTGAAGCATTTATTTGGGCTGCAATTTCTGAGGCTGGTAACTCGAATGAACTTATCCTCTGCAACAGAGGTACTCTGGGTCTTCCATTCCTGTGGCGGTCCTCATAAGAGCCAGTTTCATCATAGCGCTTGAAGGTTTTTGCGACTGCACTTTTAGAAACTTTCAAAGTTCTTGAAATGTTCCGTATTGACTGACCTTCATGTCTTAAAGTAATGATGGACTGTCATTTCTCTTTGCTTATTTGACCTGTTCTTGCCATAATATGGACTTGGTCTTTAACCAAATTTGTCTATCTTCTGTATACCCCATCTACCTTGTCACAACACAACTGATTGGCTCAAACACATTAAGAAGGAAAGAAATTCCACAAATTAACTTTTAAGAAGGCAAACCTGTTATTTGAAATGCATTCCAGGTGACACCTCATGAAGCTGGTTGAGAGAATGGCAAGAGTGTGCCAAGCTGTCATCAAGGCAAAGGGTAACATTTGAAGAATATCAAATATAAATATATTTTGATTTGTTTAACACTATTTTGGTTATTACATGATTCCATATGTGTTATTTCATGGTTTTGATGTCTTCACTATTGTTCTACAATGTAGAAAATAGTAAAAATAAAGAAAAACCCTTGAATGAGTAGGTGTTCTAAAACTTTTGACCGGTAGTGTAGGTCCATACTAAATTATTCTGTGAGATTTTCAACTTCACTCCATAACACAGTCTCTGGGAATTCAACCCGGCCGACGGAAACGGAGACAATGAACGACATCACAATGAATATCAAAGCTCTTTGAATACTTTACAGTGTGGACCATGAGACAATGCAATGTGTGATGATGCAATCTGCTATCGCCAAGTGTACAAATGACCCACTTTCCGGCGTCTATTGTTCCATCATATCAAATAAAGAATGAAAAACGTAAACAATGCAACTGAGGCCCTTTAATCACCGATTCAAAGTCGCTAAGCCCAGTTTTTAAAAGACCATGCCACGCAAGGCTAGAGTTGGCCGGGTGGGGCTGAGACAAGTGTGCAAGGTTTCAGGTGATGCATGTCCATAACATGGAGTAGGGTCAAAGGGTGAGGGGTTACATTGGCATGTATTGTATGCCCATAAAAATGCCACTAATAGCAGTATACAAATTATGCTGCATTGGGCCAGTGCCACTATGTGTCTGTTCCTCCAGCACATGGGAAAGTAGCCTCACAGTGTCAGGGAAAAAACCTGCCCATTGAACAAATTGTTAGGCTTCATATGAAGATTTTTGATTTAGTCTAGTCTAAGTAATTTTGACTAAAATATCATCAAGTCTTAGTCAAATTTTTGTAATTTGAATAATGTCTAGTTATATTCAAAATGACAAAACAGTGAGCCATTTTAGTCAACTAAATGCCCTTTCAAAGTCTCCCAGAACCTGCCGCTGAAAAACTTCCCCAAAGCATTATGCTGCCACCACCATGCTTCACCGTAGGGATGGGGCCAGGTTTTCTCCAGACATGACGCTTAGCCTTCAGGCCAAAGTTCAATCTTGGTTTCATCAGACCAGAGAATCGTGTTTCTCATGGTCTGATAGTCCATTATGTGCCTTTTAGCAAATTCCAAGCGGGCTGTCATATACCTTTTACTGAGGAGTGGCTTCCGTCTGGCCACTCTACCATAAAGGCCTGATTGGTGGAGTTCTGCAGAGATGGTTGTCCTTCTGGAAGGTTCTCCCATCTTCACAGAGGAACTCTGGAGCTCTGTCAGAGTGACCATCGGGTTCTTGGTCACCTCCCTGACCAAGGCCCTTCTCCCCCGATTGCTTAGTTTGGCCGAGCCGGCAGCCAGCTCTATGAAGAGTCTTGGTGGTTCCAAACTTCTTCTATTTACGAATGATGCAGGCCAAAGTGTTCTTGGGGACCGTCAATGCGGCAGAATTGTTTTGGTACCCTTCCCCAGATCTGTGCTTCAACACAATCCTGTCTCGGCGATCTATAGACAATTCCTTCGACCTCATGGCTTGTTTTTTGCTCTGACATGCACTGTCAACTGTGAAACCTTATACAGACAGGTGTGTGCCTTTCCAAATCATGTCCAATCAATTGAATTTGCCACAGGTGGACTCCAATCAAGTTGTAGAAACATCTCAAGGATGATAAATGGAAACAGGATGCCCCTGAGCTCAATTTCGAGTCTCATAGCAAAGGGTCTGAATACTTATGTAAATAAGATATTTCTGTTTTTTATTTTTTATTTTTACTACATTTGCAAAAATGTCTAAAAACCAGTTTTTGCTTTGTCATTATGGGGTATTGTGTGAAGATTGATGAGGATTTTAAAAATCAAAATTTTTAAAATAAGGCTGTAACGTAACAAAATGTGGAACAAGTCAAGGGGTCTGAATACTTTGCAAATGCTCTGTAAATCACTGACTTCCATGTGAACAAACATACATAGCCTTGTCCTATCAACATATTTTTCTGCATAACATCCAATTATCCTCCCAACAACAGAAATGTGACAAACATTAGGAACACCTGCTTTTTCCATGACATAGACTGACCTGGTGAATCCAGGTGAAAGCTATGATCCCTTAACGATGTCACCTGTTAAATCCACTTCAATCAGTGTAGATGAAGAGGAACAGACAGGTTAAAGAATGATTTTTAAGACTTGAGACAATTGAGGCATGGATTGTGTATAGTATGTATGCCATTCAGAGGCTGAATGGGCAAGACAAAATATTGAAATGCCTTTGAACAGGGTATGTAGTAGGTGCCAGGCCCAACAGTTTGAGTGTGTCAAGAACTGCAAAGCTGCTGGGTTTTTCACGCTAAACAGTTTCCCGTGTGCATCAATAATGGTCCACCACCCAACCAACTTGATACAACTGCGGGAATCATTGGAGTCAACATGGGCCAGCATCCCTGTGGAACGCTTGTAGAGTCCATGCCCCGAAGAATTGAGGCTGTTCGGAGGGCAAAAGGGGGTGCAAATCAATATTAGGAAGGTGTTCCTAATGTTTTGTACAATCAGTGTATATAAGAAAATATCTGGCCATGTAAGAATTATCTGGCCATGTAAATTCCTACTTCAGCCTTGAGATAGAAGCTGTTTTTCTGTCTCTTGGTCCCAGCTTTGATGCACCTGTACAAACATCTCCTTCTGGATGGTAGTGGGTGAACAGGCAGTGGCTCGGGTGGTTGTTGTCCTTATTCTACTGTATTTTAGTCAATGCCACTCCGACATTCCTCAATCTAATTTTTATATATTTCTTCATTATTTTACTTTTAGATTCAGGTGTATTGTTGTGAGCTGTTAGATACTACTGCACTGTTGGAGCTAGGAACACAATAATTTCGGCTACACCTGCAATAACTTCAGAAAAATATGTGTATATGACCAATACAATTTAATTTGATATGATTTAGATAATGCACATTACATACAAAACAGACACACACAAACACAGAGAGAGAGAGAGAGAGAGAGAGAGAGAGAGAGAGAGAGAGAGAGAGAGAGAGAGAGAGAGAGAGAGAGAGTAGCACAATCACAAGATGGTGCCGCAAAGTAGTATGGGTTGTACCTCGGTCACTCGCATAATTTCCATTGTTATCAACACTCCACAGACACCACAGTGGACGTAGTGGAGTCACTAAACCTCAAGTCCAAATCGAGTCCCAAGTCCACTGTGCTCGAGTACAAGTACAAGTCCGAGTCAACAATGGTCGAGTCACGAGTTGAGTACCAATCCCTATGGCTGAAGTCCAAGTCTCAGTGCTCGAGACCTGGTCCAAGTGCTGAAAGCTATTTACACAGTCAGATATAGCGTAATGGCAAGAGGAATATAGTCAATAAATTGTTTGCTATACCTTTTCATTTCTTTCTGTGCCACCAAATGTTTGCATATAGGCTACTGGTAATGTTACCAGGGCCATGTTCAGTTGCAAAACGTTCTTGAACGTTGCAGATAGAAGTTCAGAAAGGCATTTTTGTTCTACATTTCTACATTTCTATCTGAACGTTCCAATTCGTTGCATCCTGTTGAACGTGCTTCAGGTTGTTAGCAATAGCTAGCTAATGAGGTAACATGACTGAACAAGGTGTAGCCTAAACAAATGGTTTATGCTCTGGTCTGCAAGTAGCCTAGTTTTAGAACGGCCTGCAATATGCTTTATGAATGTAAAATGTGGCCCGAAAAATGTATGATAGAAAGAAAAGAACGTAAAGTCGGTATTATAGGTCATATCTTTTGAATAGTAAGGGCTAGAATCAAGCAATCTTCTCTGAGAAAAAAAGGGAGACTTGGCTACATTGGCTACAAAACATTGCTATGAAATGCAGTGGGGAAAGTGGGAGGGTTGAGCCAGACTACAAATTCAAAGACGGACAACTTTCTATACTCAACAGAGAGAAAAACATAGCTAGACTGTTGTATTAAAATTAAACTCAATGCTGCTATCGTATTTCATTTTGTAAAGCAGCTTGTGTTTCTTAACCAGGCAAAGGGTATCTAAAGCAAAGGGAAGCATAGGAGACTGTCTGCCCACACTCATCGCTTGCTCCCCTGCAGCTCACGAGCTGATGTAGGCTGTGTGTGTCGGGTGTGGCATGTCCTTCCTACTGCTGAACAGAACTGCGCTGAGATGCTGTGCTGCTAATATTAATTGTGCTTATCACTGAAAAGCTCTCAATCTCTCAAAAAACTCTTGTCCAGTACACTTAGTTGTCAGATTTAGATAATTTTTCTTTTAGTCAACTGAAATGAAAAGTCAACTGAAATAAAAATAAAAAATTGTTTAGTTAGAGTTTTTTTCAGGGTCTTTTTAGTCAGTTATTTTCTCATCAATTGCCACTGGAAAATGTTTGACAAATATTTTTGTCACTATGTTTGTTGACGAAATGAACACTGACACACACAATTGACACATACTGTCACACCCTGATCTGTTTCACCTGTCTTTGTGCTTGTCTCTACCCCCCTCCAGGTGTCGCCCATCTTCCCCATTATCCCCGGGGTATTTATACCTGTGTTCTCTGTTTGTCTGTTGCCAGTTCGTCTAGCGTGCTTTCCCATCTTCCTATTTCTTAAGATCTGTTTCCTAGTTTTCTCAGTTCTGACTATTCTGCCTGCCCTGACCCCGAGCCTGCCTGCTGTCTTGTACCTGCCTGACTCTGGCCTGATCACGAAACCCTAACTGTCCTCGACCTGCCCTTTGCCTGCCTTGTGTTCATAATAAATCATCTGAGAACTGTACTATCCGCCTCCTGTGTCTGCATCTGGGTCATATCCTGAGCCGTGATACATACAGATAACTGCCGAAATAAAGAAACACTTGAGTAAATGAGGGATACAAAGTATATTGAAAGCAGGTGCTTCCACACAGGTGTGTTTCCTGAGTTAATTAAGCAATTTACATCCGATCATGTTTAGGGTCATGTATAAAAATGCCCAGTTGCCCATTATTTTAAATACCATGGCTACTGTAGAAGAAGAGATCTCTGTGACTTTGAAAGAGGTGTCACAAAGGAGCATAGGGGGCCTCTTGAGCTTTATGGCAGAATGTAGATTTCCGTCTAAATAGACATTCCCAAACGTAATTATTTTTCATGAGATGGCCATAAACAATAACTAGTAATGCTGCATAGTTCTTGAAAGGTCCGGAACTTTTTGTTAAAAATAGTTATAAATTGCTGAGGTGCACTCACTTTTGATGACACAAGCTCGAGTACATAGTACAAATATAATGAAAATATATTCAACAACTGTGGGTGAATAGGGCTTGAAATGACTGAAATGCTTTCTAAATATAGTAACAATCAAATTACAAACAACTTACTATAAGATTTCACCTTTCTTATAACTATAGAATAAATATGATCATATTTAGTGACAGTACAAATTTGGCCCCATTTCATATAACTGACGACAGAGCATTTTCTGCCAAGCATCCTCTGAGCAGTGCAGAGACACCATTCTAATGTCTGCAGACTCGTTATAACTTCAGTTTTATGCAAAAAGTGATTTCGTCCCTCTGTGACCAAGGCAAAGTGGCCGTGTTTCAATTCTATAAAATGATGTTGAGAGCTTAAAATCCTGCTGAGAGTATCACAGTGAGATGAAACCACGATTGCTGGATTTGCTCTGTCGCTCAGAGGTAGAGAAAATGTATTATTTTTCTGGATAGGCCAGAAAACCACTCAAAGTCCCCTAAATAGGGTAGGGTGTGTGTGTGTGTCTCAGTCACCAGATCTCAACGTAATCTGGAGCGGTGCATGAGACAGCGTTTTCCATCATCATACATTTTCTTTTAGAGAGAATTTCTTATGGAAGAATGGTGTCGCATCCCTGCAATAGAGTTCCAGACACTTGGAAAATCTATGCCAAGGCGCATTGAAGCGGTTCTGGCAGGTCGTGGTAGCCCAACGCCCTATTAAGACAATTTATGTTGGTGTTTCCTTTATTTTGGCAGTTACCTGTATATTAGGACCGTATCTATTCAACTTCCTGTAAGTCAAGTGAAAGCCCAGTCTAGCTGAAAGTTCAGAAACAGTATGATGTTTGTTCCTCCACTCCCACTTTGGGACAGGGATGTTTTTCCTGTTGAAAACGGACTCCCAGGAGGGAGGATAGAAGAGGAGGAGTGTGCCGGGGCCGGGGGAGAGGGGAAGGGGGAGCTATGTAACATCTCACTGAACTTTCTGAACCTTGACCTCTGAATCTTGAGTGCAGAGAGGAGGGGAAGGGAGCTGTTTCATTATTTTAATTCTCCTGCCTCTCATGCCTTTCTAAATTGTAAAAAAATAGAGCAACTTAGGCATTGAGCATCAAAGAAGTGTAAACACTCAACAAACCAGCTGTGTATGAAGCATGTAAAGCTATCATCCATTGTGTATTAAAAATACCTCCTACAAGTACTTAAAAAAAGTCAGGGCAGCTTTTCTACTCACTACCATCTGTCTGTGTGATTTAGAGGTGCCAACAAAATGGCAGAGGAACAACACAACTGCGAGAGAGAGAGAGAGATTACACATATCCACAAAGAATTTGAAAACAAATCCAATTTTGATAAACTCCCATATCTACTGGGTGAAATACCACAGTGTGCCATCACAGCAGCAAGATCTGTGACCTGTTGCCACAAGAAAAGGGCAACCAGTGAAGAACAAACACCATTGTAAAATACAACCCATATTTATGTTTATTTATTTTCCCTTTTGTATTTTAACTATTTGCACATTGTTATAACACTGTATATAGATATAATATGACATTTGAAATGTCTTTATTACTTTGGAACTTCTGTGTGTATAATGTTTCCTGTTCATCTTTATTGTTTATTATCTACTTCACTTGCTTTGGCAATGTTAACATATGTTTGCCATGCGAATTGAATTGAATTGAATTGAATTGAGAGAGAGAGAGAGAGAGAGAGAGAGAGAGAGAGGGCATTGCCTCCCTCACAGACACCTTTATCATTCTCCTCTTTATCCACTTTAACAGCGCAGACCAGAATCATCCTTCAATCCTTCATAGCTCACCTGTGTAATTAAACATGAATGGAACACAGTTTATGAATCACCGGATCACACGCTTACCCCACGCAAAGGTGACATAAGAACTTCTCTATGAGAGGGAATTTAAATGATATCTCGTGTGGGAGAGAAAGGGGTGAGAGGGCGCAATGATGTATGAGGAGGAGTCAACTCTCTTCAGGAACGTCATCACCTCTGGTTTGAGATGAGCAGAGCTGCGATTTGTCTTTCAACACTTTAAAACCTATCCATCCTTTAAATCAGCAAGTCTTGCACTGTACACAGACCAGGGACTTTCCAGAGCTAAATAGAGTGTGAGAAGAGAGGGATACAATTTAAATAACTAGTTCTAACAGCTCATAAATCTATGGGATGTGAGCTTGTCAATGCCTAGCCCACTACAGGACCTCATGTTGGCGCCTATGGCGGTAGAGGTTGAGGGCTGAGTTATTGAGGATTCACTGAGAATGTGAATAAAGAAGTCATTGGTTTTCTAAAGCTTAAACTGCCCATCAACACTCACCAATGGCCAGGGTTATGGTTCTTGTCAGGGTTATGGTTCTTGTCAGGGTTATGGTTCTTGTCAGGGTTATGGTTCTTGTCAGGGTTATGGTTCTTGCCAGGGTTATGGTTCTTGCCAGGGTTATGGTTCTTGTCAGGGTTATGGTTCTTGTCAGGGTTATGGTTCTTGTCAAGGTTATGGTTCTTGTCAGGGTTATGGTTCTTGCCAGGGTTATGGTTCTTGTCAGGGTTATGGTTCTTGTCAGGGTTATGGTTCTTGTCAGGGTTATGGTTCTTGTCAGGGTTATGGTTCTTGCCAGGGTTATGGTTCTTGTCAGGGTTATGGTTCTTGTCAGGGTTGAGAGTGTAAGAAGACATGGAGACTGAGAGGATATGGTGGCTGTGCCAGAGGCGCCAACATAACTGACTCAGCAATTCCTCTGCCAACACTCCGGCTTTGATGTCTGTTAACCCTCAATGGCTGCCATGTTGAGGTTGTTGGAGTTGGTTTTTTAATGATTAGGCATCTTATGAGTCACCTGACATTGCTCTGCATCATATAGAACCAAACATTTGGTATGTGACTGTCCCGATCCCAGTCAATCATTGTTAGGTAATATGGGCCAGTGGCCTACGCTTATGTAAATTCCACCACTGCTGTGCTCAAAACTCAATTTATCGATATGATTAAGTGGCAGCCTGTGATGTTTTAAGTAGTATCCATTTAATTTTTTATTGTATAATATGTTGTGTGATTTGGGGATGTGATTCCTCGGGGGGGGGGGGGGTAAATTAACGACTGTTGAGGATGTGCTCTTTCCCTTCTATCAGATTCCTAGCATGTCATGCATTCTTAAGTAGCTTTCTCTCGCCAATGTGCCGAGAGCAGTAAAACACACCTGTCTGTTTCAGGACTCTTTCCTATCGATTATCATCACCACAACAACACAAGGTAAAAAGAGTTAAAGATTTAATGATCTGAAATTCCAAGAAAGAGTCAGAGATGGACCACGAAGTCATGGTTCCTTTTCCGAGATACAGTACTGGCTCAAGACAGATGCTGATTGGAGTATTTAGCTATAATTTATGTCTCTTTTTTATTTGTCTCAGGAATTATGTTATCCGTGGCCTGTTTATGTAAGTATTTTCATTGCCACGTTCCCTATCATAGCCATGACGTAACAGAGAGATTCACTGATGTATGGTATTGAAACTATACAGTATAATAAAAAAACATCCCATTATGTTGTCTACCAAGTGCATTACTGGCGACACGTTTGTTGTGTCTGCTTCGAAAGTCAAAATGGCCCCAAAGGCTTCAAACATTTAGGTGACCCAGGTTAGACAAACAGAGTGACGGGGGCAGGCCTGGGCACATTTCTACAGATGCAACAACATCTTGATTTATTCATGTCCGCGCTCTGTGGCTGTCCTGCTGCCAACCCACTAGGGGAGCGCAGACTTTCAACAGTACATAAAAATAGTCACGGAACAAGGAAATACAAGATAGCTCTTTCAGATGTGTTTACAAATGGCCCTTGTTTAGGGAAATTAGCTGGAATCAGGGCCTATCGTGCCATAGTAGGATTGTTGTGATTCTGGGAGCCAAAGGAAGGCCTAGTACTGCTGTGTATGCTGTGTTGGAGAATCTAGTTGTCATGTTGTCATGTTGTCATGTCCTAGGTCAGCTGATGCTCTGCTAAATGCTGCAGTCAACCACACAACATTTCCTCTAGCTTTACCTCCACAAGAGTCTTGAGATTCTTACGGCATATTTGTATTCTCCTTGGGTTATTTTTACACGGACAGAATGTACACGACACCATTTATTCACTCTGTCCTTAACTACTTGGTAATACGGAGACTGCACTGATCTTTAATGACATATACGTTCTTAATTGTCTGTTTGCAGTGCTTGACTTGGGATGGAAGAAATGCAGGAGCTGTCTTTTTCCAAGTGAGACCATTAGATTATGTTCACCGAAATTCACTAATGACATTATGCTATAGAGACCTCTGAGTATTCACTGTTAACAGTTTACACATTTTCAATGACTTCTCCATGACTTAACCAAATTTTCATGACTATTATTATAACCTACATGAAAAAGTAAGACTTATTGACACTACAAAGCTGCTGTGTCTGATCCCATGTAGACCTACCACCTCCTGCTGTTGCGCCCTTGATCAAGGCACTTAGTCCCCCACATACAGTTGAAGTCGGAAGTTTACATACACTTAGGTTGGAGTTATTATTAAAACTCGTTTTTCAACCACTATAGTTTTGGCAAGTCGGTTAGGACATCAACTGTGTGCATGACACAAGTAATTTTTCCAACAATTGTTTACAGACAGATTATTTCACTTATAATTCACTGGGTCACAAGTTTACATACACTAAGTTGACTGTGCCTTTAAACAGCTTGGAAAATACCTGAAAATTATGTTATGGCTTTAGAAGCTTCTAATAGGCTAATTGACATTATTTGAGTCAATTGGAGGTGCACCTGTGGATGTATTTCAAGGCCTACCTTCAAACTCAGTGCCTCTTTGCTAGAAATCAAGGGAAAATCAAAATAAATCAGCCAAGACCTCAGAAAAGAAATTGTAGACCTCCACAAGTCTGGTTCATCCTTGGAAGCAATTTCCAAACGCCTGAAGGTACCAGGTTCATCTGTACAAACAATAGTACGCAAGTATAAACACCATGGGACCACGCAGCCGTCATACCGCTCAGGAAGGAGACACGTTCTGTCTCCTAGAGATGAACGTATTTTGTGAGAAAAGTGCAAATCAATCCCAGAACAACAGCAAAGGACCTTGTGAAGATGCTGGAGGAAACAGGTACAAATGTATCTATATCCACAGTATATAGACATAATCTGAAAGGCCGCTCAGCAAAGAAGAAGCCACTGCTCCAAAACCGCCATAAAAAAGCCAGACTACGGTTTGCAATTGCACATGGGGACAAAGATCGTACTTTTTGGAGAAATGTCCTCTGGTCTGATGAAACAAAAATAGAACTGTTTGGTCATAATGACCATCGTTATGTTTGGTCGAAAAAGGGGGACGCTTGCAAGCCGAAGAACACCATCCCAACCGTGAAGCACGGGGTGGCAGCATCATGTTGTGGGGGTGCTTTGCTGCAGGAGGGATTGGTGCACTTCACAAAATAGATGGCTTCATGAGGAAGGAAAATTATGTGGATATATTGAAGCAACAACTCAAGACATCAGTCAGGAAGTTAATGCTTGGTCGCAAATGGGTCTTCCAAATGGACAATGACCCCAAGCATACTTCCAAAGTTGTGGCAAAATGGCTTAAGGACAACAAAGTCAAGGTATCGGAGTGGCCATCACAAAGCCCTGACCTCAAACCTATAGAAAATCTGTGGGCAGAACTGAAAAAGTGTGTGCCAGCAAGGAGGCCTACAAACCTGACTCAGTTACACCAGCTCTGTCAGGAGGAATGGGCCAAAATTCACACAACTTACTGTGGGAAGCTTGTGGAAGGCTACCTGCAACGTTTGACCCAAGTTAAACAATTTAAAGGCAATGCTACCAAATACTAATTTAGTGGATGTACACTTCTGACCCACTGGTAATGTGATGAAAGAAATAAAAGCTGAAAGAAATAATTCTCTCCACTATTATTCTGACATTTCACATTCTTAAAATAAAGTGGTGACCCTAATTGACCTAAGACAGGGAATGCTTATGAGGATTAAATGACAGGAATTGTGAAAAACTGAGTTTAAATGTATTTGGCTACGGTGTATGTAAACTTCCGACTTCAACTGTAGAACTGCTCTGTTAGTCACATGTTGTCAACATATGTCCACATGGAGAGCTCCTAGGTGAGCAGGCTTGGCTTTTTCAACATTACAACCAAATACTTTTGTCTTTATAAAATGATTCCCTCATTCAATAAATCTGGGATCAAATGGATAAGGTAGACTACTTCAAGCACGATATCTAACTAGGCATGTTTATATATAAAGCTCAAATATTCATGTTTTGGGGGAGATCTATGCACAGCAAGTTATTTGTCAATTAGGCTATTTTTACGTTGTGACAGTTACGTGGCTACTGTTTAATAGAGGGGAATCCCAGCTTTCCAATGGTGCAGATTTATTTAGGCTCTACAGTGCCAGTGGAAAGGCAACAACAAAATGAATGCTTAGGTAGCTATAGTTAACTAGTGACATAACTGCTACAAGTTATGTTTTGAATTGGTGATCAAGTTAGTCTGTCCGTCATTATTTTATACCTGCTGCTGTAGATCTTAAATAAATACAAACATTTCGCTACACCCGCGATAACATCTGTTAAACATGTGTGTGTGACAAATAAAATGTAATTTGATTTGAAATGTTGCGCTCTCTCTCCTCGGGCAACGGCCTGCTCTCACAAGCACATATGCAGCACCTCAGACATGTACTGAAGGGTCATTGCTATAATGGCCGATATGTCGTTTTTTTTATTGATTGATCATATTTAAAAGTGTGCCTTCATGAATTACATGAACAACAATTATGAAACTAATTGCCATGACTTTTGATGACCTTACAAACCATAATTTGACAACATGGAAGAGCGCATCATGTCATTCAGGCAGGCACATTTTCAATCTGGTTCAATCTCAAACAGCCTACTGTCACTCACAGATTCACAGACTAGCTGAAAATAAACTTGAACAAAGCGGAATCAGGAAATGAATGCCTACTCTCCGTTGCTATTCAATGAAGATCCCACCTTCATTCCGCTTTGATCAACCTTTTTTGCCTCGGTGTGCCGGTATGGCGTTCCGGACAGCTCCGTCCCAAGTCAAGCAATGTTTGTTTGATTCATTTGGTACTTGAGCTGACACTCACCTTTGAAGAAGCTCTTGACCTTCAGGTACCCAACGCTGAGGCGGAGCACGGAGAGTTTGTCCAGGCGAGAGCACACATCCTCAGGGAATGGTAGAAGGCCTGTCAGCCTGTCCAGCTCCCCGTTCAGCCGATCCCGGTGGCGTTTGGAAGGGTTCGACTTGACCACTTCTGGAGCAGGGGTTTTCTTGCTGAGAGGCAAAGAGACATGATCATTGTGGTTAGTTTGTTGTAAAATGCACTGTACTTCATAATGGCCAGTGTACACATCAATCTTTAGATTGTAGCTTACCTAAAATATGTGTCTATGACATATGTTATTCTAGCTAAATGTCATAAGCGTTAAATGCCTGGCAAGAGCGACATCCACTAAAACAGCTTCCTGTGATGAAATAAGAAGCATGAAGCATTTAACAATGGAAACATTTCGTAACACTGTCATAAGCAGAGGGGAACAGGAACTTTAAAAACAAAATGAACCAAGACTGACTCACTTCAGTCATCCTTGCCTGCAGGCCCTGCCAGGGCATGGCATCCTCTGAGTTGGGGGTACGATAGGGATGTACAGTTCATAAACAATTTGTTATTTTTGAACAACTTCAAATTGTTTTTCCAAGTGACTCTTTCATTTGAATTGTTCATTTGACCTGCTGCTGGCTGTAATGAGTCCTACAGCAGGATTAATACGAGCTCCCCCAGCTCAGCGGCTCCGGAGACGTGCTCCTACCAACAACTGTCTTTCACGTGCACACAGAAAATAGTTCATGCTGCAGGCCGCATAGAGAAGGAAAAGGCATATATTTAACTCATAACTGATCACATGGTGCAAAAAACGAATGCAATTAATTGATTATTGTTTGCTATCGATGGACACAGCTTTCTACCAAAACATACACAGGCTGCCTCTGCTCAACACTCGAACTTGAGAATGAACTAATCATTTGGGGGGCTTCTGGAGTTCGCAAAACGATTTTGTTGTGCTAGTCAAGCAATTGCATTACGCCAAGAGTCGTTCACAATCTAGTCCGTTTGCGGCCGCAATTACAACTTGTTTCAAAGGTGTCAAGAAATAATCTTATTTTTGTGCCTAGCAATCAGAAATGTACATTGTTTGAAGCACACTTTCAGAATTCTCAGTCACAAACGACAGCTCCAATAAGACCCCTATGGCGAACTGGAGGCTTGTAGAATCATGATTCTTTCACATTTTTTGGGTCCTGCGTGCTCTGGGCATTACTGAATCAAATAAACAAATTCATGTTTTTTTGACTGAATGAGTTGAAAAGTCGGTAAAAACAGCCAAACTTCCCATCACTGGTGTATGACACACTAATAAAAACATGAACAGTATCGAAACCCAGTGAGCAATAGTGGTGCGCCGCTTACATTATTGAAACCCACTGTGCAATGTGGTACGCCACTCTTGCCCGAACGCAGGAAAGACGATGCAACTCATAAATGTGACTAATAAACATAGTGAAGCACACTGTTTTATAATGTGAGTCATCATGCATCATTAGCCTACTGAGATAGGAGTCAGACGAGACAATCGCAGCGGCTGAGGCCAGAGTGATGGCCTGCTTTAAGTAGAAAAGCATTGAACACCCTACGGTGCAGCTGCTGGCATGCATTATACAAATATCACTCCTCTCTACAGTTTATCCAAGATTAAATGTCCTGCAATGCAAAAAAAGCCTGTATAGTGGAAAAATAACAATTAACAAAGATGGACAGTTGTTAATGTCTACAAACGTTCACATCTATTTAATAATCCCAATGCAACCTTGAGGCCTTAAATTCGATTTTTTTCAAATTTCCAGTGTGTCAAAACCGAGTATTTTTGGCCACATCAGAGGCTACTCATGGTCTTTCTTTGTTTTGTTGAGCTCATGTTCAATTTCACTTCAGGAGCAACTGTGTGATGAAGTCTTGGGACCACCATTGTTGACCACCACACATGTCATTAATTGCAAATCAGACACACATGCTCAGGCTCAAGCCAAGCATGCTGGGACTGGAAGAGAGGGAGGGAGGGAGATGACACATACCCTAAACCCAAATCATGGGAGCCAGGAGGCTACAACGCCCCTCACACCTGCTGGAGCAAAAGTGGACGACTTCAGTACACCATTAAACGTTTTCAAATGTGGGTTAAGGGTTGGGGGATTGGCAGCTGCTATTTATCTCAAGGGCTATGTTCAAACGGTGCCTGTAAGACATACTGTAACAGTAAGACAATGAATTCTCAGGGGACAAAATGCATATTCACACCAACTGGAGAAAAACCATGATAAGGGGGCTATATAAGGTTTTAATCCATTTCAATACAACAGTCCAACTCAACACAAGACCCAACCCAAAGTAGTTTAGGCTAGTGAGCAGCAGGAGATAACAGCTGCTGGTCAAGTTCAACAACCACACATCTCCCCTCCTCCCAAATTCAAGGGTTCCACCTTCCTCACAGAGCTGTTTCTGCCATACTTTGTGTGACTTTCCCATTACAGAAACTGCCGATGATCATATGTCGTTTTTTTCCCTTTCCCCTATTAAATGACCTGCAGGGAATACAGCCATAATTCAATTCCCGGCCTTAGACCCAAGCAATACCTAACCAGAAATAGAGCAAGACTGACCTCACTTTTCAAAAACGCCTGCGGAGACAAAAGCCAGTATTCAGACCCATTTTTTCCACCTTCGGTTGCAGTGCATCTTGGGACTCCATACACAGACATCACAGCAGTCATTGTTAGAGTGAGAGCGAACTAGGTTTACCTCATCTCTCTCTTCCTCTCTCATGGATAGCCTATTTAAAGTGCAAAAAGACATGGCTGAACCCAAGGACCCTTCACTCTGATTCATGTTGCACAGAGTACATATTGTAATGCAATCGACATGCTTTTATCTGCTCAAAGTGGGTGGTTTGGGGATCATGAAAGTATTTTGAACAGGCGGAGAATACATCCAAAAATGTGTAGGATACACCCACAACTACAATCATGCAATCAGATCTAACAACTTTGAAACCACAGACTTATTCAGCCACATGGTGGACTGGAGTGGGCACTCACTCAAACAGCACACGACATTTAGCATAAGCGGCCACTGAAACACTCTAATGAAGGATAGCTTACTACACTACAAAAACCCTGAAGGAAAGGCTACACACACAGAGAGCTACTTTATTTTACAATATCCACCCGCCGACATCTTCCTTCCTTGTATCTGTTCCTGAGGTGCTCTGAACATTCCTTCCACCTAAGCTCTGTTAGTTGCGAATGAAAATGGATTGATCCGTTTCATCCGCTACGGCTCCACACCACCGTACCGTATGGACACCCCACTTCAAGTTGTCCTGTAGCCAGCCAGGAGGGCATCTCTCCTGGCAAGGAAACTGAGTGAGTCCCCCTCCCCACAAACCCCCAGGGAGCTGCAGTCTGATCAGCTGATCCCTACCACTAGAAAGACTGAGGGCTGCTGCCTATACGAAAAAGAAAGACTGGCTATGAAGGCTGGTATCACCATGGTATTACCATCCTTGTAACTCTGTTCAAAGAAACTGTTTCTTGTCTCGAACTAAAACCCATTCCCCAGAGCAGGGGGGGGCAACATAAAAGAGACAGTGTAGCGTTATTAAGGTTGAAAGTAGAGGTTGAAAGGTTGAAAGTAGAGTGTGTTTTTTCTCTCTCCACATAAACAAAAGTAGCACACTCAGGTACATTACTAATCTACAAGTTTGTTAAAATATGTCTTTGGTCTGACATGTAGGCTGCAGTTAGAACTAACAGGTCCTAGTGAATTTCTGTTGTGGCCTAAGTTCAGCTGAGAACAGTGACTTGATGTATACAGGTGAGGCTGTTGTGGAGGCCTCCCTGTAGATATGAGACAACCATAGAACAATAAGCCACTATGCTGTTGTGCAGAAGATTTGATTTGGCTTTCTGCCTCACCTCTATCAGCTAGACTGTGTGTACACACACACACACACCTACCTTTCCCCCATTGTTAGCTAGTAGAGACATACTAATCCCCCTACCTCGCTGTTGGCCAACAATAATGTTGACACCAGCGGAACATGGTAAGCACTCTCATAATAAGCTTTTTGTCACGTTCTGAAACGGATTAACAACTGTAACACCATACAAATCATTGGAAATCTACTTATGAACAGTGTGTTCTGCCACAAATTGAAACATTCAATAATACATTTTATCTTAATCATCTGTAACTCGCTCACACTCACAAACATACACAAACACACACACGCTACTTAAGCTACCATGCAAACACAGAAACACACACACACACACACACACACACTTTCCCACAATCTTTCCCACAGAGACTTTAATAACCTTTAGGAAATAATTAAGTCATATTGTCACACAGTGGGCTCTGGGAGTAATCACAACCTGATGTAGAAATGTCTCAGATATACTGTATATGTTAAACACTTTAATTCAGGTTGGCAACTTACTATGCAATTACAATAGTACTAATGTGTAAGTTGTCCATGTACTTTTTAATTGTACATTTTAGAGGCCTAACAGAACAATCTGTAATTTATATGGAAAGAATAGTTAGTTACTAAAAATATAATATTGGATATCTTTACTGTAATGCACATATTTGGTCTAACATGATTAGGCCTATAACCACTTGTAGAATACTTTAACTTACTGAAAACACGTGGGCAGAAACTTATGAAAGCATGCCGTAGGCCTATGAGCAAAGGCGAGAGAAAAAAAATGAGAGATTCAGATGGACAGAACCCTTTTGGAATGCTACTATGCAGTGACCACAGCCTTTTACAGTCAGACTCATGGTGCCTTTGTGCTGCAAAACCCAGATGGCTGACCAGGAAACCTTAGGCTTCTCTGAACAGCCCCACATCTTCACAAAGGCAGAGACATAAGTCTGCACAGGCACAGGTCTAAAGTGACTTATTTTTGATGTTGGGATTTATACTGGGAAAGGGAAAATTTGAAAAAACTGTATATGATTTCACTTACATGAAGAACATAGACGTTTAACAGACACAAGCACACATGCACACATAGCTGTAACACATTCCATCAAATCTCAAGGTTGTTTATGGTGAACACCAATTTTGTCTGGTTGTTTGACAAATCCTACATGTCATGCCTAAAGAAAATGTATTTAGAATGCATAAAAATAACTGCATGAAGATGGTAATGAATTAATATTAACCTGGTTAAATCAACGTTTTTACATTTAATTTTTAGGATATATTATAGTAAGCAAATACTTATCTAGGTGTTATTAATTATTCATGCATGTGAAACATTCTCAATACTTTATTGGAATCATCAAAAAAGGGGAAACAGTGGAAAAGGCATGTCATAGCATACTAGTAGCCTACAACAAATACAAACATATTGCACCGCTTTAGTTTTCCATGAAGGAAAACTTTTTTCTCTCCTTCCAGCCAAGCTATTAGTAAATCTTACTTAGTCGCGAAAAACTGCATTATAAAACATAAGTTTCTTTTGTAACTGGGTTGTGTAATAACAGTGCGTGTCAAAAGATATGCTTAAGCGAAAAAAGTAGGAAAGACGCAGAAGTGTTTCGCATAATGAGAAGAAACCGTATCAGATTACAATAACATACTTCCGGCCAGCGATCATCCCGCGCACCCCGCCCTCCTTTAAGCATCGCGTGAGAGCGCAGCCGACTCTCAAACTTGATTGTGATTAATACAAGAGAACTATTTCCATGCCAGACCAAAACTATACAAGATGAGAGATTCTTAAGGTGACCTGGTGAAAACTAAATAGAGGCACAAGAACTTCTGGTCAGGCACAAATTTACAGCAACACATCAACACAACACACATGCAATATTACGAGCTGTGTGTGCGTAAACGTGAGACTTTGTCCACTGTCTGTGTAGAAAGAAAGCCAGTTACCCCAGAAGACTAGAAAACTAGCAATAGACCAACACTAATAACCATTTATGAAGAAAATAATCCAACAGCACGAAGTGAATGATTATATTTAGCTGCATGGATAAATATGCAATGTATAGCCTAAACATATTCATTATATCTCACCTGGCTATTGAATACGCTATTGAATTGACTGTTACTGAAATTACATCGAACGAGAGTTAAATAACTCACCTGACATTATAATGTATGTAATGCACACATTGTATGTGCATTAGCATATTCGTGAGAAATTGCATTATAAAATGTCAATATATTTGGTATATATTGTAACGACCCTGACCATGTTATAATCATGCACGATTCTGTAGACTATCTAGCTCATGCTAGACCTAAATCAGACTTCCCAAAATATTTATTGTCAAGTCAAACAGGTTTAAATGACATCCTTACGTTTTCTGAACGGGCTTCTTCCGCTTTTTGACAGCATAGACTCCAGCGTTACTCAACATGGTGACGCTTCTGCTGTAAATCGGCTATAAAATGTTCAAAAACACCAACAAAATAACATTCACTGTCTTCCTCACAGACAGTTCTCAAATAACAAGGGAAGTTAATATCCAGACATCAGTGAATCCCTTCAAAGATAATTTGTTCTTAACTGACTTGCCTAGTTAAATAAAGGTAAAAAAATAAAAAAAAACGTTCAAAAATAGAGAGGTCTCTTTGTAACGCAGATCTCCCGCAACGCGACGTAGAGACCCAGGCGGTCAAAATCGACCGTGTTAGATGCGCGGTGAAAATCCAGAAGTGTTTGGGGGATTAAGCAAGTTCAGGAAAATTCCCCTAAATGAATAGCCTAATATGTGCGTGACCCTGTTCTTTTTCCGTGAGAAGTCCAGTCTCTCCAGACCCCCAAACAAACAATAAAATAGTTATTCTAAAGGGGTAGATTTTGCCGTAGCCCAATCCAACCTTTTGAACAGTTTCGGAGCTGCTCCTTTACAGCAGGTAAAATTGGCCTATAGTTTTTGGCATGGGGCGTTGTCAGGAAATCATACACGGACAGTCAGAGCACTTTTAAGGTGGACCAGAATAGAAGTGGAGAGCCGAGAGCAGTAGAAACAGCGCAAAGCACCCCCTACGTTTGTCGCGTGCATTAAATCGATTATAAACACATTCATTTTCATTTGGAAGTCATTAGCAGTAGAATCAGTTAAACATTTACATTTTCAAGTAATGTTATTAAATAATTTTAGTAACTATAGAGTTATAACAACTTTCAATATGACATGGACAAATAATATAAACATGTAGGCCAATGCTTGTCCTCTAACATGCTGACCACACAAAATACATTTACACATACATGATATTCAATGAGTTCATCCACACTGCTCAAGTCAGGGAGCATCTGGGTAGCCAGGCACTAAAATAGAATTTGGTTCTATTTGTGATGCTTGCTGCAAGTCCCGCCTCTCCCATCTCACTGGTTTTTAGGAGCATATACCCAATTTTACGGTATTTTACTGTGTGTCATTTTACTTGCCACCGAGCTGACTGTAAGCTTCTGTCAAATTCACAGTAACGTCTTTACAGTGTACTGTATGCAGGTGCGCCAACTAAACATCATCATGGGTGACACATCTGACCAGGGGGAACCATAGCTTAGCTGGTAGGGTTCTTACAGATATTTTGGATGGATCCGTGCCTGCATTAGTGAAAGAAAAGTAATAGTGGTTTAATTGTACAATATCATGGTAACAATAAAGTAATAACCTACTAATTTAATGTCAATACATTTATTTCTGACAATGATGGGCTGACATTTGCAGCATGGTTTCAAGCATCAAGTTGGTGCAAGCCTCACTTATTTAATGACAAAAGCCTGGAGAGTGAGAGAGATTGATAAAAAGTTCAACTTAGCCCCATGCAGAGCCCTGGTGGCTGTCTATATGTTGTAGAGCATATAGACCAAAGAACACAGCCCATATCTCCACACATCACCACACCTCAGTGACAGTCAGAAGCCGTGCGTGTGGCACCCAGAGACAGCGTTTCACACTCCCAGCACTCCCTGTGGCCCTCTGTAAACAGCATGTTTATCTAGAAAACCCTGTGACACTTCCTCATAGCAAGCATCTGTCACCATGTTCCCATCCTGTACCCGAAGTATGCCAGTAATTCAGACAGGGAACTCAATTCTCCTCCATCTCCATCAGTGAAAGTAAGCTACCTTTCACAAACAAAAGATGAACAAACATTGCTCAACATCTGCAGCATGATCTCATACAGATGTAGGATCTTAATTTGATCACCCTGTTGCAGGAGAACTTTCCTGCAATGCAGAACATTTAAACATTTTAGGTTTAAAACAGCCTCTGAAGTTCATCATTTCCAGTTAAAAATTTTCTGACTTTATTTTCCCGTAAGAAAAATTGATCAACCCCTACAAAGATGTCCATTCATTACAATCCACATAATAATTAACATTTCCTGATGTAGCAAAGTGGCTCAAATTAAGATCTTACATATGTACACTCATGATCTACTACTGTGGGCCATGATTGAGAGGTGCTGTAGGTGTATGTATGGAGTATCTGCCATGTCTCTATCATTGGGAGAGGATACATTCTGCCCTAGGGCCATGTAAATCACTTCCCTAACAACCAAACAAATAGTAAAGGAAGAGAAAAAAAAGGCTGAGTATTTGTGGACGTGATAAACTTTGCGACGTTCCAAGGGTGACCTGCTTTTCAAGTCTGGCTTCTCTATTACCTGTACAGGCCCATTACCTGTTACCTGTAACCAACCATACACTCATAAACTCGCTGTAAGCTATCATTACAGAACATCAAAGGGCGGTGGGAAATGACTGTACAAAACAAAACCGTGAGAGTTGTAGCATAAACGAGAGAGGGAGTGTTTTTGTGTGTGCCTTTGTCAAATTGTATTTTTCCAACATTTCATCTTTTGTTAAACTCCTGTTGCCATTATGCTGCAGGCAGGCCAACCTAGCTCTGTGCTCTGCTTTACAGTGAGCTAGCCAGCCAGCCTGCCTCTAATTTCAGCAGCAGTCCAGTGGTAATGATAGTTTTACTCGTTCAGAAGAATACAAATTCAGACAAAGTGCTATTCAGACTGTGGGAGCTGAGGAACATGGTTGCTGTCCTTGCCACAGAATTCTGACCGTGGTAGTGGAGAAGCCTATCATGCAGCTGTTCCCATGGGATTAATTTATTATGTACCACGGTAATGTGGCCACGGTGCATTCCTGGGTGACAGTCACCGGTGAAGGGCAATAGACGCCGTGGCAAGATGTCTTTATAGATAGATTTGGTCTGAAGGAGAAACTACATGGTTGACTGGCTGAGTGTTTGTGGACATGTGTAACAGTGTAGGTTCCGTCCCTCTCTTCGCCCCAACCTATTAGCGCCCACCACCGCTAACTAACTAGCCATTTCACATCGGTTACACATGCAAACAACCTCACTCACTATCTTTTATTGTCCTGCTGTTTTTAGCTGCAACAGATAACACTGTTCTCTGTTGTTGTTACTGACAATATTTTTAAGTACTGTATATCTGACAGGTATATTATCCATACTATTTTTAAGCACAGCAATGTTAAGTTCTGTATCTCTTAGACAAAATGGGAGGCTACTTTAACAAGGTTTATTTAAGTTTGAGTTGGTAGCTTGTTTTTTTATACGGGCACAGGCTTCAAACACATGCATCACACCCAGGATTAATAAACCTGTTCCTCCAATAGCATACTGGTTTGAGTCTCATTAAAGCATACAACTGGTATTTAATAGTAAAGGAAATGCAGGAATGCACCAGAATGCATGACTTAAAGGGGAAAGTTGGGTAAGTTTAGGTTTATATTCAGCATTACTCTGTCAAGGGAAATATAGTATAATTTCTAACAAAGATATCTACATTCAGTGCATTTGGAAAGTATTCAGACCCCGTGACTTTTTCCAAATTCTGTTACATTACAGCCTTATTCTAAAATGGATGAAATCCTTTTTTTCCTCATCAATCTACACACAAACTGAAATATCAAATTTACATAAGTATTCAGACCCTTTACTCAGTACTTTGTTGTGCTTAGTGTCATTGTCCTGTTGGAAGGTGAACCTTTGCCCCAGTCTGAGGTCCTGAGCGCTCTGGAGCTGGTTTTCATTCCCTCAATCCTGACTAGTCTCCCAGTCCCTGCTGCTGAAAAACATCCCCAGAGCATTATGCTGCCACCACCATGCTTCACCGTAGGGAGGGTGCCAGGTTTCCTCCAGATGTGATGCTTGGCATTCAGGCCAAATAGTTAAATCGTGCTTTCATCAGACCAGAGAATCTTGTTTCTCGTGGTCTGAGAGTCATTTAGGGGCCTTTTGGTAAGCTCCAAGCGGGCTGTCATAGGCCTTTTACTGAGGAGTGGCTTCCGTCTGGCAACTCTACCATAAAGGCCTGACTGGTGGAGTGCTGCAGAGATGGTTTGTTACGGCTTGGTAATCGTGGAGGAGGAATGAGGCGCAGGAAGCAGCGAACACAGGGTAGTGGTGTTTTTAATATACACTCACACAAAAACAAATGTTCCCAAACACAGGGGAGAAAACACATACGGCGTAAAACAACGCCGACACGAACATAAGCCGTCTGACAAGAAACAATCCCGCACAATACGGAAGCGGGCCAGCTAAATTAAATAGCCCCGCTAATTACCTAAACTGAACACAGGTGCCCAAAACCAAAAAAAGGGAAAACCAAAAAGGGAATCGGTGGCAGCTAATAGGCCGGTGACGATGACCGCCGAGCGCTACCCGAGCAGGAGGAATCGTGACAGTACCCCCCTCCTGACGCGCGGCTCCCGCAGCGCGCCGACACCGGCGCCGGAGGGCGAGGCGCAGGGCGATCCGGACGGAGGCGATGGAAATCCTTCAACATGGATGGGTCCAAGACGTCCTCCGCCGGCACCCAGCACCTCTCCTCCAGGCCGTACCCCTCCCAGTCCACGAGGTACTGCAGGCCCCTCGCCCGGCGTCTCGAGTCCAGAATGGCCCGTATGCTGTACGCCGGGGACCCCCCGATGTCCAGAGGGGGCGGAGGGACCTCCGGCACCTCACCTTCCTGCAGGGGACCAGCTACCACCGGCCTGAGGAGAGACACATGAAACAAGGGGTTAATACGGTAATAGGAAGGGAGTTGTAACCGATAACACACCTCGTTTATCCTCCTCAGGACTTTAAAGGGCCCCACACACTGCGGCCCCAGCTTCCGGCAGGGCACGCGGGGGGGCAGGTTCCGGGTCGAGAGCCAGACCCTGTCTCCCGGTACGAACACGGGTGCTTCACTGCGGTGGCGGTCAGCACTCCTCTTCTGCCGAGCACTGGCCTCCTTCAGAGAGTCCTGGACAGCTCTCCAGGTTTCCTTGGAGTGCTGTACCCAGTCCTCCACCGCAGGAGCCTCGGTCTGGCTCCAGTGCCATGGTGCCAGGACCGGCTGGTAACCCAAAACACACTGAAAGGGTGACATGTTAGTAGAGGAGTGGCGAAGTGAGTTCTGGGCTAACTCAGCCCAAGGAATGTACCTCGCCCACTCCCCTGGCCGGTCCTGGCAATACGACCTCAGAAACCTGCCCACCTCCTGGTTCACCCTCTCCACCTGCCCATTGTTCTCGGGGTGATAACCGGAGGTCAAACTGACCGAGATCCCCAGCCGCTCCATAAACGCTTTCCAGACCCTGGATGTGAACTGGGAACCTCGATCAGAGACAATGTCCTCCGGCACCCCGTAGTGCCGGAAGACGTGGGTAAATAGGGCCTCCGCAGTCTGCAGGGCCGTAGGGAGACCGGGCAACGGGAGGAGACGGCAGGACTTAGAGAACCGATCCACAACCACCAGAATCGCAGTGTTCCCCTGAGAGGGGGGAAGATCTGTCAAGAAATCGATAGACAGGTGCGACCATGGCCGTTGTGGAACGGGGAGGGGCTGTAACTTCCCTCTCAGTAGATGCCTAGGAGCCTTACTCTGAGCGCACACCGAACAGGAAGAGACATAGGACCTCACGTCCTTAGCCAAGGTGGGCCACCAGTACTTCCCCCTGAGACTCTGCACTGTCCTCGTCACACCAGGATGACCCGCAGTAGGTAGCGTGTGCGCCCACCGAATCAATCGATCATGAACACCGAGCGGCACATACATGCGCCCCACGGGCACCTGCGCAGGCGCAGGTTCCAACACTAATGCCCGCTCGATGTCCGCGTCCACCTCCCATACCACTGGTGCCACCAGCCTAGACGCTGGAATGATGGGAGTTGGATCGATGGGCCGGTCCTCCGTGTCATAGAGACGGGACAGCGCATCGGCTCTTGTGTTCAAGGAACCCAGTCTATAGGAGATAGTGAACCTAAACCGGGCGAAGAACATGGCCCACGTGGCTGCCTGACGTGGATTCAGTCTCCTCGCTGCCCGGATGTACTCCAGGTTTCGGTGGTCGGTCCAGATGAGAAAGGGGTGCTTAGCCCCCTCAAGCCAGTTCCGCCATACCCTCAAGGCTTTGACCACCGCTAGCAGCTCCCTGTCCCCCACATCATAGTTCTTCGAAAAGAAAGCGCAGGGGCGGAGTTTCAATGGCGTACCCGAGCGCTGTGATAGCACGGCACCCACCCCAGCCTCGGATGCGTCCACCTCCACTATGAATGCTAGAGACGGGTCCGGGTGCGCCAACACGGGTGCGTCGGTGAACAGCGTCTTCAACTTCTTGAAGGCTCCCTCCGTCTCCGTTGACCATCGCAAACGCACCGGTCCCCCCTTCAGCAGTGAGGTAATGGGAGCCGCTACCTGGCCAAAACCCCGGATAAACCTCCGGTAGTAATTGGCAAAGCCTAAGAACCGCTGCACCTCCTTCACCGTGGTTGGAGTCGGCCAATTATGCACGGCCTTAACGCGGTCACACTCCATCACCACCCCCGTGGTGGAAATGCGATAACCCAGAAAGGAAACGGCTCATTTGGAAAACACACACTTCTCAGCCTTAACGTATAGGTCATGCTCCAGCAGTCTACCAAGCACCTTGCGCAGCAGGGACACATGCGCAGAGCGGGTGGCGGAATATATCAGAATGTCATCGATATAGACAATCACGCCCTGCCCGTGCAGGTCACTGAGAATCTCGTCAACAAAGGATTGAAAGACGGCTGGAGCATTTTTCAACCCATACGGCATGACGAGGTACTCATAATGGCCCGATGTGGTACTAAAGGCGGTTTTCCACTCGTCTCCCTTCTTGATACGCACCAGGTTATACGCGCTTCTGAGATCCAGTTTTGTGAAGAACTTTGCTCCGTGAAATGATTCCACCGCCGTAGCCATGAGAGGTAGTGGGTAACTAAACCCCACTGTAATAGCGTTTAGACCTCTGTAATCAATGCACGGACGCAGACCTCCCTCCTTTTTCTTCACAAAAAAGAAACTCGAGGAGGCGGGTGAGATGGAGGGCCGAATGTACCCCTGTCCCAGGGATTCCGTGACCTATGTCTCCATAGCCGCCGTCTCCTCCTGTGACAAGGGGTACACGTGACTCTTGGGAAGCGCAGCGTTAACCTGGAGATCTATCGCACAATCCCCCTGTCGATGAGGTGGTAATTTAGTCGCTCTCTTTTTACAGAAGGCGATTGCCAAATCGGCGTATTCAGGGGGAATGTGCACGGTGGACACCTGGTCTGGACTCTCCACCGACGTGGCACTTATGGAAACTCCTAGACACCTCCCTGAACACTCCTCTGACGAACCCCCTGTTTCCACGAAATACGGGGATTGTGACCAGCCAGCCAGGGAACCTCCAGCACCACCAGAAACGCAGGCGAATCAATAAGGAAAAAACTAATGCATTCCTTATGATTCCCCTGCGTTACCATGTCCAGTGGCACTGTAGACTCCCTGACTAGCCCTGACCCTAATTGTAGGCTATCTAGGGAGTGCACGGGGAAGGGGGAATCTATCGGCACCCGCGGAATGCCCAGCTTAATGGCAAGTCCACGATCCATAAAGTTCCCAGCTGCGCCTGAATCGACTAGCGCCCTATGCTGGGAAGAGGGAAAAAATGTAGTAAACACAACAGGTAAGAACACGTGACCAACAGGGGGTTCTGGTTGAATCTGGTGCTGACTCACCTGGGGTGACCGAGAAGTGTTCTGCCTGCCCTCTCGACTCCCAGACTGGCTCCTCCAGCACCGGTCGGCCATGTGTCCTCTCCGACCACAGCTGGTGCAGGAGGAGCCACCTCCTCCGGTGCCCCTTGGCACGGCCCCCCCTACCTCCATAGGGGTAGGGGCGGGGGTGCACGGAGGTGGAACGGGAAGGACCCTCTCCAAACGCCCGCGGGCAGCCAGCAAATTGTCCAGACGTATGGACATGTCGATCAGCTCGTCCAGGGATAGAGCGGTGTCTCGACAGGCCAGCTCCCTGCGGACGTCCGCCCGGAGACTGCATCGGTAGTGGTCTATGAGGGCCCTGTCGTTCCACCCCGCCCCAGCAGCCAAGGTCCTGAACTCCAACGCGAAGTCCTGAGCACTCCTCGTCTCCTGCCTGAGGTGGAACAGCCGTTCACCTGCCACTCTTCCTTCCGGAGGGTGGTCGAACACGGCCCGAAAGCGGGGTAGTGGTCCTCTGGGTAGTGGTCCCTCACCGAGTCTGGGCCATTCCAGACCGCATTAGCCCACTCCAGAGCTCGGCCCGTCAGGCAGGAAACGAGGGCACTCACGCTCTCCTCTCCCGTGGGAGCAGGTCTGACGGTGGCCAGGTACAGCTCGAGCTGGAGCAAAAACCCCTGGCACCCAGCCGCCGCCCCATCATACTCCCTCGGGAGCGCCAAATGAAACGCGCCAGAGCGAGACGTATTGGGAGGTAAAGGTGGCTGCATCGGAGGAGGTGGAGGTGGAGAGAGGAGACCACTTCTCTCCCATCGGTCCATCCTCTCCATCATCTGGTCCATTGCTGATCCGATGCGGTGGAGGACCGTAGTGTGGTGGAGCACGCGTTCCTCCATCGAGGGAAGAGGGGTGGCCGCTGCTCCCGCTGATTCCATGCCTTTTATTGTGGTGCGGGATTCTGTTACGGCTTGGTAATCGTGGAGGAGGAATGAGGCGCAGGAAGCAGCGAACACAGGGTAGTGGTGTTTTTAATATACACTCACACAAAAACAAATGTTCTCAAACACAGGGGAGAAAACACATACGGCGTAAAACAACGCCGACACGAACATAAGCCGTCTGACAAGAAACAATCCCGCACAATACGGAAGCGGGCCAGCTAAATTAAATAGCCACGCTAATTAACTAAACTGAACACAGGTGCCCAAAACCAAAAAAAGGGAAGACCAAAAAGGGAATCGGTGGCAGCTAATAGGCCGGTGACGACGACCGCCGAGCGCCACCCGAGCAGGAGGGGGCGCCACCGTCGGTGGGAATCGTGACATGGTTGTAATTCTGGAAGTTTTCTCCCATCTCCACAAAGGAACTCTGAAGCTCTGTCACCTCCCTGACCAAGGCCATTCGCCCCCATTGCTCAGTTTGGCCGGGCAACCAGCTCTAGGAAGAGTCTTGGTGGTTCCAAATGTATTCCATTTAAGGATGATGGAGGCCACTGTGTTCTTGGGGACCTTCAATGCTGCAGATATTTTTTGGTACCCTTCCCCAGATCTGTGCCTCGACACAATCCTGTCTCGGAGCTCTACGGACAGTTCCTTCAACCTCATGGCTTGGTTTTTGCTCTGACATGCACTGCCAACTGTGGGACCTTATATAGACAGGCGTAAGCCTTTCCAAGTCATGTTCAATCAATTGAATTTACCACAGGTGGACTCCAATCAAGTTGAAGAAACATCTCAATGATGATCAATGGAAACAAGATGCAAAGGGTCTGAATACTTATGTAAATAAGGTATTTCTGTTTTTTATTTTAAATACGTTTGCACAAAAAAAAACTTGTCTTCACTTTGTCATTATGGGGTACTGTGTGTAGATTGATGAGGAAAACAATTAATTTAATCAATTTTAGAAAAAGGCTGTAATGTAACAAAACGTGGTAAAGGAGAAGGGGTCTGAATACATTCCGAATGCACTGTATATTTCAAGATGTTGTGTATCCCGGAAATAATCAGAATTAATGTAAACATTACAGTTTTGAAAACATAGCCTGTCCAAAAAAAGTGTTCTCTTCGCACAACTTACCCCGGGTATGGGGTAAGTTGAGCTGTGGGACAGGGTAAGTTAAGCTGCCTACAAATTTTTGTACTGAATTAAATATTACCACTACCTATTAAAACATGTCTATCTTTACTTACCAAACACAATTCAATAGAATCACAATCATGCTTTTTTGTCTTTTAATCATTTTTAAGCATCTTTTAACACAGGCTTGAAGGGATACTTCAGGATATTGGCAATGAAGCCCTTTATGTACTCCCCAAGAGTTAGATGAACCCATGGATAAAAAAAGTATGTCTCTCCATCCAGTAGGAAGGAAGTTAGTAGTTTTGCGAGCCAATGCTAACTAGCCCTAGTGCAATGACAGTAAGTCTATGGTATCTACTAGCATGCTAGCATTTATCATAGTATTCCAGTCATTGCGCTAATGCTAGTTAGCAACTTCCTTCAAACTGCACGCAGAGACATAAAAATGGTGTCCACGAGTTTATCTGACTCTGTGGAAGTATCCATTGCCAAAATCCTGAAGTATCCCTTTAACACCTAACAAACACTGTACTTTTTTTAAAACACTTTTAACATAGGCCAGGACAAGTTGTTACCTTATATCCCAGCGGTAATGTCTTGCATTACGCCTGGGAAGAAAACAAGAACATTTTCTCAACTTGCCATTGGCTCAACCACTGTTAAACTTAACCCTTAGCAATTGGCTCAACTTTCCCGAAGGAAAACATTTAGCCTATATTAGCCTACACAGCTACAAGGATATTTCATACTAGGTTTAGGACCTCATATTAAAGTTTATAGCGACCCCTGATATACACTGCTCAAAAAAATAAAGGGAACACTTAAACAACACAATGTAACTCCAAGTCAATCACACTTCTGTGAAATCAAACTGTCCACTTAGGAAGCAACACTGATTGACAATAAATTTCACATGCTGTTGTGCAAATGGAATAGACAACAGGTGGAAATTATAGGCAATTAGCAAGACACCCCCAATAAAGGAGTGGTTCTGCAGGTGGGGACCACAGACCACTTCTCAGTTCCTATGCTTCCTGGGTGATGTTTTGGTCACTTTTGAATGCTGGCGGTGCTTTCACTCTAGTGGTAGCGTGAGACGGAGTCTACAACCCACACAAGTGGCTCAGGTAGTGCAGCTCATCCAGGATGGCACATCAATGCGAGCTGTGGCAAGAAGGTTTGCTGTGTCTGTCACCGTAGTGTCCAGAGCATGGAGGCGCTACCAGGAGACAGGCCAGTACATCAGAAGACGTGGAGACAACTTACCCCATACCCGGGGTAAGGTGTGCCAAGAGACCACTTTTTTTGGACAGGCTATGTTTTCAAAACTGTAATGTTTACATTAATTCTGATTATTTCCGGCCGTAGGAGGGAAACAACCCAGCAGCAGGACCGCTACCTCCGCCTTTGTGCAAGGAGGAGCATGAGAAATACTGCCAGAGCCCTGCAAAATGACCTCCAGCAGGCCACAAATGTGCATGTGTCTGCTCAAACGGTCAGAAACAGACTCCATGAGGGTGGTATGAGGGCCCGACGTCCACAGGTGGGGGTTGTGCTTACAGCCCAACACCGTGCAGGACGTTTGGCATTTGCCAGAGAACACCAAGATTGGCAAATTCGCCACTGGCGCCCTGTGCTCTTCACAGATGAAAGCAGGTTCACACTGAGCACGTGACAGACGTGACAGAGTCTGGAGACGCCGAGGAGAACGTTCTGCTGCCTGCAACATCCTCCAGCATGACCGGTTTGGCGGTGGGTCAGTCATGGTGTGGGGTGGCATTTCTTTGGGGGGCCGCACAGCCCTCCATGTGCTCGCCAGAGGTAGCCTGACTGCCATTAGGCACCGAGATGAGATCCTCAGACCCCTTGTGAGACCATATGCTGGTGCGGTTGGCCCTGGGTTCCTCCTAATGCAAGACAATGCTAGACCTCATGTGGCTGGAGTGTGTCAGCAGTTCCTGCAAGAGGAAGGCATTGATGCTATGGACTGGCCCACCCGTTCCCCAGACCTGAATCCAATTGAGCACATCTGGGACATCATGTCTCGCTCCATCCACCAACGCCACGTTGCACCACAGACTGTCCAGGAGTTGGCGGATGCTTTAGTCCAGGTCTGGGAGGAGATCCCTCAGGAGACCATCCGCCACCTCATCAGGAGCATGCCCAGGCATTGTAGGGAGGTCATACAGGCACGTGGAGGCCACACACACTACTGAGCCTCATTTTGACTTGTTTTAAGGACATTACATCAAAGTTGGATCAGCCTGTAGTGTGGTTTTCCACTTTAATTTTGAGTGTAACTCCAAATCCAGACCTTCATGGGTTGATAAATTGGATTTCCATTGATTATTTTTGTGTGATTTTGTTGTCAGCACATTCAACTATGTAAAGAAAAAAGTATTTAATAATATTATTTCTTTCATTCAGATCTAGGATCTGTTGTCTAAGTGTTCCCTTTATTTTTTTGAGCAGTATATATAATCATCTTAAAATTATCTACTTTGGTTCAGATACAAGCATGATGAAACTTCTAACACAAAATTATTTTTTGCCTTTGTGAAAATCTGTTTTTTGGATCTAACTTGCTTACCACTTGTTCCATGTGGTTTCTTCCTTCACAGACTCCATGAAATAATGACCTATTTGGTCCAATTATACATTTTGTCGATGATTTCCTAGAAACAAGGGTGGCTCAACTTACCCCTTTGGCTCAACTTACCCCACTCTCGGCTGCAGCTACTCTTCCTGGGGTCCAAACAGGAATAGAACAATTACATCACAACAAAAGAACAGCCTACATAAACAATTAAACAATACAAGACATGATTACATTATTACTCTATTATTACAAATGTAAAATAGAACATTTACAATACTACAATAATACAATATTACAAAATGTGTGTGGAGTGTGTGTGTGTGTGTTAGAGTGTGCGTGTCTATGCGTGTGTGTCTCTTCACAGTTGTGCCGTGAGGTTTTTTTTTATCAGTTTTTTTCCAATCGGATTTTATTGCTCTCTTGAGTTACTTGACGTTGAAGAGTGTTCTATGTAGCCATGGCTCTTACTGTAGTACTGTCCGTTTTCTCAGTGTCTGTTCTGGACCTAGGGACTGTAAAGTGACCACTGGTGGCGTGTCTTGTGGGGTATGTATGAGCCATGTGTCAACTGTTTGAACGGACAGCTTGGTGCTTTCATCACAAAGTGATGGAGTCAATTGCTCCGCTAACTTTGAGGCAGGAAAGATTGACATTCATTTTGTTGATATTAGCCTTCCGTGTATATTTATGGGCCAGATTGTGTTGCTCTGTTCTGGGCCAACTGCCTTCTTTGTGGTGCTTGACCATATAACTGGGCAGTAGTCCAGGTGGGATAAAACTAGCGTCTGTAGAACTTGTCTTGTTGATTGTGATGTCAAGAAAGCAGAGAAGCGCTTTATCACAGACAGACCTCTCTTCATCTTAGCTACCATTGCATTAATATGTTTGACCAGGTCAGTTTACAATCTAGGATAACACCAAGCAGACTAGTCTAAATTGACACATTATTCATTGCAAGATTTAGATGAGGTTTAGCAAATCATTTGACCCAAATACAATGCTTTTAGGTTATTACTATCCACCCATTTGTCACACCCTGATCGGTTTCCCCTGTCTTTGTGCTTGTCTCCACCCCCTCCAGGTATCGCCTACCTTCCCCATTATCCCCTGTGTATTTATACCTGTGTTCTCTGTTTGTCTGTTGCCAGTTTGTCTTGTCTTGATAGGTCTTACCAGCGTGTTTTCCCATCTTCCTGCTTTCTCAAGTTTCTGTTTCCTAGTTTCCCCGGTTCTGACCATTCTGCTTGCCCTGACCCCGAGCTTGCCTGCCATTCTGTACCTGTCTGACTCTGACCCATTACGAACATCTGTGATTCTAGCTGTCTGAATCTGGGTCTTATCCTGAGTTATGATACCATTCTAAAATTAACTGCAGCTCTTTGTTAAGTGTTTCAGTGATTTCACTTGCTGTATTAGCTGACGTGTATAATGTTAAGTCTTCAGCGTACATTGACACACTGGCTTTTCTCAAGGCTAGGTTATTAGTAAAAATTGAAAAGAGTAAGGGGCCAAGACTGCTACCTTGAGGTTTGCCTACAGTTACTCTACCTGGTTTACATTAGAGAGACATCCATTAAAGAACAGCCTCTTTGTTCTGTTAGATAGGTAACTCTCAATCCACGATATGACAGAGGTTGTAAAGCCCTAACATATACAGTGCTTTCATAAAGTATTCAGATCCCTTCCCTTTCTCCACATTTTGTTACTTTACAGCCTTATTCTAAAATTGATCAAATATTTTTTTTCATCATCAATCACACAATAACCCATAATAACACATTTTAGCAAATGTATTACAAATAAAAACAGAAATACCTTATTTACATAAGTATTCAGACCCTTTGTTACGAGACTCAAAATTGAGCTCAGGTGCATCCTGTTTCCATTGATCATCCTTGAGATGTTTCTTCAACTTGATTGGAGTCCACCTCTGGTAAATTCAATTGATTGGACATGATTTGGAAAGGCACACACCTGTCAATATAAGGTCCCACAGTTGGCAGTGCATGCCAGAGCAAAAACCAAGCCATGAGGTTGAAGGAATTGTCCGTAGAGCTCTGAGACAGGATTGTGTCGAAGCACAGATCTGGGGAAGGGTACCAAAACAATTCTGCAGCATTGAAGGTCCTCAAGAGCACAGTGACCTCCATCATTCTTAAATGGAAGACATTTGAAACCACCAAGACTCTTCCTAGAGCTGGCCACCCAGCAAAACTGAGCAGTAGGGGGAGAAGGGCCTTGGTCAAGGCTCCAGAGTTCCTCTGTGGAGATGGGAGAAACTTCCAGAAAGACAACTATCTCTGCAGCACTCCACCAATCAGGTCTTTATGGTAGAGTGGCCAGACGGAAGCCACTCCTCAGTAAAATGCACATGACAGCATTTTAGAGTTTGCCAAAAGGCACATAAAGTACAATCAGACCATGATAAACAAGATTCTCTGGTCTGATGAAACCAAGATTGAACTCTTTGGCCTGAATGCCAAGCATCACGTCTGGAGGAAACCTAGCACCATCCCTACGGTGAAGCAAGATGGTGGTAACATCATGTTGTGGGGATGTTTTTCATTGGCAGGGACTGGGAGACTAGTCAGGATCAAGGAAGGATGAATAAATTACAGAGAGATCCTTGTTGAAAACCTGCTCCAGAGAGCTCAGGACCTCAGACTGGGGCAAAGGTTCACCTTCCAACAGGACAACGACCCTAAGCACACAGCCAAGGAGTGGCTTCGGGACAAGTCTCTGAAAGTACTTGAGTGGCCCAGCCAGAGCCCAGACTTGAACCCGATCTAACATCTCTGGAGAGACATGAAAATAGCTGTGCAGCGACGCTCCCCATCCAACCTGACAGAACATGAGAGAATCTGCAGAGAAGAATGGGTGAAACTCCCCAAATACAGTTCTGCCAAGCTTGTAGCGTCATACCAAAGAAGACTTGAGGCTGTAATCACTGCCAAAGGTCCTTCAACAAGGTACTGAGTAAAGGGTCTGAATACTTACGTAAATCTGATATTTCATTTATTTGTATTTTTTTTGCTAACATTTAAAAAAAAAAACGTTTTGCATTGTCATTATGAGGTATTGTGTATAGATTGATGAGGGGAAAAAAATAGTTTATCCATTTTAGAATAAGGCTGTAATGTAACAAAATGTGGAAAAAGTCTAGAGGTCTGAATACTTTCCTGAATGCACTGTACGTTTTTTTCAGCAGCAGACTATGATAGATAATGTCAAAAGCTGCACTGAAGTCTAAAAAAACATCTACCGACTTCTTAATATCAATTTCTTTCAGCCAATTATCAGTCATTTGTGTCAGTGCCGTACGTGTTGAGTGCCCTTCCCTATAAGCGTGCTGAAAGTCAGTTGTTAATTTGTTTACTGTGAAAATGTAGCATTGTATCTGGTCAAACACCATTTTTCCCAAAAGTTTACTAAGGCTCAGTAGCGTGGTCGGTTGTTCAAACCAGTGAAGGATGCATACATGTACTGTACCGTGTTTCTGACAAACAAAAAATAAGCAACATAGCTAGGCTATTGTAACTTCAAATGCAGTCCTTTCTCCTCATCCGTACTTCAGCTTCTGTGCAGGGCACTGCAGACTCATATGAAAACATGATGCTAGCTGTTCCTGTGGGAAGGCAGTAGCGTGTGAAGGCTGCAAATGCATTATAATAACACCTCAACTTTTGACTCAGTCCTTCTATAGACTATAAAACTGCTACTATTACCATCAGGTCATATAATGTGTCCAGGGAGTGTCATGGTTTCTGCCGATTTGGACTGAAGCGGTCGAGCTATAAAGGGTGATGCTATTAGCTAACTATGGCAAATGCTTCTGTGTGTTCTGAGCTCGGGAGAAACCACAAAGTCTGTCATGCAGGGTAGCGAGGACCATAATTGTTGCCCCATGTGTTTTTTCTGCCTTTTGTGTTTGAGTCTTCCTCTGCTCCCTATGGACAAGAAACAGATTGTGTTGTCAACTATTAGCACCCTTCTCCTCTTGACTGGAATCTGTTATTAAGAACAAAAATGTTCTAATAGTGAAAAATAACGTTCTGTTTCATTACACAGAAGCAAGGGTATCTCTATCAAATGTACTGTAGACTGTCTTACTATAGGTCAGCAATATTAATAATATGAAATGGAAGTATGCAGCTGGGTTACACAGATTAGATAAGGGCTGTAAAGAGTGATGATAAGAACAGCAATATATGTCAAATCAATATAAATTCCTCCCATAAAGTAACTATTTTCAGTTAAAGCACCGGGTTGAATGCTTAAACCTATTTTTGTTGCCATGGACCTCCAGTTGTTTAATGATAAACAAAGCAGGCAAATTGCCTCCCTATTGGCACTGTAAAAGCCACTCTGAGCTGCAGAAAAGTTAAATAAAACCTGCCATAAACCAGGGGAAATTTGGCAAAGATGCATTGCCAAATCCCACAACTGGCCTCACAGGGCTTAAGCCGTGAGACCTAAATGTGGCATATTGTTGTTTTACTGCACTGTACATTATTAACCAATTACCTTGGTTCCTGTAGATAAGTGTGTGTGAGTGCGTGTCTGTGTGTCTCCACAAGCATGTGTGTGTGGATGGGTGGGTGGGTGTGGTTGTGTGAACTTGTGTGCACTTGCATGTGTCTATGTGGGGATGGGGGTAATAGTGAGAGGGTGGGTGTTTCTATGCTTTGTATGTGCTTTTTTTTTTGCACAGCATAGTTGTTGGCCTCTACTGTCATACAGTGTTAAGATTTACTCTCTGCCCATCTTCATTCATGTAAACTATCTTTAATAAAGCGTGGCCTAAACAAATATTAGTCTTCAATCTCTGCAATAATTGATGAGGTGTGCCCGGATTTCTTTAGTGTCCTTGAAATCTTTCCCAACCTTTTCAAACCAAGTTTTGGCAGGTAATCACACATGTTTACCTTTTTTCACTTTGAGGATTTTTCTTGCAGAAAATAGGTGAGGAATGTTGGCTTGAAGTCAGAGGAATGAAATATGGACGACTGGGGCTGACAGTAGGCCATGTTTACATTCATGGTCTCCGGGACGACAGAGATAACAGCCGCCGAGTCACGCTCAGGAGCTGACAGTAAGGAAGCCGAGAGAGCTACAGGTGTTTCTCCAGGGTGCTAGTGGTGTGGCAACGGGGGTCAGGGACGGCTCTAGGCATAAGCGACATAAATGTTAGGTTATTTGTATTTTATTTTTGGAACTCAGTCGGAATCCTAACTTACTGTTGAGAGTTAGAATAGAAGAATACACAAGGTGAAAGTTCTAAATTTGGTTGTGCATCAGCCACTGACAGTCACTCAATTAGCCATGTCAGCTAACAATTTTTAGATTGGTAAACTAGTTTAGCCAATTATCTAAACAATTGATTTATTATTTTCTTATTTTTTACTTTTACCCCTTTTTCTCCCCAATTTCGTGGTATCCAATTGGTAGTTACAGTCTTATTTCATCGCTGCAACTCCTGTACGGACTCGGGAGAGGCCAAAGTCAAGAGCTGGACGTCTTCCAAAACACAACCCAGCCAAGCCGCACTGCCCGCTTAACCCGGAAGCCAGCCGCACCAATGTGTCGGAGGAAACACTGTACACCTGGCGACTGTGTCAGCATGCATTGCGCCCGGCCCACCACAAGAGTCACTAGAGTGCAATGGGACAAGAACATCCATGCCGGCCACTCAGATATCATTAACATGGCATAAGTAGAAATGCAGGAAATTAGCTTTAAAACTGCAACATTTTCTCTCTGCCCCATGACAAAATTAGTACAATAAGAATAGCACGACATTTGGAAAAATGTGTAGAACTGTAGAAAACTTGCTTTAAAACTGAAACATTTACTGTACACCCCAAGGCAAAATGTGTAGAATTACAGAAAAGAATCTTTAATATTTAACTTTTTCTCTCTGCCGTCAGGAGAGGGGCCACTAAAACATTTTACCGTCTGGTGAGGGGGCCCCCCAACCAAATCTCGCTTAGGGCCCCCAAAAAGCTAGAGCCAGCCTTGACAGGGGTCAACAGATGTCTGCATCATCAATAATACAGCTTTTGTATTCAAGGCTCCAAATACAGGCAGCAATGGTCTACTTAGGGCTTAAATCAATGCTATTGCACTACATTTATGATAGTGTGTATATAGACTTTAAAAGGTCACTAAAATGAATGAGTTTAAAGGTCAGTTTAGTTTTAGGGTTTGGCTTAATACTAGGGTTGAGAAACTGTGTCTAGGACCAGTGCTTAAGGGCACTTAGTGTGGTTGACATTGGTCAGGGATTCATTTCCTACTCGGGACCACAGTGGTTAAACTTGCTGCTGAAACATCAACATTTAAATCTAAGACCCCATAAAACCAAATATACATTTTTTTTTATTCTAAGGGAATGCTCTCAGTTCATAGAACTCAACATTTTCTGCTTAGCTAAGTTGGCTTGGTGTAGGCCGATGGACGTTTTCCATGAACAAGCATGAAATGCACTAAAGTTTTACAATAAAAAAATACTGTTGGAGGCATGTCAGAAGGGAATAGAGAAAATAACTTGGCGATCATCTCAAGATAAGCAACTGTAGGGTCTAGACATGTAGACTGCTAGTTCCAGAAAGAAAGTAGTTCTTCTGTAAGCGATTATCTGTCACGGGAACAATAGTGCTTAATACTATCTTTCCAAAATAATATTTATAATAATAGAAAATATATGTATTCATTAAGTTTGTTAACATCTTCACATCTAAAAATAAACAGCTACATAAAATATATGTTTTTCACCTCATAAATTTGACCAGCACATCCTCCCAAGCAGATATGTTCTGTCCAGGATACAGTAACATTGAACTTGATTTATTTTTTATTTTTTTATTTAACCTTTATTTAACTACGCAAGTCAGTTAAATTAAGAACAAACTTATTTACATGTGTTGAGAATTTGAAAAATATATATTTAGCACTTTAATGAAATACCAGTAGCAAACAGACAAATAAACATAATCTATTACTCTAAGATAAATTTAACAGATTTTTGTTAGCCCATGTTGATATACTGCAGCCTAATGCATCCAATACAGTAGCTGTTTTGAAGTTATCATGGCAGCATAGTACAGGGTCAGTTAGCACCATCTACTGGATTTAGAGCAGGCCTACATCTGCTCCGTGTTGAATAAAATATTCTCTATTATAATGACAAGATAGTCGAGTGACCGTTCTAACAATGGAAATACATGTCCTCAAAGATGGAGAAGGAGAAGGCGAGATCAGGTGGGACCATTCTAGCCAATGAGAGGGGAGATACAGCTCGAACAACAGGCACAACTCACAACTTTTTTTAAGTTGCCCGAAATGCCACGTGTGTCCACTTAAATCAGTGCGTTCATAACAACCTAACAATTACGAAACTTATATTCGATCAATTAAGCCTCATTGGGGTGCAGTTATCCTAGTGGTTAGAGTGTTGGGCCAGTAACCAAAACGTTGCTGGATTGAATCCCTGAGCTGACAAGATAAAAAATGTTGTTCTGCCCCCAGTACAAGGCAGTTAACCTGGTAGGCCTTCATTGTACATTTGAGTTTGTTCATAACTGACTTGGCTCCTTAAATTAGCAATTACATTTTTTGTTGACCAAATTCCACACGCTCTCATTGACTTCCATACATAAATGCCAAAATGGTCTCATTTTGGTGGACAGATTTTGTCGCTTCTTCCTGTCTGGTTGAAATCAAATGAAATTAAATCATTTTTATTGGTCACATACACATATTTAGCAGATGTTATTGCGGGTGTAATGAAATGCTTGTGTTCCTAGCTCCATCAGCACAGTAATATCTAACATTACACACAAATCTAAAAGTAAAATAATGATTTGCTCCTTGATCTCGTCAAGGAGCACGAAAAGCACCTTGGTTGAACAAACCCCAGTAATAGAAACAAACAAAATAACTAACACTGCTATAGTTTTCTTGTATTTTAAGCATGAGCACTCATCTTTTCTTACTTGCACTGCTTTCCCTGATAATGGCTTTATTGAAGAAAGTATTACTTGAGAAGACTGTGATATGTGGTTTACCTAGTTGAAGGCACTCTGGATAAGACTGTCTGCTAAAATGTAAATGTTGTCTGTTTGAAGTACAGTTGTAGGCCTACTTGTAGACCAACATATCTGTATTATCAAAGCTTAGTGTGCATGGTGAAGTAAGGGTGGAGACCAGTGGAGGATGCTGAGGGGAGAAAGGCTCATAATAATGGCTGGAACGGAGCCAATGGAATGGCATCAAACCTATTGTGTTTTTTTCTTTGTTTATTTGCGTTGTTTGTAACTTTTTTTTTTTTTTTACAAATTTTGTACATAATGTTGCCGCTACCGTCTCTTATGACCGAAAATAACTTCTAGACATCAGGACTGCGATTACTCACCACAGACTAGCAGAATCCTTTTTCTTCTTTCACGACTCTGACGAGCCTGACGCGAAGGATATAATTCTTTCTCAGATCCCCGCGATTTGTGTGAAGAGGAGGCAGAGAAAAAGGGGCCAAAGGGCGGGCTGCCTTCTGAGAATTCGTAGGCGATCGAATAAACCCCCACTTCCCTCCATTCTGCTAGCAAACGTGCAATATTTGGAGAATAAAATCGACCAGCTACGCAGAAGACTAAACTACCAACGGGACATTAAAAACTGTAACATCTTATGCTTCACGGAGTCGTGGCTGAACGACGATACTATCAACATAGGGCTGGCTGGTTACACGCTATCCCGGCAGGATAGAACAGCGGCGTCTGGTAAGACAAGGGGCGGCGGACAATGTATTTTTGTAAATAACAGCTAGTGCACAATATCTAAGGAAGTCTCAAGCTATTGATCGCCTGAGGTAGAGTATCTCATGATGAGCTGTAGACCACACTATCTACCTAGAGAGATTTCATCTGTATTTTTCATAGCTGTTTACATACCACCACAGTCAGAGGCTGGCACTAAGACAGCATTGAATGAGCTGTATTCCGCCATAAGCAAACAAGAAAACGCTCACCCAGAGGCGGCGCTCCTAGTAGCCGGGAACTTTAATGCAGGGAAACTTAAATCCGTTTTACCAAATTTCTATCAGCATGTTAAATGTGCAACCAGAGGAAAAAAACTCTGGACCATGTATACTCCACACACAGCGATGAATACAATGCTCTCCATCGCCCTCCATTTGGCAAATCTGACCATAATTATATCCTCCTGATTCCTGCTTACAAGCTAAAATTAAAGCAGGAAGCACCAGTGACTAGATCAATAAAAAAGTGGTCAGAAGAAGGAGATGCTAAGCTACAGGACTGTTTTGCTAGCACAGACTGGAATATGTTCTGGGATTCATCCGATGGCATTGAGAAGTACACCACATCAGTCATTGGCTTCATCAATAAGTGCATCGATGACGTCGTCCCCACGGTGACCGTACGTACATACCCCAACCAGAAGCCATGGATTACAGGCAGCATCCGCACTGAGCTAAAGGCTAGAGCTGCCGCTTTCAAGGAGCGGGAGTCTAACCCGGAAGCTAATAAGAAATCCCGCTATGGCCTCCGACGAGCCATCAAACAAAGGACCAAGATCAAATCGTACTACACCGGCTCTGACGCTCGTCGGATGTGGCAGGGCTTGTAAACCATTACGGACTACAGACGGATTGTACTGTGAGCACACGCTGACCAACTGGCAAGTGTCTTTACTGACATTTTCAAGCTCTACTTGTCCTTGTCTGTAATACCAACATGTTTTAAGCAGACCACCATAGTGCATGTGCCCAAGAACACTAAGGTAACCTGCCTAAATGACAACGAACCCGTAGCAGTCACGTCTGTAGCCATGAGCGCTTTGAAAAACTGGTCATGGCTCACATCAACACCATTATCCCAGAAAACCTAGACCCACTCCAATTTGCATACCACCCCAAAAGATCCACAGATGATGCAATCTCTATTGCATTCCACACTGCGCTTTCCCACCTGGACAAAAGGAACACCTACAGCTGAAGTCGGAAGTTTACATACACCTTAGCCAAATACATTTAATCTCAGTTTTTCACAATTCATGACATTTAATCCTAGTAAAAATTGTGTTTTAGGTCAGTTAGGATCACCACTTTATTATAAGAATGTGAAATGTCAGAATAAAAGTTGAGTGATTTTTTTTCAGCTTTTATTTCTTTCATCACATTCCCAGTGGGTCAGAAGTTTACATACACTCAATTAGTATTTGGTAGCATTGCCTTTAAATTGGTTAACTTAGGTCAAATGTTCGGGTAGCCTTCCACAAGCTTCTCACAATAAGTTGGGTGAATTTTGGCCCATTCCTCCTGACAGAGCTGGTGTAACTGAGTCAGGGTTGTAGGCCTCCTTGTTTGCATACGCTTTTTCAGTTCTGCCCGCAAATTTTCTATAGGATTGAGGTCAGGGCTTTGTGATGGCAACTCCAATACCTTGACTTTGTTGTCCTTAAGCCATTTTGACACAACTTTGGATGTATGCTTGGAGTCATTGTTCATTTGGAAGACCCAATTGCGACCAAGCTTTAACTTCCTGACTGATGTCTTGAGATGCTGCTTCAATATATCCACATAATTTTACTTCCTCATGATGCCATCTATTTTGTGAAGTGCACCAGTCCCTCCTGCAGCAAAGCAACCCCACAACATGATGCTGAAACCCCCGTGCTTCACGGTTGGGATGGTGTTCTTCGGCTTGCAAGCCTCCACTTTTCCCTCCAAACATAACAATGGTCATTATGGCCAGTTCTATTTGTGTTTCATCAGACCAGAGGAAATTTCTCCAAAAAGTACAGTCTTTGTGTCACAAGTGTCGTAGTGGAGAGAAGTCCAAGGCGCAGCGGGTATGTGGATACTCATATTCTTTTAATGAAAACACACAAAGCATCCACAGGGAAAACAATAAACAGTACTCACGACAACAGGAACAGTTTTGCAGGCTCACAAAACGCAGTGCAAAAACAACTACCCACAACCCCAAAGAAAAACACACACTACTATATAGGACTCCCAATCAAAGGCAACTCAACACACCTGCCTTCAATTGGGAGTCCAATCACCAACCCAACACTTAACACACAAAACCCCTGCCACGTCCTGACCAAAACTAATACAATTGCTCCCTCTGCTGGTCAGGACTTGACACTTTGTCCCCATGTGCAATTGCAAACCGTAGTCTTGCTTTTTTATGGCGGTTTTGGAGAAGTGGCTTCTTCCTTGCTGAGAGGCCTTTCAGGTTATGTCGGTATAGGACTTGTTTTACTGTGGATATAGATACTTTTGTACCTGTTTCCTCCAGCATCTTCACAGGGTCCTTTGCTGTTTTTCTGGGATTGATTTGCACTTTTCGCACACAAGTACGTTCATCTCTAGGAGACAGAACGCATCTCCTTCCTGAGCATTATGACGGCTGCATGGTCCCATGGTGTTTATATTTGCATACTATTGTTTGTACAGATGAACGTGGCACCTTCAGGTGTTTGGAAATTGCTCCCCAGGATGAACCAGACTTGTGGAGGTCTACAATTTTTTTTCTGAGGTCTTGGCTGATTTATTTTGATTTTCCCATGATGTCAAGCAAAGAGGAACTAAGTTTGAAGGTAGGCGTTGAAATACATCCACAGGTACACTTCGAATTGGCTCAAATTATGTCAATTAGCCTATCAGAAGTTTCTAAAGCCATGACATAATTTTCTGAAATTTTCCAAGCTGTTTAAAGGCATAGTCAGCTTAATGTATGTAAACTTCTGACCCACTGGAATTGTGATACAGTGAATTATAAGTGAAATAATCTGTCTGTAAACAATTGTTGGAAAAATGACTTGTGTCATGCACAAAGTAGATGTCCTAACCGACTTACCAAAACTATAGTTTGTTAACAAGAAATTTGTGGAGTGGTTGAAAAACAAGTTTTAATGACTCCAACCTAAGTGTATTTAAACTTCCAACTTCAACTGTATGTGAGAATGCTATTCATTAACTTTAGCTCAGCGTTCAACCCCATAGTGCTCTCAAAGCTCATCAATAAGCTAAGGACCCTGGGACTAAACATCTCCCTCTGCAATTGGATCCTGGACTTCCTGACGGGCCTGCCCCCAGGTGGTAAGGGTAGGTAACAACACATCCGCCACGCTGATCCTCAACACGGGGGCCCCTCAGGGGTGTGTGCTCAGTCCCCTCCTGTACTCCCTGTTCACTCATGACTGCACGGCCAGGCACGACTCCAAAACCATCGTTCAATTTGCCGATGACACAACAGTGGTAGGCCTGATCACCGACAACGACGAGATGGCCAGGTCTCTGACCTCCTCCCTATAGGCTATGTGGTGCCAGGACAACAAACTCTCCCTCGACGTGATCAACTACAGGAAAAAGAGGACCGAGCACACCCCCATTCTCATCGACGGGGCTGTACTGGAGCAGGTTGAGAGCTTGATGTGGACACCAAGTTCCTTGGTGTCCGCATCACCAACAAACAAACATGGTCCAAGCACATCAAGACAGTCGTGAAGAGGGCACAACAAAACCTATTCCCCCTCAGGAGACTGAAAAGATTTGGCATAGGTCCTCAAATCCTCAAAAGGTTCTACAGCTGCACCATCGAGAGCATCCTGACGGGTTGCATCACTGCCTGGTATGGCAACTGCTCGGCCTCCGACCGCAAGGCACTACAGAGGACAGTGCGAATGGCCCAGTACATCACTGGGGCCAAGCTTCCTGCCATCCAGGACCTCTATACCAGGCGGTGTCAGAGGAAGGCCCTAAAAATTGTTTAAGACTCCAGCCACCCTAGTCATAGACTTTTCTTTCTTCTACCACACGGCAAGCGGTACCGGAGCGCCAAGTCTAGGTCCAAGAGGCTTCTAAACAGCTTCTACCCGCAAGCCATAAGACTCCTGAACATCTAATCAAATGGCTACCCAAACTATTTGCATTGCCTCCCTCCCCCCTTTACACCACTGCTACTCTCTGTTGTCGTCATCTATGCATAGTCACTTCAATAACTCTACCTACATGTACATACTACCTCAACTAACCGGTGCCCCTGCACATTGACTCTGTACCGGTATATAGTCTCGCTATTGTTGTTTTACTGCTGCTTTTCAATTACATGTTACTTTTATCTCTTATTCTTGTCCGTATTTTTTTAAACTGCATTGTTGTTTGAGGGCTCGTAAGTAAGCATTTCACTGTAAGGTCTACACCTGTTGTATTTGGCGCATGTGACTAATAAAATGTGATTTGATGCCACTCCACTAATTCTGCTCCAGCCATTACCATGAGCCTGTCTTCCCCAATTAAGGTGCCACCAACCTCCTGTGGCTGAGACAGTAGATAATATGTATATCTTTATATCTGGTAAATGTTATCCGGGATCCTTGGGACGTCCCTACCCTAAACATAACTATACCCCTTACCTTAATCATGGCGCTCATTTTAAATGGTTGTCTTTTTCTTACAGGCAATACAATTGGACACACTTGATGACGTCAATATTACTCGACTATGGACAAAAAAGACAATTTCAACGCGTTATTATCGCGCCTCGAAACAACTTGCATAGAGGGTGATTTTTGGGTCAGATTTGCAGGTCTGGTGTTAAAATCATGGCGTTACGGGTGATTCGTTTGGTCATCCCCTCGGGGACAGCCGTTTTCAAAGCAGGGACACCTATTCAGACGGTAAGATTGTAAGAAGAATTGCCAAAATGCTCTCTCGCGCAACGAAAGACATCAAGTTCACAAGCCGCCCTCGATACAAGGACACCATAACAAGAATGCTAATGCTAAAAAGGCTAACTAGCAGATTGGTGTTTTGCGTGGCCAGCCGAGTGTTATGTGGTTGTCAACAACTATTGTGTAGGAATGTATTGTTATTAGCGGCAATATTAATTAATTTGTTAGCTAGCTTATTTGAACTAATTGTCTAGTTACCGTTATCCCATTCTTGTCATCCTCCTGACATGCTAGCTAGTATTTCAGTTTTATCAATTACAATGAAGCATTCTTAATTCATGGTGGGCAGGATGGTCAGAGGATGACACTCGCATACTCATTCTATTGATACTGAGTACAATTCAATATTTGATTTGAGAATTAATTGATCAACATATCTTCTATCTTTAGGCTGGTATTCACACAAGCTCATTAAGGAACCTACGGTACGGCTGGTGGGCATATGCACTGGGCGAGAGGACAACCCCAAGGTTCAAAGAAAACAGCAAGATCATCTCCATTGATGGCAACCTGGCCTCAGGAAAGGGGGCGCTGGCCCAGAGTCTGGCTGATAAGCTGGGTAATGATGCAGTTATTGAAGTCTAGACTACTTATTTATACATATTTATAACTTGGTGAGTTAGAAGTTTATAATGCCAATTGCATTAACTAAAAATAAAAAAGTAATTTCCTACCTTTCTGGTACATAACAGGATTAATGTATATTGACTACATTAACACTTTGTCTGATGTCTGTAGGGATGCTGTACATGCCTGAGCCCAACACACACTACTTGGACAAGATGACAGCGGAGAAGGAGCCTCTGCCAATCGCCTTCAATGGTAACTGCAGCTTGGAGAAGTTCTATGCAGACCCCAAGGCTGCTGATGGGAACTCCTACCGGCTACAGGCATGGATGTACCTCATGAGGCTTCTTCAGTGGTCAGACGCCATGGAGCACCTGCTCACCACAGGTACGGCTGGCTGGCATTGGGAATGCGCTCAGATATCGCTCACAAATGACATCAGGATTGTGTTAGGGAATCGGGGAAAACAAAGAATTGAGCTCTTGAGCTTACATTCCTGTAGTTAAATTAATGCCTTGTGTTATTATAAATGGCTTTTTGCAAAAATATGATTCTGTCCATTTTGGGTTTTTAGTCATGTCCTTCTCATAAACTTTCTCCATTCTAGGTCAAGGTGTGATCTTGGAGCGCTCCCCCTACAGTGACATGGTGTTTGTGGAGGCCATGTTCAAACAGGGCTACATCAGAAGGCAGTGTAAGTACTGAAATCCCTATGGTAAGGGTGGTACAGATCTGAATAGTCTTATTGCGTTATTTTTTTATTTCACCTTTATTTAACCAGGGAGGCCAGTTGAGAACAAGTTCTCATTTACAAATGCGACCTGGCCAAGATGAAGCGAAGCAGTGCGACACAAACAACACAGAGTTACACATGGAATAAACAAACATACAGTCAATAACACAGTAGAAAAGTCTATAGGCAATAAATAGGCGATAGTGGTGAAATATTTACAATTTAGCAATTAAACACTGGAGTGATAGATGTGCAAGTAGTGATACTGGGGTGCAAAGGAGCAAAAAAGTATGGGGATGAGGTAGTTGGATGGGCTATTTAGAGATGAGCTATGTACAGGTGCAGTGATCTGTGAGCTGCTCTGACAGCTGGTGCTTAAAGTTAGAGAGGGAGATATGAGTATCCAGCTTCAGTGATTATTATTATTTTTTATTTTTTTGCAATTCGTTCCAGTCATTGGCAGCAGAGAACTGGAAGGAAAAGCCGCCAAAGGAGGAATTGGCTTTGGGGTGACCAGTGAAATATATCTGCTGGAGCGCGTGCTACGGGTGGGTGCTACGGGTGGGTGCTGCTATGGTGACCAGTGAGCTGAGATAAGGCAGGGCTTTACCTAGCAAAGACTTATAGATGATGAATCAGATCTGAATTAAATCTGGTTTAACACCAACCTGACAAGCCATGACATTGAAAGGTCATTAGTGTTTTACATAAATAAACTGTGGGTGAAGATGCTTTTTTTTTATGTATGCCACCATTACTACAAAAGGGGCATTTTACATTGCTGTGGTTGAATCTCATATGTTCTGTAATGCAGGTGTAGACCACTACAATGAAATCAAAGGTATCAGCATCTGTGAGTTCCTGCCCCCTCACTTGGTCATCTATGTGGACAAGCCAGCAGAAGAAGTGCAGAAGAAGCTAAAGGCATCAGGCAAAGTAGGGAGACACAAACAAGGAAAATATAATCCATGCTATACTTTTCTAGGCATATCGTTTGTCTGACTGCATGACCATCCATTATCAGCTGGTAGAGAACCTATGGAAGTTTTACTCAACCAATTGAGTCCTGTCCAGTAATTATTCTAAATTGTGTGAACTCTTTCTAATATTGACGTATTTGGGGCTTTAAACAAAAAAACAAACATTTTAAACTCCTCAAAAAGTCTCTACTGTGGTCATGAGCTAGGTTAGAAACAGAGAAAAAAATGATTATCAGTCTGTTGCTAACAGCAAGTAATGTTCTTAATTGGAACCTTTCCTTTGCCAAACGCCTCTGGTAATGTGTAAAAATTATAGAAATTAGTTGTTGCTTTCACGTACGCCCATTTAGGACCTCTCACATTTGGCAGGCATGCGGGCCTCACAAAGCCTGGTAGTTATTAGCATTATGCAATTGTGGTCCCAGCAATAATCCTGTCTTTAAACATTAACATGGAGGGCTGGTGGAATTCGGTGCAAATTGAGATAAATATGCAGTCTCAGATTCTACCAGAAAAAGAATTGTTTAGGACAAGTCTAGGTGCATAAAATCTAGGCTATTTTCAACTTAGGTAGTTTGATTCATAATTCAGATCAGTGTTCCAAACCTTTCTTTCCGGAGTGTAATTCTCACATCTCTGATTGGATTTAAATATATAACATGTTTAAACCTCAGTTTTAAAGATGTTGAATCTCACTCCCTTATTTAAAGCCAGATGTATCCTTTCAGTGATCAACATGATGGATCTTTTTTATCTATGCTATGTTTAGGGTGCATGTTGAATAACCATTTTCATCGATGGTCTTGTTTAGGCTATTGCCTTCAGAAAGTATTCACAGCCTTTGACTTTTTCCACATTTGGAAAAAGTGGGATTAAAATGGATTTAATTGTCATTTTTTTGTCAACAATCTTCACAAAATACTCTGCAATATTGAACTGGAAGAAAAATGGTAACATTTTGTAAAAAAAGATTTTTAAAAAAAGAACTATTTAGGGCTGTCCTCGACTAAATCTCGGTGGACCGAAAGTCGTCTGTTCTTTCGACCAATCAATTGGCTGAAATTTTTACATTTGTATTTTTACATATATACCCTGTGTTTTTAAAATCAACTATACAGTACCAGTCAAAAGTTTGGACGCATACTCATTCAAGGGTTTTTCTTTATTTTGACTATTTTCTAGATTGTACAACAATACTGAAGACATCAAAACTATGAAATAACACATGGGATCATGTAGTAACCAATAAGGTGTTAAACAAATCAAAATATATTTTATATTGACGATTCTTTAAAGTAGCCACCCTTTGCCTTGATGACAGCTTTGCACACTCTTGGCATAACATGATGCAGCCACCACTATGCTTGAAAATATAGCAAGTGGTAGTCAGTGACAGGTTGTATTGGATTTGCCCTAAACATAACACTTGGTATTCAGGACTAAAAGGTTATTGCACATTTTTTGCAGTATTACTTTTGTTTTTACCTTGTTGCAAACAGATGCATGTTTGGTATTTTTAAAATGTTAAACAGGCTTCCTTTTCACTCTGTCATCAAGGTAACTACAATGTTGTTGACTCATCCTCAGTTTTCTATCACAGCCATTACATTTTTTTTACTGTCTTAAAGTCACCATTGGCCTTATCTTAGTAGTGACTGGGTGTTTTGATACTCCATCCAACATGTAATTAATAACTTAACCATGCTCAAAGGGATATTACATTTCTGCTTTTTTATCTACCAGTAGGTGCCCTTTGTGAGGCATTGGTAAACCTCCCTGGTCTATGTGGTTGAATCTGTGTTTGAAATTCACTGCTTGACTGAGGGACCTTCCAGATAATTGTATGTGTGGGGTACAGAGATGAGGTAGTCATTCAAAAGTTTGGACGCATACTCATTCAAGGGTCTTGTAAAAACACTATTATTGCACACAGAGTTAGTCCATGCAACCTATGTGACTTGTTAGGTGACACTTTACTCCTGAACGTATTTAGGTTTGCCACAAAAATGTAAATTAACCTAATTCCACTTTGACATGATGGGGTATTGTGTGTAGGCCAGTTACAAAAAAATCTCAATCCATTTTAAATTCAGGTTGTGTAACACAGCAAAATGTGGAAAAAGTTAATACACAAAAAAAGTGAATACTTTCTGAAGGTACTGTATATGCCCAAAAGCTGCACTTGTGTTTTTAGATCACTAATAGTATTGGATGGGTAGCATTTTGGAAAGAAACCATCTGTCAAACTTCTAAAGGCTTAATACTGGCCAATAAAGGAATTAAATCAAGCTGAAGCCTGGATAAGAATTCAAGCATGGCCCTTCAAATAGATTCATATCAGTTGCCACTGAGTTATTTGATTTTGTGTGCCATGATTATTCTTAAGTTAGGTTTAATTACCTTTCCGCTCTACGGATCAGATCATTGAAGATGAGAATCTGCTTCAACAGCTCCAAACAGATCTTCTGCTTCTCTATCACTTTGGGTGTTCTGCTTGTTAAGTTAAATCCATTTAAGGCACTTTGACTAAGCAAGTGAATTGTGTTGGTTCTGGTGTTGGCTGTCTTTTCAAATAGTCTATTTTCTGAAGTGTGTTGTTCCTGTCTTTCTGAATCTATCCTGTCTTACCCTCAGGATGTACCCCTACCCTATCTGAAGAGCATTGAGGATGCCTACAAGAAGACCTACCTTCCCAAAATCAGGTTAGTGGATTAGAAAGTTCTCTAGTTAAACATATACTATTCATTATACCTCTTGAGATGACCCAGTCTTTTAACAACTTGAACGTATTTTTAACAATGCAATTTTTCAAGACGACTCCGATCTGACCTTCAACCATTTACAAGAAAGGTGTTGAGAGAGTTTTTCTTTATTTCAGTGAGAATGCAGAATTGCTCGCTTATGATGCTACCCAAGCACAAGACATGGAGAGGGTAAGAAAATCCAGTGAATGACTAGAGGCATCAAATTATATAATAATAATAATAATAACCTTGTAGTTTCTGGTGAGAAAACAAACATGGTGTTGATATGTTATAGGCCTAGCCAATGCATCATCCTGAAATGCACTGACTGCTATTGAAAACCTGTCTTATTCCCTCACAAAACTCTCTCGTCAAACAGACTTGTTTTTCTCTTTAGATTGCAGAAGACATTGAGTACTTGAAATTTGAGAAAGGACCTTGGGTAGAGCAGGATGATGTCACACTCCACTACATGAGAATGCTGTAAGTATAACCACTTAATTTGTTCCCTACACTTGTACACCTTACTTTTCCGTCACGTACATGGGTAAGCCTATATAGTTCATATTGGAGCTCTGGAAGCTTTCTCATCAGCCTGCTGTTTTCCTTCCTCTCTCCCAAGGGTGGAAGACAAGATGAGGGTTGCAGACCTGACCCATGTACCCAACTTCCTCCCTGAGGTCACCATTGGGGCTCACGAGTATGATGCAGGCTACTATGCCTTCAAATCAGTAAGGGAGAAAAGCACTCTACTTCTCTTATGTGGTGTGGCTAGATCACCTGATATGAACAGATTATGATAAAGTGGGGTATGAGCTATAGGTACCATACTGCATAGGCAGAGAACTTTCCCCCTCCTTCAATAGTATTTTTCCTCTCCGTCTCTTCTGGGTTTTGTGTCCGTCTTGTGGTTTTGCCTCCAGCATATTAAATAACTATTTTGGTAGCTGAAATATCAAATGATATACGAAAAGGGAAATGCCATATGTGGAATATTCTCCAAGTCATTGGTGTCATCAGTCTTGCAGGAAAACATTCTGTCCTGACCTTTAAAATTTATTGACTGGAGATGTGGGGGTATATAATGTGCTACAGGATTCTTTGAGCTGACATTTTGCTCGGTGCCCGCTATTATACTGGAACGAGTGGGAGGACAAGCTTGGGGAATGTGAACTATGGCGGGCTTAGGTTGTCTGCATTTTCTCATCCGTACTTCTACTTGACAAAGTTCACTTCTTCTGAAGTGCAAGCTAGGATTCCGCAGTAGAGTGTACTGTACTGTTTGACAAGAACAACAACAGATAGGGGTTTGTCTGGTGATATCATTTTGGCTTCGCCAGCTTAAACTCGTGCTAAGTTGTACCGCAGATGTCAAAGTAAAACTAGGTAAACAAAACTTTAATGCCTATCAATGTTGCTATTTGCAATCCAACACCACTTCTTCAATCATGGCTGATTTGTTTTTGAGGCTGTAAATGTCTTTATATTTAAGTCTGTTTTCTGCTTCTTTGGTTGACTGATAACAGTTGAAAGAAAGAGAAACAGGGTTAGTCTAGTGTTAACTAAGGCCTACATGATCTTTTTTGTTTCATACTCACAAGACTGATGGGCTAGTGTCGCCAGGGTGACAGAGCAGCCTGGCTGTCTATCAGTCTGTCACTGACGGGGCTTCACATTAGCAGGAACTCATAACGCGCTGTTTGCTAAGGCTAGGGGGTGATGGACTGCAATGTCGCCCCTAGTGACAAAAACACTTTGCTATACCATTAGTCTTTGCTGTCGTCCCACATCTAAGGATGGATGAGTCTTGAGTGGCTAGTTCTTCAAAGCTTAAGGGAATAAGAAGGCCTGGCTTCTTAAATCGGAGAACTGTAAACCTGCCCAAGTGTCCTGTGGAATATCGTGTGTCTCTTTTTACCCAGGCAATTCCCACAAATGTTTTTTTTTTTAAGTCAAGGATGACTCCTTGACCCTCGCATTGGATTCGTTTTAAGGATTTCATCAGTAAAGTGTAGGTTATGACTTGTATGCCCAGACTAAGAGGGTTACAGAACTCTCAGAACAACTATTAGGCGACTAACTTGATTTATTTCCAAAAAGGCAAAATATTTATTAAGTTCTTGTTTATACCTAGCCTAACTACATTGTATTTTACTTGCAACTTCAAAGATGGTTTCTCCTATATTTTTGGCAACTGTTTCAGCAAATGCATCCCAGAAGTGTTAGCATACATAATAGGCTATATCCCCTATCACTTCTCTCACTCTAATTAAATTGACTGTCCTTTTCTTTTCTGTCCCAAAAGCTCCTGGGAAAGAAGTACGCTGCAGGTTATAATGCAGACATAGGAGACACGAACATCTGGCTGAAGTGAATGAGTGGACCTGACTACTCTTGAGCTGATTGCTGTAGATGAATGGTTCGCTCCTCTTTCCCTCCCTCAACCCCCCCTCACACACCTGTTCACTCCTCCCTATGGGTGGAGAAGTCTAAATATGGGATTATCCATTTGATCCAATCTGGAACATTCTCTTCTCTGGTCTGACTGTGTATCAAGGAGAAACTGTATTATGGCCATGAATTATGCATTAAAAGTACATCTAAAAACGTGTTCTTTTTTTGTGTGAAATGTGCATCTAGCCTTTTCAAGAGGGATAATGGCAATTGGATTGAGGATAAACTGGAATCTCTCTTAATCATATAATTTTTTTATAAACTGGGACAGCAAACTTGAAAGTAAAATGACTTCACTGACTTGTATCATTATAATGTATCCGCTAGTCTTTTCTTTAACAGATGCTTCACACAGTGACTTTGTCAGTGCATAGTGCGGTGTCACATAGCCCCGTAAGGGTTTACTGTTTTTCTTAACCACAGTTCCAGGTATGGAAGCAGGTAGCCAATTAGGCAGGCCTTCAGTGTGCCTGTTGTACTATATGTGTCTGCATATACTGACTGGGCTCAGACTGATTGGCTTCCAGCCGTTCCATAATGGCATATCAAACAATACATTTATAAATAATAATCTAAAATCTGCAGTTATGACATGCTCTAAGGGCAAGATTAGATATACTATGTTCATGAAAGAGAAAGATGATCATTCAGGTGCTGCTAATTTCAGACTCTGGTGGTATGGATCACCATGAACATATTGAAGTTTAGCTTTATTATTGAACCAGAAAATTGAAAGTTATTTCTAGTTGTTTATCGAAGATAGCTGGCTAACTCATTGATCCTGCTTTGTATTATACCCTTCAGGTCTTCATGTACCAAAACAGAAGTGCAATCCCCCCCCACACTCTTTTCACAGGGTGATTTTAAGAACCTGGTTGTTTTTAATTTACCACCAGCTGACTCTTAAGCATTTCTCACTCACACAGAGACACACACACCTCCAGCATTTACACACCTATGCCACTGTAGCTCAGCGAAGATGGACGACACGGAGCTATTACACTGACCGAGAGGAACAGAGCAGCAGGCTGTGGCAATTAGACGCTGGGTATAGTACCTTGCCGGCTGGTGTCATCTCCCAAAATGTTAATTGAACACATGGCATTAAGTACGATTAAATGAGCCCTTGTCGACCTCACCTTAAAGTGTCCGCGTGATCCTTGAGTGAAGCGCTGCTGCTCTTTACTGTGCAAATGGATCTAGCAGGTGAAACCCTGTGAAATGAACAAACGCCTCCCTCCCATGACTACATTTTCACATGGGCCACTTTGAAATCTGTCGACTAGTGATTTTCACAGCCCATGAGACAGGGAAGAGTTGTAATTGGCATTATATGAAATGAGCAGTCAGGCTCATGACTTGTTATAGGATGTCACGGTCACAGTTGAAATCCGTTTTACAGAACTCTCTTATGGCCTCTCTCAGACGGATCATTTCCTAAAGCTAGACCCCAACCATGTGCAAGAATGGGAAAACGCATTCAAAAGGGCAACTGGAGGACAAAGAGTAGGCTACATTATGAATATGAAAAAGTTAGATTTCTACAAGGTTATGACCCAATTCTTTAGTTCAGTTTATCTGGGCTATAAACCATTCAGCTGAAAAACAGTTTCATTAAGTCCAACTCTGAAAACTGAGCAGCACAGGTCATGTGGTAGTTCAGATTTATTGTTTTGCCATACAATGCTATCGTTGGCCAGTCTGGAGTAAATTTTTGTTCCCAGTGGCTTGGCTGGCTAGGCCTGAAACGCAGTGACCACATCTCTAGAAATAGCTATGCTTCTGTGAGAGAAGCAGTGATTAATTTATTTTTCTTTTGTCAGTTGGAGGAGCTAACGTCTCGTAGTTCTAATCTACTCTTGATTGCTAGTGGAGATACACACGAAGGGCTCAATAGCTGAGGGTGTTAGTGAAACAAGGGGAGTTCTCCAATTACGCACATCCTGCTGCTAGATCCCAATGATGATAGCAGCCTATCTTGTGTCTTGGACTTCATGTGATACTTTCTACCAATTGAATCACTGAAAAAATATGTAAATACAACATGTGTTGGTCCCATGTTACATGAGCTGAAATAAAATGTCCTAGAAATTTCCATATGCACAAAAAACTTTTCTCAAGAATGTTGTGCACAATTTTCTTTATATGCTCCTTTTCCAAGATAATCCATCCACCTGAGAGGTGTGGCATATCAATAAGCTAATTAAACAGCATGATCATTACACAGGTGCACCTTGTGCTGGGGACAATAAAAGGCCAATCTAAAATGTGCAGTTTTGTTCCACAACACAATGCCACAGATGTCCTAAGTTTTGAGGGACCGGGTAATTGGCATATAGACTGCAGGAATATCCACCAGACTTGTTGCCAGATAGTTTAATATTAATTTCTCTACCATAAACTGCCTCCAACGTCGTTTTAGAGAATTTGGCAGTACGTCCAACCGGCCTCACAACCTCAGACCACGTGTAACCACGCCAGCCCAGGACCTCCACTCCTTGCTTCTTCACCTGTGGGATGGTCTGAGACCAGCCACCCAGACTGCTGATGAAACTGTGGGTTTCACAACCAAATAATTTCTGCACAAACTGACAGAAACCGTCTCGGGGAAGCTCATCTGCGTGCTTATCGTCCAACCAGGGTCTTGACCTGACTGCAGTTCTGCGTCGTAACTGACTTCATTGGGCAAATGCTCACCTTCGATGGCCACTGGCATGCTGGAAAAGTGTGCTCTTAATGGATGAATCCCGGTTTCAATTGTACCGGGCAGTTGGCAGACAGAAGTGTATGGCATCGCGTGGTCAAGTGGTCCTTATAGAGGAACAGAAATATAACCGAACATGCAACAATTTCAAAGACTTTACTGAGTTAGAGTTTATATAAGGCAATCAGTCAATTGAAATAAATGCATTAGGCTGTAATCTATGGATTTCTTGTGACTGAAAATACAAAAATGCATCTGTTGTACACAGATACCTTAAAAAATAAGTAGGGGCATGGATCAGAAAATCAGTCAGTATCTGATGTGACCACCATTTGCCTCATACTGCGTGACACATCTCCTTCGCCTTAATAAGGTTGTTGATTGTGGCCTGTGGAATGTTGTCCCACTCCTTTTCAATGGCCGTTCGAAGATGCTGGATATTGGCGGGAACTGGAACACACTGTTGTACACGTCGATCCAGAGCATCCCAAACATGCTCAATGTGTGACATGTCTGGTGAGTATGCAGGCCATGGAAGAATTGGGAAATGTTCAGCTCCCAGGAATTGTGTACAGATCCTTGCGACATGGGGCCATGCATCATCATGCTGAAACATGAGGTGATGGCGGCGGATGAATGACACGACAGTGGGCCTCAAGATCTCGTCACGGTATCTTTGTGTATTCAATTTGCCATCAATAAAATGCAATTGTGTTCATCGTCCGTAGCTTATGCCTACCCATACCATAACCTCGCCGCCACCATGGGGCACTCTGTTCATAACGTTGACATCAGCAAACCCACTCGCCCACACGTCACCATACACGCTATCTGCCCGGTACAGTTGAAACCGAGATTAATCCGTGAAGAGCACGCTGCCCCAGTTGCCAAACTGCAGTCAGGTCAAGACCATGATGAGAACGACGAGCATGCAGATGAGCTTCCTTGAGACGGTTTCTGCCAGTTTGTGCAGAAATTATTTGCTTGTGCAAACCCACAGTTTTATCAGCTGTCCTGGTGGCTGGTATCAGATGATCCCGCAGGTGAAGAATCCTGATGTGGAGGTCCTGGGCTGGCGTGGTTACATGCGGTCGGTCTGTGGTTGTAAGGCCAGGTTGGATGTACTGTCAAATTCTCTAAAATTACGTTTAATCGCTTATGGTAGAGAAATTAACATACAATTATCTGGCAACAGCTCTGGTGGACATTCCTGCAGTCAGCATGCCAATTGCACACTCCCTCAAAACTTGAGACATCTGTAGCATTGTGTTGTGTGACAAAACTGCACATTTTAGAGTGGCTTTTTATTGTCCCCAGCAAGAGTGCACCTGTGTAATGATCATGCTGTTTAATCAGCTTCTTAATATGCCACACCTGTCAGGTGGATGGATTATCTTGGCAAAGCAGAAATGCTCACTAACAGGGATGTAAACAAATTTGTGCACATTTTAGAGAAACAGGCTTTTTGGGCGTATTGAAAATTTCTGGGACCTTTTTTTTCAGCTCATGAAACATTGGACCAACAATTTACATGTTTCATTTATATTTTGTTCAGTATATGAACTAACTCTATCAAGTCTTTGAAATTGTTGCATATTGTGTTTATTTTTGTTCGGTGTAGTTTAATCGACAGTTTGAATCAGTGAAAACAGTTTCTGTGTCCAACACTTCAATGCTCTCTTGTTTCATTGGTTTTTATTTAAAATTTGTATGACAGTAATTTCTTTGGTTTTGTGAAACATGGAATTGCATATTTCATGTTTTTCTGGTCCTTTTCTCTTCCTTTTTCAACTGACTGTGTGAGAGATTTAGGATTATGAAGCACAAAACAGAGTAGGTGCAGTAGACATGTCAGCATGGCCATAGAAGAGACAGTCTGCAGTTGCACTGAAAGAGAGGAGGCTCAGTTTCAAAAGGGGGCACTGTTGCGCCATTGCAGCCTTGCAAAAATGACATTTTCCTGTACTAAATGCATTTCTCTCTTTGATATGCATGCTGTGGTGTGTGATTTTTTTATGCTTTTGTCTTGGGTGCAGTTGATGTTAAGAAGCTTCTATTTTGACATCAGCATTTTAAGAGTATACATTTTTAATGCTCTCAGAAGGTCTTATCCAGCAGTTGTTGTTAAGCCTCTGATTTGACATAATATTCAGGATACCAATGCTGTAATACACCTGTTACTAGTAATAAGAGGCTATTAAGCAGAGGTTTATGAGATAAGAAACTACAAATTACCAATTAATTAAATAAACAATGTAATTTATTGAAAAGTAATATGTTTATTTAATGAACATCTGCCCAGAGCACTTAAATTAACAGTATTTTCCATGATCATCCATCAATGCTCTTTTTACATTCATGGCGATAAATCAATTCTGATCACGTGTTGTAGTTTGAGGATGAATACACATGATACTTCTACTCTCTAGGGATCCACAAACGTGATTAATCGGAATGGTCTAAAGTCTGTTGTGTAAGGCAGAATGAGTCACTCGTAATGCATGCACAAGCTTTACATCACATCAAATATTCCCAACAGATTTGTGCTTCCAACAATAGCCCCCCTGATTTAAAAACAGCATCCCAAAGCTCTAGAAATAACACGTAGAACCACAGTGACAGTCCATGTCAATCTCCAGGAAGTTTATTTGCCTGAGACCCCATATTCCCTCACATCCAAGTTAGGTCCAACAGACTCTAGTCTATGTCAACCTCTAGGACAGTGGGAAGGGAACTGAGCGAGCCCCATGACAGGTGGCATGCTGGGAAGGCGGAGGACTGGGTAGATGGAGACACCAGCGGTTGGAGAACATAATGAGCAGATCAAAGTGTCTGACACGGCAGTGTAGCAGAGTGTCAGAGGAACAGTGCTGTTGCAGCGTGGGGGCGGGGGACATGGGAGGTCTCAATGACAAGTCAATCAGGAACACTCCACATTCCCAATGACATGTTCTCTCCCCCTTGACAGGCTCTCCTGCGCTGATCAAACTCATCATTCAGGTGGGGTCTATACAGACTTAAAGAGAAGTTTACGGCACGCTTGCGAGTAGCTCACATTTACACACATTGGCATGCATTCACAGATTGGCAAGCACACACAAGCACAATCTTTTGAGCACAGCTATTGTAAACTCAGCAAAAAATAAATGTCCTCTCACTGCCAACTGCGTTTATTTTCAGAAAACTTAACATGTGTATATATTTGTATGAACATAACAAGATTCAACAACTGAGACATAAACTGAACAAGTTCCACAGACATGTGACTAACAGAAATGGAATGATATGTCCTTGAACAAAGGGGGGGGGGGGCAAAATCAAATGTAACAGTCAGTATCTGGTGTGGCCACCAGCTGCATTAAGTACTGCAGTGCATCTCCTCCTCATGGACTGCACCAGATTTGCCAGTTCTTGCTGTGAGATGTTACCCCACTCTTCCACCAAGGCACCTGAAAGTTCCCAGACATATCTGGGGGAAATGGCCCTAGCCTTCACACTCCGATCCAACAGGTCCCAGACGTGCTCAATGGGATTGAGATCCAGGCTCTTTGCTGGCCATGTCATAACACTGACATTCCTGTCTTGCAGGAAATCACGCACAGAACGAGCAGTGTGGCTGGTGTCATTGTCATGCTGGAAGGTAATTTCAGGATGAGCCTACAGGAAGGGTACCACATGAGGGAGGAGGATGTCTTCCCTGTAACGCACAGCGTTGAGATTGCCTGCAATGACAACAAGCTCAGTCTGATGATGCTGTGACACACCGCCCCAGACCATGACGGACCCTCCACCTCCAAATCGATCCCGCTCCAGAGTACAGGCCTCGGTGTAACGCTCATTCCTTCGACGATAAACGCAAATCTGACCATCACCCCTGGTGAGACAAAACCGTGACTCGTCAGTGAAGAGCACTTTTTGCCAGTCATGTCTGGTCCAGCGACGGTGGGTTTGTGCCCATAGGTAACGTTGCTGCCGGTGATGTCTGGTGAGGACCTGCCTTACAACAGGTCTACAAGCCCTCAGGCCAGCCTCTCCCAGCCTATTGCGGACAGTCTGAGCACTGATGGAGGGATTGTGCGTTCCTGGTGTAACTCGGGCAGTTGTTGTTGCCATCCTGTACCTGTCCCGCAGGTGTGATGTTTGGATGTACCGATCCTGTGCAGGTGTTGTTACACGTGGTCTGCCACTGCGAGGACAATCAACTGTCCGTCCTGTCTCCCTGTAGCGCTGTCTTAGGCATCTCACAGTACGGACATTGAAATTTATTGCCCTGGCCACATCTGCAGTCCTCATGCCTCCTTGCAACATGCCTAAGGCATGTTCACTCAGATGAGCAGGGACCCTGGGCATCTTTCTTTTGGTGTTTTTCAGAGTCAGTAGAAAGGCCTCTTTAGTGTCCTAAGTTTTCATAACTGTGACCTTAATTGCCTACCATCTGTAAGCTGTTAGTGTCTTAACGACCGTTCCACAGGTGCATGTTCATTAATTGTTTATGGTTCATTGAACAAGCATGGGAAACAGTGTTTAAACCCTTTACAATGAAGATCTGTGAAGTTATTTGGATTTTTACGAATTATCTTTGAAAGACAGGGTCCTGAAAAAGGGGCTTTTCTTTTTTTGCTGAGTTTATATTCAGACCCAGTTATGAGCTATTTCTTTGAAATATGAGTGAAACATACTTGCCCATGAAGCAAAACAGTCCTAGTTATTAGATATTATACTGAATAAAAATATCGATGCAACATGCAACAATTTCAAAGATGTTACTTAGTTGCAGTTCATATGAGGAAAACAGTCAATTTAAATAAATTCATTAGACCCTATTCTATTGATTTCACATGACTGGGAATACAGATATGCATCTGTTGGTCACAGATACCTTAAATAAAGGTATGGGCATGGATCAGAAAACCAATCAGTATCTGGTGTTACCAAAATTTGGCTCATGTAGCACATCTCCTTTGCATAGTGTTGATCAGGCTGTTGATTGTGGCCTGTATAATGTTGTCCCGCTCCTCTTCAATGGCTCTGCGAAGTTGATGGATATTGGCGGGAACTGGAACACGCTGTCGTACATGTCGACCCAGAGCATCCCAAACATGCTTAATGTGTGACATGTCTGGTGAACTGGGACATTTTCAGCTTCCATTAATTGTGTACAGATCCTTGCTGCATTATTGTGCGTTATCATGCTGAAACATGAGTGATGGCGTGAATAGCACAGCTCTCCAGCGTGCCAGTGGCCATCAAAGATGAGCATTTGCCAAATTAAGTTGGTTACAACACAGAATTGCAGTCAGGTCAAGACCATGGTGAGGACAACAAGCATGCAGATGAGCTTCACTGAGATGGTTTCTGACAGTTTGTGCAGAAATTCTTTGTTTGTGCAAACCCATATTTTCATCAGCTGTCCTGGTGGCTGGTCCCAGATGGTCCCGCAGGTGAAGAAGACAGATGTGAGGTCCTGGGCTGACGGGGTTAAACTTGATCTGCGGTTGTGAGGCCATTTGGAAGTAATGCCAAATTCTCTAAAACAACGTTGTAGACAGCTTATGGTAGAGAAATTAACATTAAATTCTCTGGCAGAAGCTCTGGTGGACATTCCTGCAGTCAGCATGCCAATTGCACGCTCCTTCAAAACTTGAGACATCTGTTGCTTGGTGTTGTGTGACAAAACGACAAATTTTAGAGTGGCCTTATATTGTCCCCAGTACAAGGCGCACCTTTGTAATGATCATGGTGTTTAATCAGCTTCTTGATATTCCACACCTGTCAGGTGGATGAATTATCTTGGCAAAGGAAGAATGCTAACTAACAGGGATGTAAACAAATTTATGCACAAAACTTTCGAGAAATAAGCTTTTTGTGCGCATTGAACATTTCTGGGATCTTGTATTTCAGCTCATGAAACATGGGACAAACACTTTACATGTTGCATTTATATTTTTGTTCAGTATATTTTACCGCATGGGGATGTCACCATGGAAAGCCAAACAAAACTCTATCCCACCAAAACAGGAGGAAATATCAGGTGGTCTTTTCAAACAGCTCTTACACAAGAAGGGTATTATCATTATTTTAACAATATTATTATAACCTTCGTATTGAAATATACAGTGCCTTTACTACTATAGCCCAAAGAAACGCATTGAATAACACATTAATAAATGGCAAAAAAGACAGTAAAAAAGACATTATATTAAACATGGTTTTGAAGTGTCTGTCCTATATCTAGGAGATATGACAATGCTCAGGAAATATATACAGTGAGGGAAAAAAGTATTTGATCCCCTGCTGATTTTGTACGTTTGCCCACTGACAAAGAAATTATCAGTCTACAATTTTAATGGTAGGTTTATTTGAACAGTGAGAGACAGAATAACAACAAAACAATCCAGAAAAACGCATGTCAAAAATGTTATAAATTGATTTGCATTTTAATGAGGGAAATAAGTATTTGACCCCCTCTCAATCAGAAATATTTCTGGCTCCCAGGTGTCTTTTATACAGGTAACGAGCTGAGATTCAGAGCACACTCTTAAAGGGAGTGCTCCTAATCTCAGTTTGTTACCTGTATAAAAGACACCTGTCCACAGAAGCAATCAATCAGATTCCAAACTCTCCACCATGGCCAAGACCAAAGAGCTCTCCAAGGATGTCAGGGACAAGATTGTAGACCTACACAAGGCTGGAATGGGCTACAAGACCATCGCCAAGCAGCTTGGTGAGAAGGTGACAACAGTTGGTGCGATTATTCGCAAATGGAAGAAACACAAAAGAACTGTCAATCTTCCTCGGCCTGGGGCTCCATGCAAGATCTCACCTCGTGTAGTTGCAATGATCATGAGAACAGTGAGGAATCAGCTCAGAACTACACGGGAGGATCTTGTCAATGATGTCAAGGCAGCTGGGACCATAGTCACCAAGAAAACAATTGGTAAAACACTACGCCGTGAAGGACGGCAATCCTGCAGCGCCCGCAAGGTCCCCCTGCTCAAGAAAGCACATATACATGTCCGTCTGAAGTTTTCTAATGAACATCTGAATGATTCAGAGGACAACTGGGTGAAAGTGTTGTGGTCAGATGAGACCAAAATGGAGCTCTTTGGCCCCAACTCAACTCGCCGTGTTTGGAGGAGGAGGAATGCTGCCTATGACCCCAAGACACCATCCCCACCGTCAAACATGGAGGTGGAAACATTATGCCTTGGGGGTGTTTTTCTGCTAAGGGCACAGGACAACTTCACCGCATCAAAGGGACGATGGACGGGGCCATGTACCGTCAAATCTTGGGTGAGAACCTCCTTCCCTCAGCTAGGGCATTGAAAATGGGTTGTGGATGGGTATTCCAGCATGACAATGACCCAAAACACATGGCCAAGGCAACAAAGGAGTGGCTCAAGAAGAAGCACATTAAGGTCCTGGAGTGGCCTAGCCAGTCTCCAGACCTTAATCCCATAGAAAATCTGTGGAGGGAGCTGAAGGTTCGAGTTGCCAAACGTCAGCCTCGAAACCTTAATGACTTGGAGAAGATCTGCAAAGAGGAGTGGGACAAAATCCCTCCTGTCTGATCTCTGATTGCCAACAAGGGTTTACCACCAAGTACTAAGTCATGTTTTGCAGAGGGGTCAAATACTTATTTCCCTCATTAAAATGCAAATCAATTTATAACATTTTTCACATGCGTTTCTCTGGATTTTTTTGTTGTTATTCTGTCTCTCACTGTTCAAATAAACCTACCATTAAAATTATAGACCGATCATTTCTTTGGGCAAACGTACAAAATCAGCAGGGGATCAAATACTTTTTCCCCTCACTGTATATATATAGATATATATATATATTTTTTTACACATATTTAACCTCTTTTTTTGGTTAGGCACAAAACTACCTTCACACTTCCGTGTTCGTGAGAATCTCCCCTTTCCACAGTGGGGTCATATTAGTTTCTTGCTCAAACCGTTCGAACGCTACAGACGTTTTGGTGAGAAAACCGATTTTTCAGGATGACAAACACCACTCTAGCTCTGCCACCTTTCACCGCATATGCGGAAGTGCGACATAGGCGTATGCGATGGCTTGAGACGCATCCAATGCAGAAAAAAACGATAGTACTATCTCTAGTTTAAACTGACAGATTTTGATGGGGATTCTTTTATTATGTTACTTAGATTGACGCACCGGTGCATCAATAGACTCAATGGATGTGATAGGAGAAAACTGAAGATAGATCAACATTGTAGTTACTCCACAACACTAACCTAATAGACAAAGTGAAAAGAAGGAAGCCTGTACAGAATAAAATATTCCAAAACATTCATCCTATTTGCAACAAGGCACTAAAGTAATACTGCTAAAAATGTTGTCCTGTATACAGTGTTATGTTTGTGGCAAATCCAATGCAACACATTACTGAGTACCACGCTCCAATATCTTCAAGCATAGTGGTGGCTGCATCATGTTATGGGTATGCTTGTAATTGTTAAGGACTGGAGTTTCAGGATAAAAAATAAATGGAATGGAGCTAATCACATGCAAAATCCTAGAGGAAAACCTGGTTCAGTCTGATTTCTACCAGACACTTGGAGATAAATACACCATTCAGCAAGATAATAACCTAAAACAGACCGAAACAAATCTAAAAACACATTTTCATTTATTTTTTATTTTTTATTTTTAGTCATTTTTAGCAGACACTCTTATCCAGAGCGACTTACAGTAGTGAATACAGTTTATACATTTCATTTCATGCATTTAAAAAAAAAAATGTTTGTACTGGCCCCCCGTGGGAATCAAACCCACAACCCGCGTTGCACACACCATGCTGGCATTGCAAACACCATGCTCTACTAACTGAGCCACAGGGAAGGTTGGTAGTGTAGATGTCATTATGGGCTGTAGATGGGTGAAGGAAAAAAAATATATTTTGAATTCAGGTTGTAACAACAAAATGTGGAATAAGTCAAGGGGTATGAATACTTTATAAAACAGGAAAATCACATTTTTACTGCACTAAGCCTATGCGTTTATTTTGTCTTGCTGTCCTTGTTACAGGAGCAGGCAGTCTTGACACCTATCCACTGAGCCTGCAGGATATGATTTCACAGACATGTGAAGGGTGTGAAAGTGCCTCTGTCCTTTTGTCAGTTTCTTCTCTTTGGTTTTGTCTCACCCATTTTGTATAGATAATGTTAGATTAAAGGCAATATGAGTACATTTTCTACTCAATTCATTGACAGATACACATTTGTCCAGAATTCCTCAACATGACAATGTAATCTATCTACCCCATAGGTGGAGAGGCGTCACATATGTGGTAGTGCAAAACCAAAAGTTAGACAAAACAATTCAGTTCTCAAATGGGGATTTAACTCATAAGACTTAACAGGCAGCTTGGGGAATAATGTCCCAAAATAAAGTCCTCACTAAAGCATGGCAAACACTCCAAATCAAACACTGGCTCTTTAAGGCAATAACTTAAGTAAACTTAAATACTTGGGAAGATAATCTTATACCCCAGGGCAGAGAGAGCTTAATCCTTGTGCATATTGGGGTTCTGTTCTGGGTGGGCCAACGCCCACAACAGAGCTTTGGCAGGTTCTCCTCACAGCTCTCTCCTCTCTGTGAATGCTACTGCATGGCCTATGTGTTGCTTCTGCACCGCTAATTGCAGCCAGGTGTGTAAGGTGTGCAGCTGCAGTAAATTAAGTCTCTGTGGAGTGCTGCTAAACAAACCTTGTATGGAGTCATTTAGCCACCAAATGGGTCCAAAAGCAGGCTGTTCCCACCCCTACACCCTTCGTGTGCTCAAAGTACATCCTAATATCAGTGTTATACGGGACCTATATCATAGTGTACCAGGGATACTGCAAACCTTGGGATGCCTCTCTGTTTTTAGCTCAGTTTTTCTTCAAACTCTAATACCCACTCTCTGTGAGGAAGGAGTCTGATTAGATTTAGCTTCATCAACCTGTGTGTTTCACTGCCAGCTTTAGCAGAAAAAGATCTCATTAATCTAGAATGCCAAATTGCGCCTACTAAAGATGTGTGCGGAAATGCATGCACTCTCTCAGCAAGAGTGACGAGCAATTTCTCCAGTCCGTGAAAATATTCCGTCCCATCCTTACCAGCTGCGCTGTAATTTCAGCTGAAAGAGACATTTAGAAAAGGGAGAGTGGCTTTCAAAAACATATTTGACAATAAATAGTGTTTGCCCCTGAACGTTTTGGCAAAGGAGACGTCTTGCCAGCCCGTGAGTGGTGGACTCCACTGAGCCATGTGTGACTCTTCGAAGACATCTTTTGAAATGCAATCATGTCCAACACCATGTCATTTTCCACTTGAGATCTCGTTTATTTAACCGTTTGTCTCTCATTTCCCCCTAGATGCACACCTCTATTATCGCCCCCTTGAAAATGGCCTCATTTAAAAAGAAAAACACAAACATCCCTCCAAGGCAATGCGTACCCAGTAAAAAGCCAGTACGTAGAGCCAGTGTATATGATTGAGTGATGAATAACTAAAGATGAATGTATAGCAGCCTAGGGTTGGACACCATGTTGGAGATGAAGATTTAGTTGATTAAGCTTGAAATTGCAAGTTGAACCCAAGAACCCATGTGAAATTGTGAAAATAAAATATGAATACATTCACAGACACTTTCAGTGCAGACTATAATACTCGATTGGAACACAGTAGTAGGCTAGACTGAAAGATGTGCAGGCTTTCACTTCAGCCATTTCTGTAAACATAGACTCCTTAATCATCTTTGGTTATATGAACTTAACCAATTCAGCATCTATTCCTAGTGTGAAAAGGATTGTATTGGTAAAGGAGAGCTAAAGGCTATTTGACGGGGTCCCTGAATGGGAGTAATTCTAGGAGGAAAAATAACTGTATAATATACTCTGTTATATACTCTATATCTCTATGTTTGGTGTAAACATAGGCCTGATAAGCATGGTTGAAACAGTGTTGAAAGGCCATTGAGCATTGATGATGTCCAATATGTCTTTTCACACCAAACTAATGCCCAATCCCTTTTCCTTGAGACATGATCCATTTTCAGTCTCTTCCTAACAGTTGGGATATTCCCCCAGGTCATGTAGCGATGGCTCAGGATTTTATCCACAATAACAAGTCTGCTTTCAACACCAGTGCCACTTGGCGGGAAATGCATGCATGTGACGCAACAACTCATGCCACAGAAATGCAACAAAGCCAAGCCAATGGTAATGAGACAGTGCAGGCTGCCAGTTTTAAAGCGTAAGTGCCCCTAAAAACCAACTTCTCATTTAGAAAACAGCCTATTGTGGCATTGTTTCAAGGAAACCATACACAAAATGAATCATGTGACCAAATATTTAGTCTGTGAAGAAGAAAAAAAATAACATGGAAAAAGTGGCAAGAAAGATAGGTAAAAAAAGAAAAGATTTTCACAATGTAAATGAGACAATATTTTTTGTTTCACTCCTTGCACATTCATGAAATGTTTTCAATATTTCTATATTAATTTCTGGTTTGACGAGACTGGCTTTATGAATTAAATGATCCTATTTAGGGGAGTGTCACGGCTGTCTGAAGAATGGGACCAAGGCGCAGCGTGTGTATCGTTCCACATTTTGTTATAACTGTGAAACTATGCAAGACATACAAATAAACAAACCAAACCATGAAGAAGAGGTGCAACATACACTTACTCAAAATAATCTCCCACAAAACCTAGTGGGAAAACCAACAACTTAAATATGATCCCCAATTAGAGACAATGATGACCAGCTACCTCTAATTGGAGATCATCCCCCCCCAAAAATAACATAGAAATACAGAAACTAGACAAAACCCCAACATAGAAAAAATAAACTAGAACCAACATAGAAATAAATAAACTAGACAAAACCCCCTGTCACACCCTGAAAATAAAAGATTTCTATGGTCAGAACGTGACAGGGAGAGGGGTAAGTTGAGACACTTTTTACATTCAGCAATACTATGTCAAGGGAAATATATTATTTTTAACAAAGATATCTACATATATTTCAGGATGTTGTGTATCCCTTGAAATAATCAGAATTCATGTAAACATAACAGTTTTAAAAACATAGCTTGTTCAAACATAGTGGTCTCTTGGCACAACTTACCCCAGGTATGGGAGCATTGGGTCAGGGTAATTTGAGCTGCCTTGGGGTAAGTGGGTGATGGTGTCTATTGACAGTGATCAATGGTGCTGGTAGGTCAAAGTTGAATTCATGGAAGGGGGTGTGGTATATTGTATATCTTAAATGTATGCCTACATTTGGATATAGACATATTTGTTAAATATCACCTACCCTTTCATTACTTGACCAGTTGTCTGGGACAGAGATGTTGTTTCGATGTGCCAATTCGTAAGCAACTTCTTTGCATTTGAGGCTACTAAGCCCATGAAACTGGTTCGTGAAATTCTTGATATGTTTAGCAAGCTCAGACTCCATGTCATAAGATAAGAACTTGTGTGCCTCTGCTACTCTATGGTAGCTTCTCTTCCGCACAGGTACATTAACATATTTTTTTTGTCTAATGGACTTTTCCCCTTCTCTCATTTCCTTGGCTGCTCTCTAAGATCCTCAAGGGGGCCTAGACCCCTGCTTGTTCAACATTTGTATACATGGGGCATGATGATGTCGGCTATGTAACAATAAAAACGCATGACACATTGCAAAAATATGCATGACACATTGCAAAAATATTATGCAAATTATACATAAAACTGACAAAATGTAAGGGTTTAGTGGCCATTGGCTCAACTTACTGTACCCCAAAGCAAACATTTGTACTATATTAGCACACAGAGCTACAATGATGCACTTTCATGGTAGGTTTAATACCTCATGTTATAACTTATAGAGACACCAACTGATGTAGAATACAGTCTTAAAACAATCTACTTTGGTTTAGATACAAGCATCATGAATCCTGTAACACAATACATTTATTTAACGTTCTGTAATTTATTGACGGTCCCTAACTAACCCCAGAGTGGGCTATCCAAAGTCAAACCAATTTTGCCACTGTCATACACCACCCTGCTAAAGCTAATTGGCGAAATAATTTGGCTAACTCTTCCCACTTGCGAACACACACACACGAGACTGTCACGTCCTGGCCAGTATAAGGGTTAATTGTTATTGTAGTTTGGTCAGGACGTGGCAGAGGGTATTTGTTTTATGTGGTTTGGGGTGGTGTTTTTCTAGAAGGGCATTTGATTTATGTATTCCGGGGTTTTTGGGCACTGTTTGATATTCATGTAATTCTATGTTTAGTCTAGTGAGTCTGGTTCTATGTTTAGGTAATTAGGGTGGAGACTCTCAATTGAAGGCAGGTGTGGTCTATTTGCCTTTGATAGAGAGTCCCATATATTAGGGTGTGTTTGTATTTTGTGGGAGATTGTTCTGTGTTTAGCCGTGTGCCTTGCCAGGCTGTTATTTTGTCGTAGTGTTTCAGTGTACGTGTTTGTTGTTTTCCTTCTTTATTTAATAAAGAGGATGAGTACACTTATTTCTGCTGCATTTTGCTCCTTCTTTCCCAACGACAACCGTGACAGAGACACCTACATCAAACCACACCCCAAAACCAACTCATGTCATGGCTGCTAGCATTTCTTAAAAAATTAGGCCAAATCAGGAAGTGCAGTTGCCCTTCAACATCTTCCGTTATTTACAAGGCCAGTCGAGTCCTCTGCCCTGGGATGCTTACATAACTTAAGACTTTTAACTCCTCCATTTATAGAGCTGGAGATACTCTGAGCCAACACAGATTAAGGCGCTCACTCAAGGGTGTAAAATCGGCATTGCCTCAAAACATGATTTGAACCTCCCTCTTGGCCATAATATTAAATAGCAACAACTCCTACACTACCAAGAAAACACAATTTTTCAGAGAATATACATTGATTACATTTTTTTGGGGAAAAATATTGCATGAATTTGTTGGATAAGCTGTTGGGGCAAGCTTTAAATAGAACTATTATTCTGATTTCCATATGTAACACACATTGAGGAGGAAAAGCTGGGAGGGGAAAATACTTTAGGGAATCTCTTGAAATCCAGTTAATTTGCTCCTTGGCCAAAATTAAGCCCGCAGCTTTCATAAATTACCATTTCATTAAGATTCAGAAGCAAAACAGATTTAACTATTCATGTATTCTTTGGCACTCTGGCCCCGTCTCTGATTAGATTTTAATTACATGACTTTGTCTTAAACAAATGAGGGGCGGCAGCATAAAGGCCTATTTGTCTTAACTGATAACGAGTGCACCTGAAAGGTAGCTCTGCTGAAAGAAGGATATCCTTCATGAGCAGGAACAAAAAGCCTCTCTCCTTCCTGTTGTTTACCTTCCACAGAAATGAATGTAATGAAACCCAGGCTCTCCATAACCGAGACCCAGAGGACACCATTTCACACTTAGTCACAGTGTCAGAACCTATCCTGCCTCTCTGTAGAGTCTCTCCTCACCTCTTATCTCCTCCCAGCTCTATGCCCATGTTTCTTAAATGTCATTGCTTTTCACAACCCTTCAGGATGGCATATTCAACGGCTCATATTCCACACCTGCGTCGGATGGAGAGCAACAGGAAGAGGTCAGGATCAATTATTGTTCTTCTGTTGTGAGTAAGTTGGCGTGTTTGAATAAGTGTGTGTGACTGTGTGCGTGCGTGTCTGCTCGTACATGTGTGCCCGTGTATGCGTGCGTGTGTGTGTGTGTGTGTGTGTGTGTGTGTGTGTGTGTGTGTGTGTGTGTGTGTGTGTGTGTGTGTGTGTGTGTGCGTGCACTGTAGCAGAGGAGGCTGGTGGGAGGAGCTATAGGAGGACAGGCTCATTGGAATGGATTAAATATATATGGAAACCACGTTTGACTCTGTTCCATTGATTCCATTCCAGCCATTACAATAAGCCCATTCTCATGTAACTCCTCCCACCAGCCTCCTCTGGTATGTAGGTGTATGCGATTTCTGTAGGTGTGTAAGAGTTCTACTGAGGGGCTACCATGCAAGCTTAATGTTATGTAGTCAGATGCAGAACCTTTGCTTTCATTCCTTGGCATGCTTTCCACCAGCTGTACAGCATTACTGTGTAAATGGTTTTAGAATACCCAGGAACACCTCTCCCACTTTGATACATTTGCTCACTTCCAGGGACAGACACCAGGATAACAAATACAAGGTGTCTGAGGGATGGTGAATTCCCCTCCCCAGCCTAAGAAGCTTCCATCTGCCATGTTCCCTTATGCCTGTAACAAGCCCCAGAATCCCATTCCAAAGGCACTGTAGAGGAAAGCAGCCTTGCCCCCATGGTATGGTTGGTAAAGGAATTTGAATAGGCCTCTGCTGTTTGTAAATTGTAAATGTGCAACTTTAACCATGTTCTAGGAGTGTAGGTTCTCCTGTCATCTCGAGTCATGCATTGTATTGTGTTCAAACTGACTACATAACAACTCATCTACATGAGTTCTCTACACGGCACAGGCATAAATGTACACATGCAATCTATATGAAATGTACATTTAGCAGACGCTCTTATCCAGAGCGACTTACAGTAGTGAATGCATACATTTCATACATATTTTTTTTTCTGTGCTGGCCCCCCGTGGGAATCGAACCCACAACCCTGGCGTTGCAAACACCATGCTCTACCAACTGAGCTACAGGGACTGTGTGTGTGCATGTCTGCTCGTACATGTCAACCATCTGTGCAGTGTTAGTATTCTACACATGGAAATATAATGAATAGAATAGTCTTGGAACCTCTGACCCTGACAATTTGACTGGTAAACTCATGGGAACACTTGCAATGGCTGCCTGGTATTGTGATACAATGATCTCCATGGTATGTAGAAAGTTCACTCAAATGTTGCTAACTGATGTGGCTCATGCAATGGGATATATTTTGTCTAATGTCAGTTTAAATTCTTAAATAATCACAGCACAGATTGATGGGTACACTTCCTGCTTTTACTTCCTGCTTTACCTTCCTGCTTTGCTCTTATGGGTACACTCAATTATTCCATTATTGACTTGAATGGGGACATCCATTCTATTTATTTTATTTTTATGATTCTACATGCGTGTGTAGGTTGTGCTAAAAATTGTGAATATCTCATCCTTTACATGGTTAGTACCCATAGTACTCCACAGTACCCTACTACAGTATGACATGTGTTGACTGAAGCTTGAAGACCTCACATTTCTTCAGTTAGTGCTCTCTTATGTGAGGAGGGACATCACACACACCATCTCCTTATATGCCTGTGGGAAGGACAGTGTAATGATCCCTGATAATGATCTCTGTAAAATCCGGAAGCCAGGTTTTGCCACTGTAAGCAGCATGCGGTCCCTTATGGCTTGGCCACACTAATTCATTTTGGCTAATGGCCACAGAGCTGGGCTCTTCCCTCCCTCTCTCCCTTCCTCTCCTCCTCCCTTTTACATCCGTTCCTTCCACCAATTAGAGCCCAGCGATGAATGTTAATGAGACGAGGTGTTTGAAGTGGTTGTATCAGCCTCAGACATGTCCGGTGCCCTGAGGTCTACATTACATTACTCTTAAAGTCTGCCGACTCTATCTATCCGCTTTCTGAGAGTTCTATGGTTCTGTCATCCTTATTCCCCCTTTTCATCTTTATAGATCAGTACTAGACTCACTGAATGTGAGTGAAAGGATCCTCAAAGGATTTTCTAATGCTGTGTAGGTGACCTTGTGTTGATGTTGATTGTGAGATCAGGATCATCTATTATGAATCATGATTACTTTCTGGGTTCATGTGTGTATTTTATGACTCTCGGCCTCTAGTGGTGAGGAGAGGAAACTGCAGTGCTATATTGCCCTAAGGCAGAAAAGTCAATTTTGATGAACGCAGCTTGGTAGCTAGCTGTCTATTCACACCTCAAGGCTAACAACTTAATGGTAATTGCCAGAGGCTTCACCTGGAGCGAAGCACACTGCTTTTACTACTGTGGACAGATCTATGTCTTCACTTACAAAGCAGTTAACCTTGTGAAGAATACACACTAATTGCTGAGTTTTTTTCTGAGGTCAGTGGCGTAAGGATGGTATTTGCTGTACATTCTATGAGTGAATGTACGGCAATGAGTTCAGCATGAGCACAATAAATACCAACAGTCATTATTTTAGAGGGGGCACGAAGTATGTGTGGATGGATGGGGGTGTGCTCTGGAGGGGGGCTGATCTACCCTTGGGAAGTTGGAGAATTTAGCATTTTTCAAACACTTGCAATCTAGAGCTATTAATCATTATGCCTAATTCTATGTAAAACATTTGTTTTTTAATTTTTCTGCATAGATTATTTAAGCATACCTATTTACCTGTTCAATTGTCATTTTAATTAATGATGTACATAGATTTTTAAAAATAACTTTTATGCCTTAGGAGTTTAGTACAACTGCCACACTGGTATATGCAGTAGTATGTAACCCTAAATATGCTTCTCTGCATCTTTGCTAAAATGTGGATAAAGGAATGCAAGTCTTATTCAGTAGGCCAACATTTAGTGCTTGCTCTTCTAAAGTCTACCAACCTTGCCAGCCGGCATGCCAGCTAAGATAGTTAGACAAGCTACTTTAACGTGATTGATAGCCTGCAATGGTAGCTAGTTATGAGGTTGGGAGATTGATAACCTATCTAGCTAAAGCTAAGTAGATAACATTGTTAGGTGGCTAGTATTACAGAGAAACAACAAACATGTTTATTTATTCATCAAGGAATCAATTGGCTACATAGCTTGATCAAATTAATATACACACATACCTTCTGCGAGTCCTTCCCATCACGGGCAGCTAAAATAAAATCTAGCACTTGGTGTGTCACTCTACATTCTCTCTCTTCTCCTCCACTGACGATACTGTCTGCACGCACTCGAGAATCTAGCATCCTGCCTAGCATAACTTTGCTCTGTGGTGCACCTTGGAAGTAACCACTTACTAGGGAGAATAACTCATTGCCTGTTCCTGTCAGTGTGCCCCCTCCTCAAAATACCACTGACAGATATTCTTTTATAAAGTTAAGTTGAGTAATTAATTGAACTTCTGAAGAAGAACGAAATACAGGACAAATCTCAGGGGGTCCATGCCCTTATGCCCCCTATGGGCATGACGCCTCTAAATACCAATGGCCAACTGTAATAAACTCAGCAAAAAAAGAAACGTCCCTTTTTCATGATCCTGTCTTTCAAAGATAAATCATAAAAATCCAAAAAACTTTACAGATCTTCATTGCAAAGGGTTTAAACACTGTTTCCCATGGTTGTTCAATGAACCATAAACAATTAATGAACATGCACCTGTGGAATGGTTGTTAAGACACTAACAGCTTACAGACGGTAGGCAATTAAGGTCAAAGTTATGAAAACTTATGACACTAAAGAGGCCTTTCTACTGACTCTGAAAAACACCAAAAGAAAGATGCCCAGGGTCCCTGCTCATCTGAGTGAACGTGCCTTAAGAATGCTGTAAGGTGGCATGAGGACTGCAGATGTGGCCAGGGCAATAAATTGCAATATCCGTACTGTGAGATGCCTAAGACAGCGCTACAGGGAGACAGGACGGACAGCTGATTGTCCTCGCAGTGGCAGACCACGTGTAACAACACCTGCACAGGATCGGTACATCCGAACATCACACCTGCGGGACAGGTACAGGATGGCAACAACAACTACCCAAGTTACACCAGGAACGCACAATCCCTCCATCAGTGCTCAGACTGTCCGCAATAGGCTGAGAGAGGCTGGACTGAGGGCTTGTAAGGCAGGTCCTCACCAGACATCACCGGCAACAACGTTGCCTATGGGCACAAACCCACCATCGCTGGACCAGACAGGACTGGCAAAAAGTGCTCTTCACAGACGAGTCACGGTTTGTCTCACCAGGGGTGATGGTTGGATTTGCGTTTATCGTCAAAGGAATGAGCGTTACACCGAGGCCTGTAATCTGGAGCGGGATCGATTTGGAGGTGGAGGGTCCATCATGGTCTGGGGCGGTGTGTCACAGCATCATTGGACTGAGCTTGTTGTCATTGCAGGCAATCTCAACGCTGTGCGTTACAGGGAAGACATCCTCCTCCCTCATGTGATACCCTTCCTGCAGGCTCATCCTGACATGACCCTCCAGCCATACTGCTCGTTCTATGCATGATTTCCTGCAAGACAGGAATGTCAGCGTTCTGCCATGGCCAGTGAAGAGCCCGGATCTCAATCCCATTGAGCACATCTGGGACATGTTGGATCGGGTGTAGGGCCAGGGCCATTTACCCACAGAAATGTCCGGGAGCTTGCAGGTGCCTTGATGGAAGAGTGGGGTAACATCTCACAGCAAGAACTGGCAAATCTGGTGCAGTCCATGAGGAGGAGATGCACTGCAGTACTTAATGCAGCTTGTTGGCACACCAGATACTGACTGTTACTTTTGATTTTGACCCCCTCTTTTTTCAGGGACACATTATTCCATTTCTGTTAGTCACATGTCTGTGGAACTTGTTCAGTTCATGTCTCAGTTGTTAAATCTTGTTATGTTCATACAAATATTTACACATGTTAAGTTTTCTGAAAATAAACGCAGTTGACAGTGACAGGACGTGTCTTTTTAATTAATATGAACTTCAATCATATAAATGAATCCCCAAGTACCAACCATTAAACATGCTCAGTGTACTGTAAAGTTAATAACCAACTGCAACATTTAGTTTGTTGTTTAATATTGTCCTGTAGGAGAAAGAACACAGTAATAGCTATTGAGTGATATTTGGCAAACAACAGATAATATTGTGATATTAATATAATTTCAAGTCCTCACAGTCACAGCTCCCTGCTCTCCGACCGAAAGCAGCTGGAGCTGAAATGTGTGTTAGTTGTGAAATAACTGAAATGGATCCTGGTTGTGATGTAACTGTAGTGAAATAACCATGCCAATTAAAGGATGATACATCAGATCTTTCTTCTGATAATTGTGCCTTAAGGGGATTGATGGTTTGTGGATAATTGCCCTTCTGAAACACACCAAGTCTGAGTGGTGCTGGATCAGAGACTGAGTCAGCACACAGACCCTCAGGGAGTCACTTCTATTATTCTCATTTCCGGAGTACATCTCATTTCCTGTATCTGTAATTCTACAGTGAGCTCCAAAAGTATTGGGACAGGGAATTTTTGTTGTTGTTTGTTTTGGCTCTATACTCCAGCATTTTGTGAAATGATACAATGATTATCAAATCAAATCAAATGTTATTGCTCACATACACATCTTTAGCAGATTTTATTGCGGGTGTAGCGAAGTGCTTGAGTTCCTTGTTCCAACGGTGCAGTAGTATCTAACAATTCACAACAATACACACACACACAAAAATGTAAGTAAAAGAATGGAATTAAGAAATATATAAATATTAGGATGAGCAATGTCGGAGTGGCATTGACTAAAATACAGTAGAATAGAATACAGAATGTCACATTTTTAAAGTGAGTAGTGATCCATTATTAAAGTGGCTAGTGATTCCATGTCTATGTACATTTTGAAGTCGGAAGTTTACATACACCTTAGCCAAATACATTTAAACTCTGTTTTTCACAATTCCTGACATTTAATCACTGTCTTAGGTCAGTTAGGATCACCAATATATTTTAAGAATGTGAAATGTCAGAATAATAGTTGAGTGATTTATTTCCGCTTTTATTTCTTTCATCACATTCCCAGTGGGTCAGAAGTTTACATACACTCAATTAGTATTTGGTAGCATTGGCTTTAAATTGTTTAACTTGGGTCAAACATTTTGGGTAGCCTTCCACAAGCTTCCCACAATAAGTTGGGTGAATTTTGGCCCATTCCTCCTGACAGAGATGGTGTAAGTGAATCAGGTTTGTAGGCCTCCTTGCTCACACACGTTTTTTTTCAGTTCTGCCCACAAATTGTCTATAGGATTGAGGTCAGAGCTTTGTGATGGCCAATCCAATACCTTGACTTTGTTGTCCTTAAGCCATTTTGCCACAACTTTGGAAGTATGCTTGGGGTCATTGTCCATTTGGAAGACCCATTTGCAACCAAGCTTTAACTTCCTGACTGATGTCTTGAGATGTTGCTTCAAAATATCCACATCATTTTCCTCCCTCATGATGCCATCTATTTTGTGAAGTGCACCAGTCCCTCCTGCAGCATATGATGCTGCCACCCCCATGCTTCACGGTTGGGATGGTGTTCTTCGGCTTGCAAGCCTCCCCCTTTTTCCTCCAAACATAACAACGGTCATTAGGGCCAAACAGTTCTATTTTTGTTTCATCAGACCAGAGGACATTTCTCCAAAAAGTACGATCTTTGTCCCCATGTGCAGTTGCAAACCATAGTCTGGCTTTTTTATGGTGGTTTTGGAGCAGTGGCTTCTTCCTTGCTGAGTGGCCTTTCAGGTTATGTCGATATAGGACTCGTTTTAGTGTGGATAATGATTATTTTGTACCTGTTTCCTCCAGCATCTTCACAAGGTCCTTTGCTGTTGTTCTGGGATTGATTTGCACTTTTCGCACCAAAGCACATTTATCTCTAGGAGACAGAACGCGTCTCCTTCTTGAGCGGTATGACGGCTGCGTGGTCCCATGGTGTTTATACTTTGTACTATTGTACTTTTGTTTGTACAGATGAACGTGGTACTTTCAGGCGTTTGGAAATTGCTCCAAAGGATGAACCAGACTTGTGGAGGTCTACAATTTATTTTCTGAGGTCTTGGCTGATTTATTTTGATTTTCACATGATGTCAAGCAAAGTGGCACTGAGTTTAAAGGTAGGCCTTGAAATACATCCACAGGTACTCCTCCAATTGACTGAAATTATGTCAATTAGCCTATCAGAAGCTTCTCAAGCCATCACATAATTTTCTGGAATTTTCCAAGCTGTTTCAAGGCACAGTCAACTTAGTGTATGTGAACGTCTGACCCACTGGAATTGTGATACACATTATTTCACTTGTATTTCACTGTATGTAAACAATTGTTGGAGAAATGACTTGTGTCATGCACAAAGTAGATGTCCTAACCAACTTGCCAAAACTATAGTTTGTTAACAAGAAATTTGAGTAGTGGTTGAAAAACGAGTTTTAATGACTCCAACCTAAGTGTTTGTAAACTTCCGACTTCAACTGTATATAGGGCAGCAGCCTCTAAGGTGCAGGGTTGACCAACCGGGTGGTAGCCAACTAGTGATGGCTATTTAACATTCTGATGGCCTTGAGATAGAAGCTGTTTTTCAGTCTCTCGGTCCCAGTTTTGATGCACCTGATTTGACGTCGCCTTCTGGATGATAGCGAGGTGAACAGGATGTGGCTTGGGTGGTTGATGTCCTTGATGATCTTTTTGGCCTTCCTGTGACATCGGTTGCTGTAGGTGCCCTGGAGGGCAGGCACTGTGCCCCTGGAGATGCGTTGGGCAGACCGCACCACCCTCTGGAGAGCCCTGCAGTTATGGGTTGTGCAGTTTCCATTCCAGGCGGTGATACAGCCCAACAAGATGCTCTCAATTGTGCATCTGTAAAAGTTTGAGGGTTTTAGGGGCCAAGCTGAATTTCTTCAGCCTCCTGATGAGGCTTCTTCACCACACTGTTTGAATGGGTGGACCATTTCAGATTGTCAGTGATGTGTACGCTGAGGAAGTTGAAGCTTTCCATCTTCTCCACTGCAGTCCCGTCAATGTGGATAGGGGCGTGCTCCCTCTGCTTTTTCCTGAAGTCCATGATCAGCTCATTCGTTTTGTTGATGTTGAGTGAGATGTTATTTTCCTGTCACCACTCCACCAGGGCCCTCACCTCCTCCCTGTAGGCTGTCTCGTCATTGTTGGTAATCAGGCCTACTACTGTTGTGTCGTCTGCAAACTTGATGATTGAGTTGGAGGTTGTGCATGGCCTCGCAGTCATGGGTGAACAGGGAGTACAGAAGGGGGCTGAGCACGCACCCTTATGGGGCCGCTGGGTTGAGGATCTGCGAAGAAAAGGTGTTGTTTTCTATCTTCATCACTTGGGGGCCGCCCGTCAGGAAGTCCAGGATCCAGCTAACAGAGTGTGGGGTTCAGACTCAGGGCCCCGAGCTTAACCTGTTAGGGCTAGGGGGCAGTATTTACACGGCCGGATAAAAAACGTACCCGATTTTAATCTGGTTACTACTCCTGCCCAATAACTAGAATATGCATATACTTTTTGGCTTTGGATAGAAAACACCCTAAAGTTTCTAAAACTGTTTGAATGGTGTCTGTGAGTATAACAGAACTCATATGGCAGGCAAAAACCTGAGAAGGTTTCATGCAGGAAGTGGCCTGTCTGACAAGGAGTCGTTCTTCTTGTCTCTGTTTATTGAAGAGTGGGGATCTTAGCTGTAACGTGACACTTCCTACGGCTTCCATAGGCTCTCAGAGCCCGGGAAAAAGCTGAACGATGACGAGGCAGCCCCAGGCTGAAACACATAATCGCCTTTGTCAAGTGGCCGATAAGAGGACAAAGGAATTAGGCGCGTGCCCGAGTCGACCCCGTGCTGTATTTTCTTTCGGCTGTTTACCTAATTGCAGATTCCCGGTCAGAATATTATCGCTTTTTTACGAGAAAAATGGCATAAAAATTGATTTTAAACAGCGGTTGACATGCTTCGAAGTATGGTAACAGTCAGTTGAATCCCGTGGCGCGTTATTCAAATACCTTAGAAATGCTATTACTTCAATTTCTCAAACATATGACTATTTTACACAATTTTAAAGACAAGACTCTCGTTAATCTAACCACACTGTTCGATTTCAAAAAGGCTTTACAACGAAAGCAAAACATTAGATTATGTCAGCAGAGTACCCAGCCAGAAATAATCAGACACCCATTTTTCAAGCTAGCATATAATGTCACATAAACCCAAACCACAGCTAAATGCAGCACTAACCTTTGATCTTCATCAGATGACAATCTTAGGACATTATGTTATACAATACATACATGTCTGTTCAATGAAGTTCATATTTATATCAAAAACCAGCTTTTTACATTAGCATGTGACTAGCATGTGACTAGCATTCCCACCGAACACTTCCGGTGAATTTACTAAATTACTCACGATAAACGTTCACAAAAAACATAACAATTATTTTAAGAATTATAGATACAGAACTCCTCTATGCACTCGATATGTCTGATTTTAAAATAGCTTTTCGGTGAAAGCACATTTTGCAATATTCTAAGTAGATAGCCCGGCATCACAGGGCTAGCTATTTAGACACCCAGCAAGTTTAGCACTCACCAAAGTCAGATTTACTATAAGAAAAATGTTATTACCTTTGCTGTCTTCGTCAGAATGCACTCCCAGGACTTCTACTTCAATAACAAATGTTGGTTTGGTCCCAAATAATCCATTGTTATATCCAAATAGCGGCGTTTTGTTCGTGCGTTCAAGACACTATCCGAAAGGGTAAAAAAGGGTTACGAGCACGACGCATTTCGTGACAAAAAAATTCTAAATCTTCCATTACCGTACTTCGAAGCATGTCAACCGCTGTTTAAAATCTATTTTTATGCCATTTTTCTCGTAAAAAAGCGATAATATTCCGACCGGGAAATTGTTTTTTATTACAAAGAGAGTGAAAGTGAAAGCATGCTATCCCCTCATGCACGAGCCTCAGTCTGATGGCCCTCTGATAGAGCACTTGCCAAACGCGCTAGTGTGTTTCAGCCTGGGCCTGTAATTACGTCATTCAGCTTTTTCCCGGGTTCTGAGAGCCTATGGGAGCCGTAGGAAGTGTCACGTCATGCCAGAGATCCCCTGTTTTTGTTAGAGATGATCAAGGAGGGCAAGAAATGGTCAGACAGGCCACTTCCTGTAAGGAATCTTCTCAGGTTTTGGCCTGCCAAATGAGTTCTGTTATACTCACAGACACCATTCAAACAGTTTTAGAAACTTTAGGGTGTTTTCTATCCAAATCAAACAATTATATGCATATTCTAGTTACTGGGCAGGAGTAGTAACCAGATTAAATCGGGTACGTTTTTTATCCGGCCGTGCAAATACTGCCCCCTAGCCCCAACAGGTTAAGTAGGTTATCTTCTTGTCCAGATGGGATAGAGCAGTGTGCATTGCAATGGCAATTGCATCGTCTGTGGATCTAGTGGGGTGGTAAGCAAATGGAAAGTGGGTCTTGGGTGTCAGGTAAGGTAGAGATGATATGATCCTTAACTAGCCTCTCAAAGCACTTTATGATGACAAAGTGAGTGCTACGTGGCAATAGTAATTTTGTTCAGTTACCTTTGCTTCCTTGGCTACAGGAACAATGGTGGACATCTTGAAGCAAGTGGGAACTGCAGACTGGGATAGGGAGAGATTGAATATGTCCGTAAACACTCTAGCCAGCTGGTCTGCGCATGCTCTGAGGACGCGGCTAAGGATGCCATCCGGACCGGCAGCCTTGTGAGGGTTAGCACGCTTATAGGTCTTACTCACGTCGGCCACAGAGAACGAGTGCCCACAATTCTTGGGAGCGTCCTGAGTTGGTAGCACTGTGTTATCCTCAAATCGGGCAAAGAAGGTGTTTAGCCTGTCCGGGAGCAAGATGTCAGTGTCTTGCGACGTAGCTCGTTTTCCCTTTGTAATCCGTGATTGTCTGTAGACCCTGCCACATACGTCTCCTGTCTGAGCCGTTGAATTGCGATTCCACTTTGCCTCTGTACTGAGGTTTTGCCTGTTTGATTGCCTTACGGAGGGAATAACTACACAGTTCGTATTCGACCATATTCCCACTCACCTTGCCATGGTTAAATCAGGTGGTTCACGCTTTCAGTTTTGCGCAAATGCTGCCATCTATACACGGTTTCTGGTTTGGGTAGGTTTTAATAGTCACAGTGTGAACAACATTCCCTATACACTTCCTGATGAACTCAGTCACTGTGTCTGTGTATACGTCAATGTTATTCTCAGAGGAAATCCTGAACATATTCTAGTCCGCGTGATCAAAACAATCTTGAAGCATGGATTACGATTGGTCAGATCAGCGTTAAATAGACCTTAGCACGGGTACTTCCTGTTTCAGTTCCTGCCTATAGGAAGGGAGGAGCAAAATGGATTCATGATCTGATTTTCTGAAAAGAGGGCGGGGAAGGGCCTTGTAGGCATAAAAGGGGGAGTAGCAGTGGTCGAGTGTTTTTCCAGAGCGAGTACTACAGTCAATGTGTTGATTGAACTTTCTGTAGCGTTTTCCTCAAATTGGCTTTTTTAAAATTCCCAGCTACAATAAATGCAGCCTCAGGATATATGGTTTCCAGTTTGCATAAAGTCTAGTGTAGTTAGTTCCTTGAGGGTCGTCTTGGCATATGGCTTGAGGGGGAATATACACGGCTGTGACTATAACCGAAGAGAATTCTCTTGGGAGGTAATACGGTCGACATTTGATTGTGAGGAACTCTAGGTCAGGTGAACAAAATGACTTGAGTTTCTGTATGTTATCACAATCACACCATTAGTAGTTAATCATGAAACATATACCACCGCCCTGCAAGATGTACTGTGAACCCAGCTGGCTTTATGGATGGGGACAGTATATCCCAAGAGAGACATGATTCTGTGAAACAGAGTATTTTACAGTCCCTGATGTCTTTCTGGAAGGAGATCCTCGCCCTGACCTCGTCTACTTATTGTCCAGAGACTGAACATTCGCAAGTAATTTACTCAGAAGCGGTGGATGGTGTGCACGCCTCCTGAGTCGGACTAGAAGTCCATTCCAAATACCTCTTCTCTGCCGGCGGCGTCTTGGAGCAGTCTCTAAGATAAGTTCAATTGCCCTAGGGGGTACGAACAAAGGATCCACTCTGATATCCAAAAGTTATTTCCAGCTGTATGTAATAACACAAAAAACATTCTGGGCTAATAATGTCAGAAATAACACACAAAAAAAATGAAATACTGTGAAGTTGCTTTGGAGCTAGAAGCAGAGCTGCCAAGTCTGTCGGATTTCATTTGATGGTATTTTTTTTCGTATCGGGTGAACCATTTAAAAAATAAATTGCTTTTTGTACATAGTCCCTGCATTTTAGGGGACCAAAAGTATTGGGGCAAATTCACTTATGTGTATTAAAGTAGTTAAAAGTTTAGTATTTGGTCCCATATTCCTAGCATGCAATGATTACATCAAGCTTGTGACTCTACACACATTTTCTGTTTGCTTTGGTTGTTTTTCAGATTATTTTGTGCCCAACAGAAATGAATGGTGTCATTGTTATTGTAAATAAGAATAGAATATGTTTCTAAACACTTCTACATTAATGTGGATGCTACCATGATTACGGATAGTGCTGAATGAATCATGAATAATGATAAGTGAGAAAGTCACAGATGCACAAATATCATACCCCCACAAAATGCTAACCTCCTCTGTTATTGTAATGGCATGTCTTGGGGGTGTGATATTTTTAGAATACCCTTAAATTAAAGCTGACAGTCTGCATTAACTTCATAGTCATTGTATCATTTCAAATTCAAAGTGCTGGAGTACAGAGCCAAAACAACAACAAATGTGTCACTGTCCCAATACTTTTGGAGATCACTGTATACACTATACAGTTATTGTTCGACTGGCTCATTATACATTCCATTATGCATCACCCCTGTTCCAGGAACAATCTAATAAACAGCCTACTTGGAATGTTGGGTCAAACAGTGCTGATCCTGTGGTCAATTGAATATAGATGACTTTGACACTATAAGGAAAAGTTTTTGTATACTTTAGACCAGGGTTGGGGTCGGTTCTATTTCAATTTCAGTCAATTCAGGAAGTAAACCAAATTCCAATTCCACATTTTCCTAATTGAAAAGCATTGAAGGGATTGACAGTTGGAATTTCAGTACACTTCCTGAATTGACTGGAATTTAAAAAGAATTGACCCCATCCCTGCCTTAGACCGGCTTAAAGAGAATCATCTTGGTGTCTGTCATGTTTACTCATGATACATTTATATTTTGGATGGGCTTGAGAGCTGATGCAAAAATGTTATTCAAATGCAGTAGTTTTGTATTGCCTACCCACTTCCCCTGACAGAAGTAATATTTTATTCAGCTGCAGAGTGAATCATGTAAAAGAAAGGTCTCTCCATTCTGCATAATTCTTAAATGTAGCATATAATGTGCATCCTATTGTTTTCAATGAAAATAATGATTTCACTGCCTTTGAATTCCTTATAATAGTTCCACATACTTTGCTTGCTTTGCCTTCAATGAGGGGGCACAAGGTACATCTACACAAATAATAAGGCCATGGCCTCTTAGTGGGTGACAGGAAAAATAAAAGTGCTTTGTAGCGAATGTGATCCATTGTATTGCAATGAAGGCGAGTGGAATCAACATTGGTCACAGAGCCTTGAAGACATCCTTTGAAGACATCCTTTGAGATATGACAATGTGGCATCTCATTGCCCTTAAAGTTGGCCCAGGTAAATAGCTGTCATTTCAGAATAATTTCCTCTCCAATATGTCCCTGGTATAGAAACCAACAACGAACAATGAAAGTTATAAAATCAAGACTGATACAACCACCTCAAGACGTACATAACCACCTCAACCACCTCATTCTTCCCTGAAGATTCTCAAAACACATTACAAAGACATTGTTCCGCCTGCAAAGGGCTATTATTGACAAGAATAATCTGTCAAAGTCAATGGGCTGGAGGAGGTTTACAGACAGTACTTTGAGATGAGGAAGGGTTTTTTGGTTGTGCGGGGTTGTGCTTAGACAGTAAATGTATTGTTGTGTGTGAGAGCGATTGAGGTACCATTTTTCCTCAATCTTCCATACACAACAATTCATATGGTGTAAGAACTGCCTTCCTAAGACACCTTCTTTAGCACCCCCAGCCCCCAGCCCATTCACTTTGTTGACTGATTTTTCTTTTTTCTTTACATTGGGGGAAAAAAGTATTTGATCCCCTGCTGTTTTTGTACGTTTGCCCACTGACAAAGAAAGGATCAGTCTATAATTTTAATGGTAGGTTTATTTGAACAGTGAGAGACAGAATAACAACAAAAATATCCAGAAAAACGCATGCCAGAAATGTTATAAATTGATTTGCATTTTAATGAGGGAAATAAGTATTTGACCCCCTCTCAATCAGAAAGATTTCTGGCTCCCAGGTGTCTTTTATACAGGTAACGTGCTGAGATTAGGAGCACACTCTTAAAGGGAGTGCTCCTAACCGCAGCTTGTTAGTTGTAAAAAAGACACCTGTCCACAGAAGCAATCAATCAATCAGATTCCAAACTCTCCACCATGGCCAAGACCAAAGAGCTCTCCAAGGATGTCAGGGACAAGATGGTAGACCTACACAAGGCTGGAATGGGCTACAAGACCATCGCCAAGCAGCTTGGTGAGAAGGTGACAACAGTTGGTGCGATTATTCGCAAATGGAAGAAACACAAAAGAACTGTCAATATCCCTCGGTCTGGGGCTCCATGCAAGATCTCACCTCGTGGCGTTGCAATGATCATGAGAACGGTGAGGAATCAGCCCAGAACTACACGGGAGGATCTTGTCAATGATCTCAAGGCAGCTGGGACCATAGTCACGAAGAAAACAATTGGTAACACACTACGCCGTGAAGGACTGAAATCCTGCAGCGCCCGCAAGGTCCCCCTGCTCAAGAATACATATACATGCCCGTCTGAAGTTTGCCAATGAAGATCTGAATGACTCAGAGGACAACTGGTGAAAGTGTTGTGGTCAGATGAGACCAAAATGGAGCTCTTTGACATCAACTCAACTCGCCGTGTTTGGAGGAGGAGGAATGCTGCCCATGACCCCAAGAACACCATCTCCACCGTCAAACACGGAGGTGGAAACATTATACTTTGGGGGTGTTTTTCTGGGGGACAGGGGACAGGACAACTTCACCGCATCAAAGGGACGATGGACAGGGCCATGTACCGTCAAATCTTGGGTGAGAACCTCCTTCCCTCAGCCAGGGCATTGAAAATGGGTCGCAGATGGGTATTCCAGCATGGCAATGACCCAAAACACACGGTCAAGGCAACAAAGGAGTGGCTCAAGAAGAAGCACATTAAGGTCCTGGAGTGGCCTAGCTAGTCTCCAGACCTTAATCCCATTGAAAATCTGTGGAGGGAGCTGAAGGTTCGAGTTGCCAAACGTCAGCCTCGAAACCTTAATGACTTGGAGAAGATCTGCAAAGAGGAGTGGGACAAAATCCCTCCTGAGATGTGTGCAAACCTGGTGGCCAACTACAAGAAACGTCTGACCTCTGTGATTGCCAACAAGGGTTTTGCCACCAAGTACTAAGTCATGATTTGCAGAGGGGTCAAATACTTATTTCCCTCATTAAAATGCAAATCATTTTATAACATTTTTGACATTCGTTCTGGATTTTTTTGTTGTTATTCTATCTCTCACTGTTCAAATAAACCTACTATTAAAATTATAGACTGATCATTTCTTTGTAAGTGGGCAAACGTACAAAATCAGCAGGGGATCAAATACTTTCCCCCCCCCCACTGTAACTAGGCAAGTCAGTTAAGAACAAATTCTTATTTTCAATGATGGCCTACCAAGAGGCAAAAGGCATCCTGTGGGGATGGGGGCTGTGAAAAATAAATAAAAAGTCTGACAAAACCCACATCACGACAAGAGAGACACCACAACACGACACTACATCTTTCCTCTCCGAAGTAGCTCCCAATGTCCCCTCATTGTCCCTAAACAATACATGAGCCAGTCCCAATCGGTTGATACCTTTACCAACAAAGGCATGTTGGCCTACGTTCCTTCCACAAAATGTGTAAAACGCTTACCCCACAACCATGTCTTTCCAGGAGACGTGCAGTACCAGAAAATCTTATGCAAGAGGACCAAACAGTTGGTGGTTAAGAAGCCCTACACCACTTTTGTCAGTCTCCTCCAGCTGGCCGTTCATCGCAGACAGGACAAGCCCTTCCCCATAAGCACAGAGTCTCAGATTCCCCAGCCCAACAAGCCAAACACAATTGACAGTGTACCGAAGCAGGTCCCTTCCACGGGATGGTTGAGCTAACGTAGGCTAATGTGATTAGCATGAGGTTGTAAGTAACAAGAATATTTCCCAGGACATGGACATATCTGATATTGGCAGAAAGCTTAAATTCTTGTTAACCTCTCTTGGGTAGGGGGCAGTATTTGCATGGCCGGATAAAAAACGTACCCGATTTAATCTGGTTATTACTACTGCCCAGAAACTAGAATATGCATAATTGTTTGATTTGGATAGAAAACACCCTAAAATTTCTAAAACTGTTTGAATGGTGTCTGTGAGTATAACAGAACTCATATGGCAGGCAAAAACCTGAGAAGATTCCTTACAGGAAGTGCCCTCTCTGACCATTTCTTGGCCTTCTACACTCTCTTTATTGAAAACTGAGGATCTCTGCTGTAACGTTACACTTCCTACGGCTCCCAAAGGCTCTCAGAAGGCGGCAGAACGTTGAATGATGACTTTGCAGGCCATGGCTGAAAAACAGTAGCGCATTTGGTAAGTGGTCGATCAGAGAACAATGAGACTGGTGCGTGCGTGCACGAGAAGAGTCCATTTTTGATTTTTTTGTCTTTGAACGAAAACAGGGTTTCCCGGTTGGAATATTATCGCTTTTTTACGAGAAAAATTGCATAAAAATAGGGGTTAAACAGCGTTTGACATGCTTCGAAGTATGGTAATGGAATATTTAGAAATCTTTTGTCACGATACGCGCCGGCGCGTCACCCTTCATTACCCTTCGGATAGTGTCTTGAACGCACGAACAAAACAGAGGATATTTGAACATAACTATGGATTATTTAGAACCAAACCAACATTTGTTATTGAAGTAGAAGTCCTGGGAGTGCATTCTGACGAAGAACAGCAAAGGTAATCCAATTTCTCTTATAGTAAATCTGAGTTTGGTGAGTGCCAAACTTGGTGGGTGTCAAAATAGCTAGCCCGTGATGGCAAGCTATCTACTCAGAATATTGCAAAATGTGCTTTGGCCGAAAAGCTATTTTAAAATCGGACATAGCGATTGCATAAAGGAGTTCTGTATCTATAATTCTTAAAATAATTGTTATGTTTTTTTGTGAACGTTTATCATGAGTAATTTACTAAACCCACCGCAAACTTCCGGTGAATATGCTAGTTCTGAACGTCACATGCTAATGTAAAAAGCTGTTTTTTTATATAAATATGAACTTGATTGAACAAAACATGCATGTATTGTATAACATAATGTCCTAGGAGTGTCATCTGATGAAGATCATCAAAGGTTAGTGCTGCATTTAGCTGTGGTTTGGGTTTATGTGACATTATATGCTAGCTTGAAAAATGGGTGTCTGATTATTTCTGGCTGGGTACTCTGCTGACATAATCTAATGTTTTGCTTTCGTTGTAAAGCCTTTTTGAAATCGGACAGTGTGGTTAGATTAACGAGAGTCTTGTCTTTAAAATGGTGTAAAATAGTCATATGTTTGAGAAATTGAAGTAACAGCATTTCTAAGGTATTTGAATATCGCGCCACGGGATTCCACTGGCTGTTGAGTAGGTGGGACGATTTCGTCCCACATACCCTAGAGAGGTTAATCTAACTGCACTGTCCAATTTACAGTAGCTATTACAGTGAAAGAAAACCATGCTATTATTTGAGGAGAGTGCACAATTTTGAACATGAAAAGTTATTAATAAACAAATTAGGCACATTTGGGAAGTCTTGATACAACATTTTGAACATAAATATAATGGTTCGTTGGATCAGTCTAAAATGTTGCACATGCACTGATGCCATCTAGTGGCCAAAATCTGAATTGCACCTGGGCTGGAATAATACATTATGGCCTTTCTCTTGCATTTCAAAGATGATGGTACAAAAAAATACAAAAGAACTGTTCGTTTTTTTCTTTGTATTATCTTTTACCAGATCTATTGTGTTATATTCTACTACATTCCTTTCACATTTCCATAACTTCAAAGTGTTTCCTTTCAAATGGTACCAAGAATATGCATATCCTTGTTTCAGAGCCTCAGCTACAGGCAGTTAGAATTGGGTATGTCATTTTAGGCGAAAATTGAAAAAAAGGGGTTAATCCTTAAGAGGTTATCCACATAGAGATACAAACCATCTCTCTCAGGTCAGGGCGTGACAGTACCCCCCCCAAACCTGAACCTATAGGGGAGGGTCCAGGTGGGCATCTATACTTGGCGGCGGCTCTGGTTCGGGGTGTAGCCCCGACACCGCCCGCTGATCCCCCCCCCCGCTTCTGTGTCGCCGGAGAAACCAGACCGTGGATCATCGCCGGAGGCTGTGAACTGCCGACCGCCGCTGAAGACTCTGGGCTGCAGGCCGCCGCTGAAGACTCTGGGCTGCAGACCGCCCCTGAAGACTCTGGGCTGCAGACCGCCCCTGAAGACTCTGGGCTGCAGACCGCCCCTGAAGACTCTGGGCTCCAGACCATCGCTGAAGACTCTGGGCTGCAGACCGCCGCTGAAGACTCTGGGCTGCGGACCGCCCCTGAAGTCTCTGGGCTGCGGACCGTCCCTGAAGACTCTGGGCTGCGGACCGCCCCTGAAGTCTCTGGGCTGCGGACCGCCCCTGAAGTCTCTGGGCTGCGGACCGTCCCTGAAGACTCGGGGCTGCGGACCGTCGCTGAAGACTCGGGGCTGCGGACCGTCGCTGAAGACTCGGGGCTGCGGACCGTCGCTGAAGACTCGGGGCTGCGGACCGTCGCTGAAGACTCCGGACTGGGGAGCGTCGCTGGAGGCTCTGGGCTGCGGACCGGCCCTGAAGACTCTGGGCTGCGGACCGCCCCTGAAGACTCTGGGCTGCGGACCGCCCCTGAAGACTCTGGGCTGCTGACCGCCCCTGAAGACTCTGGGCTGCGGACCGCCCCTGAAGTCTCTGGGCTGCGGACCGCCCCTGAAGACTCTGGGCTGCGGACCGCCCCTGAAGACTCTGGGCTGCGGACCGCCCCTGAAGTCTCTGGGCTGCGGACCGCCCCTGAAGACTCTGGGCTGCGGACCGCCCCTGAAGTCTCTGGGCTGCGGACCGTCCCTGAAGACTCGGGGCTGCGGACCGTCGCTGAAGACTCGGGGCTGCGGACCGTCCCTGAAGACTCGGGGCTGCGGACCGTCCCTGAAGACTCGGGGCTGCGGACCGCCCCTGAAGACTCGGGGCTGCGGACCGCCCCTGAAGTCTCTGGGCTGCGGACCGCCCCTGAAGACTCTGGGCTGCGGACCGCCCCTGAAGTCTCTGGGCTGCGGACCGTCCCTGAAGACTCGGGGCTGCGGACCGTCGCTGAAGACTCGGGGCTGCGGACCGTCCCTGAAGACTCGGGGCTGCGGACCGTCCCTGAAGACTCGGGGCTGCGGACCGTCCCTGAAGACTCGGGGCTGCGGACCGCCCCTGAAGTCTCTGGGCTGCGGACCGCCCCTGAAGTCTCTGGGCTGCGGACCACCCCTGAAGACTCTGGGCTGCGGACCGCCCCTGAAGACTCTGGGCTGCGGACCGTCCCTGAAGACTCTGGGCTGCGGACCGTCCCTGAAGACTCTGGGCTGCGGACCGCCCCTGAAGTCTCTGGGCTGCGGACCGTCCCTGAAGACTCGGGGCTGCGGACCGTCCCTGAAGACTCGGGGCTGCGGACCGCCCCTGAAGTCTCTGGGCTGCGGACCGCCCCTGAAGTCTCTGGGCTGCGGACCGCCCCTGAAGACTCGGGGCTGCGGACCGTCGCTGAAGACTCGGGGCTGCGGACCGTCGCTGAAGACTCGGGGCTGCGGACCGTCCCTGAAGACTCGGGGCTGCGGACCGTCCCTGAAGACTCGGGGCTGCGGACCGTCGCTGAAGACTCGGGACTGGAGAGCGTCTCTGTAGGTTCCGGACAGGGGACCGTCGCTGCAGGCTCCGTGCCATGGATCATCGCTACAGGTTCCGCGCCATGGATTGTCACTGGAGGCTTTGTGCCATGGATCATCACTGGAGGCTCCGGGCCATGGATTATCACTGGAGGCTTCGTGCCATGGATCATCCCTACAAGCTCTGGGCTATGGATCATCACTGGAAGCTTCGTGCCATGGATCATCCCTACAGGCTTCGTGCCATGGATTATCACTGGAGGCTTCGGACCATTGATCATCACTGGAGGCTTCCTACGTGGAGCTGGAACCGGTCTCACTGGACTGTGGAGACGCACAGGAGACTGGGTGCGCAGAGCAGGCACAGGGTACTGGGCCATGGAGGCGCACTGGAGGTCTGGAGCTTAGGGTTGGCACACCCCGTCCTGGCTGGATGGTTATTTTAGCCCAGCAAGTGTGGAACGCTGGTACAGGACGAACTGGGCTGTGCTGGTGAACGGGGGGTATCGTGCGTAGAGCAGCCGCAGGATAACCTGGTCCGAAGAGACGCACTGGAGACCAGATACGCTGAGCCGGCGCACTTCTTCCTGGCTAACGGCCAATTCTAGCACGGCAACGGTGAGGAGCTTGCACCGAGCGCACCGGGCTGTGAGTGCGCACTGGCGACACAGTGCGCATTACCGCATAACACGGTGCTTTCTCGGTCACTCGCTCCCCATGGTAAGCACGGGGAGTTGGCTCAGGTCTCAACCCGGACTTCGCCAATCTCCCCCCAAAAATGTTTTTGCCGCTGCCTCTTGGGCTTCCATTGTTTCCTTGCCTGTTCCTCTCAGTATCGCTGTTCCACTTTCGCCGCCTCTATCTCCTCCTGCGGGCGGCGATACTCCCCAGGCCTTGTCCAGGTTCCTGCCCCATCCAGGATTTCCTCCCAGGTCCAGTCATCCGGCCCACGCTGCTTGGTCCTTTGGTGGTGGGATCTTCTGTCACGATCGTCGAAAGGAGTAGACCAAGGTGCAGCGTGGTAAGTGTTCATCCTTGTATTTATTATAAATCAGAACACTAAACACAAAATAAGAAACAATGATAACGACCGTCACGTTTTGCAGGCTTAACAAGCAGGACAAAAATAAGATCCCACAACTACAGGTGGGGAAAGGCTGCCTAAGTATGATTCCTAATCAGAGACAACGATAGACAGCTGCCTCTGATTAGGAACCATACTCGGCTCAACACAAAGAAATAGACACCATAGAATGCCCACCCCACACCATGACCTAACCACATAGAGAAATAAACCGTCTCTCTCAGGTCAGGGCGTGACAACAAGAATGTTAAATGGTAAAAGTAACATTAAAAAAATGTATGAACAGTGTTGTTTGGTGTGTCCAAGTGTGTCTCAGGTGTAGAAACACACAAGTGCAGAGTACTGTAGGTACAGATTGTTACACCAGATAATGTGATTTACCTAAAGATTTTTGCCAACATCTTGTCTATTTCAAGTCTTCTCTCATTGATCGAGATGACAGAGACCTGTTTTGATCAATGAGTGAGAAGACTTGAAATAGACATGATGGTAGCGCACATATTGTTGGATTACATTACGGAGCATTTTCTAAATTCAAACTGACCCCTTGCAACTGGACACAGACATTTTATGAGACTCCTATTTCCCCAGATCAAGTACAAAGATGGCATCGCCAATGTTTGTCGAAAATTCTCTGTGCTACAATAAACAATACCAATCCTGTAACTCCCAGTAATGGATACCAAAAATCTTTGGTTAAATCACATTATCTGGTCTAACAATCTGTAGCTAAGAGAACTGGTGATCAACCGATGGTAAAGGGGGTCATAATGAAATTGGCATTCAAAAGAAACATACAGTAAGTTCAGAAAATACTTGTAAAGCTGTGGGAGGAGTGTTGTCGTGATAAAACTGCCGTTCAGTTCCTCATGAGTCATCTTCTTCAAATCCAGCACAATGTCTAATTTCGTGATAGGGATACAGTTCACGGGATAGAGTTTTGCTACAATGAAACACACAGGTAAAGGAATTATGTTTCTCTATCTAGAATCCACTCCAGGAAGAAGCCCAGGCACCACCAAATATTTTCTATTAGAAAAAATAACAAAAAATTATGTACCAGTAAAAATGTTGACACCTACTCATTCAAGGGTTTTTCTTTATTTAAAATGTTTTCTACATTTTAGAATAATAGTGAAGACATCAAAACTATGAAATAACACATATGGAATCATGTAGTAACCAAAAAAGTGTTAAACAAATAAAAATATATTTTATATTCTTCAAAGTAGCCACCCTTTGCCTTGATGACAGCTTGGCACACTCTTGGCATTCTTTCAACTAGATTCATGAGGTGGTCACCTTGAATGCATTTCAATTAACAGGTGTGCCTTGTTAAAAGTTCATTTGTGGAATTGATTTCCTTCTTAATGGGTTTGAGCCAGTCAGTTGTGTTGTGACAAGGTAGGGGTGGTATACAGAAGATAGCCCCGTTTGGTAAAAGACCAATTCCATATTATGGCAAGAACAGCTCAAATAAGCAAAGAGAAACAACAGTCCATCATTACTTTAAGACATGGTCAGTCAATCTGGAACATTTCAAGAACTTTGAAAGTTTCTTCAAGTGCAGTCGCAAAAACCATCAAGCACTATGATGAAACTAGCTCTCATGAGGACCACCACAGGAAAGGAAGACCCAGGTTTACCTCTGCTGCAGAGGATAAGTTCATTAGATTTACCAACCTCAGAAATTGCAGCCCAAATAAATGCTTCACAGAGTTCAAGTAACAGACACATCTCAACATCAACTGTTCAGAAGAGACAGCATGAATCAGGAGTTAATGGTCGAATTGCTGCAAAGAAATTTCTACTAATGGACACCAATAATAAGAAGAGACTCTGTCCTTTGGTCTTGATGAGTCCAAATTTGAGAGTTATGGTTCCAACGGCCGTGCATTTGTGAGACGCAAAGTAGTTGAACGGATGATCTCCGCATGTGTGGTTCCCACCGTGAAGCATGGAGGGGGTGGTGTGATGGTGTGGGGGTGCTTTGCTGGTGACACTGTCAATGATTTATTTAGAATTCAAGGCACACTTAAACATCATGGCTACCACAGCATTCTGCAGCGATATGCCATGCCATCTGGTTTGCGCTTAGTGGACTATCATTTGTTTTTCAACAGGAAAATGACGCAACACACCTCCAGGATGTGTAAGGGCTATTTGACCAAGAAGGAGAGTGATGGAGTGCTGCATCAGATGACCTGGCCTCCACAATCAACCGACCTTAACCCAATTGAGATGGTTTGAGATGAGTTGGACCGCAGAGTGAAGGAAATGCAGCCAACAAGTGCTCAGCATATGTGGGAACTCCTTCAAGACTGTTGGAAAAGCATTCCAGGTGAAGCTGTTTGAAAAATGCCAAGAGTGTGCAAAGCTGTCAAAAGGTGTGGCTACTTTGAAGAATCTAAAATATAAATTATATTTTGATTTGTTTAACACTTTTTTGTTTACTACATGATTCCATATGTGTTATTTCACAGTTCTGATGTCTTCAATATTAATCTACAATGTAGAAAATAGTACAAATAAAGACAAACCTTTGAATGAGTAAGTGTGTCCAAACCTTTAACTGGTATTGTATATACTCTATTGAACAGTTTGAACAACAGTTGAACCGTGCCAGCATGACATCAACATTAGGGTAGAATAGTTGAACATGCATACATGTGTGCAGGCTTTACAGAGGTTAAATTTAAAACAATATTTAGCCTAATAGAAAGACATTTGGCATAGTCCTTAACCTTTGCAAAGTGATAAGACCGTACAAATGAGCCAAGGTAGATAAGCAATACCAAATGTGGAAGTCAGAAGTTTACATACACCTTAGCCAAAAACATTTAAAATCAGTTTTTCACAATTCTTGACAGTTAATCCTAGTAAAATTCCCTGTTTTAGGTCAATTAGGATCCCCACTTTATTTTAAGAATGTGAAATCTCAGAATAATAGCAGAGAGAATGATTTATTTCAGCTTTTATTTCTTTCATCACATTCCCAGTGGGTCAGACGTTTACATACACTCATTTAGTATTTGGTAGCATTGCCTTTAAATTGTTTAACCTAAGTCAAACGTTTCGGTTAGCGTTCCACATGCTTCCCACAATAAATTGGGTGAATTTTGGCCCATTCCTCCTGACAGAGCTGGTGTAACTGAGACAGGTTTGCAGGCCTCCTTGCTCGCACACACTTTTCAGTTCTGCCCACAAATTCTTTAGAGGGTTGAGGTCAGGGCTTTGTGATGGCCACTCCAATGCCTTGACTTTGTTGTCCTTAAGCCATTTTGCCACAACTTTGGAAGTATGCTTGGGGTCATTTGGAAGACCCATTTGCGACCAAGCTTTAACTTCCTGACTGATGTCTTGAGATGTTGCTTCAACCAATCCACATAATTTTCCTTCCTCATGAAGCCATCTATTTTGTGAAGTGCACCAGTCCCTCCTGCAGCAAAGCACCCCCACAACATGATGCTGCCACCCCCGTGCTTCATGGTTGGGAGGGTGTTCTTCAGCTTGCAAGCCTCCCCCTTTTTCCTCCAAACATAACGATGGTCATTATGGCCAAACAGTTATATTTTTGTTTCATTAGACCAGAGGCCAATTCTCCAAAAAGTACAATCTTTGTCCCCATGTGCAGTTGCAAACCGTGGTCTGGCTTTTCTATGGTGGTTTTGGAGCAATGGCTTCTTCCTTGCTGAGCAACCTTTCAGGTTATGTCGATATAGGATTCGTTTTACTGTGGATATAGATACTTTTGTTCCTGTTTCCTCCAGCATCTTCACAAGGTCCTTTGCTGTTGTTCTGGAATTGATTTGCACTTTTTGCACCAAAGTATGTTCATCTCTAGAAGACAGAACGCCTGAACTCCGATATTTCTATCCAGAACGCCAGAACGCCAGAACTCCTATATCTATCCTATACTGCATCTCTAAGGTCTTCGAAAGCCAAGTTAACAAACAGATTACCGACCATTTTGAATCACACCGTACCTTCTCCGCTATGCAATCTGGTTTCAGCGCCGGTCATGGGTGCACCTCAGCCACGCTCAAGGTCCTTAACGATATCATAAATGCCATCGATGAGACATTACTGTGCAGCTGTATTCATCGACCTGGCCAAGGCTTTTGACTCTGTCAATCACCACATTCTTATTGGCAGACTCAACAGCCTTGGTTTCTCAAATGATTGCCTCGCCTGGTTCACCAACTACTTCTCTGATAGAGTTCAGTGTGTCAAATCGGAGGGCCTGTTGTCCGGACCTCTGGCAGTCTCTATGGGGGTGCCACAGGGTTCAATTCTTGGGCCGACTCTCTTCTCTGTATACATCAATGATGTCGCTCTTGCTGCTGGTGATTCTCTGATCCACCTCTACGCAGACGACACCATTCTGTATACTTCTGGCCCTTCTTTGGACACTGTGTTAACTAACCTCCAGACGAGCTTCAATGCCATACAACTCTCCTTCCCTGGCCTCCAACTGCTCTTAAACGCAAATAATTCTAAATGCATGCTATTCAACCGATCATTGCCCGCACCTGCCCGCCCATCCAGCATCACTACTCTGGACGGCTCTGACTTAGAATACGTGGATAACTACAAATACCTGGGTGTCAGGCTAGACTGTAAACTCTCCTTCCAGACTCACATTAAGCATCTCCAATCCAAAATTAAATCTAGAATCGGCTTCCTATTTCGCAACAAAGCATCCTTCACTCATGCTGCCAAACATACCCTCGTAAAACTGACCATTCTACCGATCCTCGACTTCGACGATGTCATCTATTAAAATAGCCTCCAACACTCTACTCAACAAACTGGATGCAGTCTATCACAGTGCCATCCGTTTTTGTCACCAAAGCCCCATACACTACCCACCATTGCGACCTATATGCTCTCGTTGGCTGGCCCTCACTTCATACTCGTTGCCAAACCCACTGGCTACAGGTTATCTACAAGTCTCTGCTAGGTAAAGCCCCGTCTTATCTCAGCTCGCTGGTCACCATAGCAGCACCCACTCGTAGCACGCGCTCCAGCAGGTATATCTCACTGGTCACCCCCAAAGCCAATTCCTCCTTTGGTCGCCTTTCCTTCCAGTTCTCTGCTGCCAATGACTGGAACGAACTGCAAAAATCTGTGAAGTTGGAGATTCCCATCTCCCTCACTAGCTTTAAGCACCAGCTGTCAGAGAAGCTCACAGATCACTGCACCTGTTCATAGCCCATCTGTATACAGCCCATCTATCTACCTCATCCCCATACTGTATTTATTTATTTATTCTGCTCCTTTTGCACCCCAGTATCTCTACTTGCACGTCCATCTTTTGCACATCTACCATTCCAGTGTTTAATTGCCATATTGTAATTACTTTGCCACCATGGCTTATTTATTGCCTTAATTCCCTTATTTTACCTAATTTGCACTCACTGTATATAGACTTTTTGTTTCTTTTTTTCTACTGTATTATTGACTGTATGTTTTGTTCATTCCATGTGTAACTCTGTGTTGTATGTGTCTAACTGCTATGCTTTATCTTGGCCAGGTCGCAGTTGCAAATGAGAACTTGTTCTCAACTAGCCTACCTGGTTAAATAAAGGTGAAATAAAAAATACAAAAATAAAAAACGCGTCTCCTTCCTGAGCGGTATGACGGCTGCGTGGTCACATGGTGTTTATACTTGCATACTATTGTTTGTACAGATGAATGTTGTACCTTCAGGCGTTTGGAAATTGCTCACAAGGATGAACCAGACTTGTGGAGGTCTACCATTTTTTTTCTGAGGTCTTGGCTGATTTCTTTTGATTTTCCCATGATGTCAAGAAAAGAGGCACTGCGTTTGAAGGTAGGCCTTGAAATACATCCACAGGTGCACCTCCAATTGACTGAAATGATGTCAATTAGCCTATCAGAAGCTTCTAAAGCCATGACATAATTTTCTGGAATTTTCCAAGCTGTTTAAAGGCACAGTCAACTTAGTGTATGTACCTACAACTGTACCTACATCCATGTCTATCAGGCATGCTTAGGCAAATATGTTTTAATAGTAAAACCAGCTTCAGTTTTAGAGATTACATCTTGAAAATTGTTTCATTTTTGTTTCTCCTCGCTGTTTGCTAGTAAATTTAGCTAACTAGCCAGCTGGATTTGCAATCCTTTTATTTACATCTGTTTGGAATCCTATGTTGCGTCCTGCCTATAATTTTGTGGGACTGAAGTGCATTCATGGTCATAATCATAACCAAGGTCAACCCTCATCAATTATGTTACATAGCTAGCTAGTAAAATTATTTACAGTTGCTGATGTTACACATGTTTGCGAACAAGTTACAAATGCAAGGTGTGGCACATAAAAAATGTGCAGGCACCAGGCTAACCAGCTACTGCTGACGTTTGCTGGTAAACCTAGCTTTAGGTGGCTGGTTGTAATGTTGTAGCTTGCAGTTTAGTAGCTTGCCATATCTACGACAAAAAAGAGAAGTATTACAATCGAGATATAAAAGAGCCCCGATCGTAATTTTTCTTCTATTTTTAGTCATAGATATGGCTACTGGTAGTTGTTTAGCTAACTTACTTAGTAAGCTAGCTACCAGGCTAGCTAAGTTAGCAAACATAAACATAATTCAATTTCCCCCCACTGTAACACAGTAGTGTGTTAGCCAGCAATATACAATATGGGTTTCAGTAGATAAACTAAAGTTAGGTAGGTGGCTTGCAGGAAAAATGACTTACTTAGCTAGGCACCGTATTTGTCATCTGCCCTCTTGGTGGTGGCATCGGCTGTTGCTGAGCTTCTAACTTTGCATTAGCTAAATCCAACTCTTTGTTTTGAATCCTCTTTGCTATATTCCAGTTGAAACATGTATGGTTGAATGTAATGATGTAGCTAATAGATGCTCCATCATCAAGTTCATGTTGATGAGAGGAATCACTTGAAGCCATTGCGTCTGGTAAGTTCTTTCAGTTTTGCCCAAAGCATTGTTGTTAGTGTCTGCCTCCTTTTCAAAAAAGCCTGCCTTAGTGGAGGGACGGGGGCCAGAGCATGAAGCACTACCCAACACAAGTTGTAATCTTCCAGAGACTGGAAAAAAATGTGTCTGCTTGTATATTTAGCAATGAATCCGCCAATAGAAACATTGCTGAAAGACGTCCAATGGTTATCGAAAGTACAACCATATCTACAAACACAAAAATGTATTGTGTGATCAGTTTAACATAGAGCCTTCGCGAAATGCCACAAAGCAGGAATACGTTCATTTTTAGATCCACCCCCCCACCCCATCAATACACCGGAAGCCGTCATGGGGTGTATCATTCAGGGAACAAAGCCCTGACCTGCCTTCCTCCTGGGTAATTATGTGTGAAACACATCTCACTGTCCTAGAAATGCCTTAGACATGATGAAAACAAGCCCAGATTCCCCCAGGGTGAAATTCCCCTGTAATCATATGGCTCAGTGAGTAGCTGTACATTTTTCAATTCAAGGACCTTAAGAACACTTTGCAAGATGAAGTACATTTATAATGAAGCACAGTACTAGCGGTGGAAGGTTTGATTGATTTACATGTTCTGAAAGACAATACATTATTCCTATGAATAGATTATTAGTATTATTATATTTCCAAATACTTGAGCTGTGCTTGATTTAGTTTGTCCAATACAATCCAACCAAAAGAATAGTCTCGAAGGTATAATTTCCACACGAAATAAAACATTATGATTGGAAACATCATCAGAAGAGTTTCAGAATAACTTGTATTATCACTTTAATTCAGTTTAATCTTAAAATCCCTTCTCCTCAGCCTGTGTCGATCCGCAGGTCAGTTGTTGCCCACCCACCCCTCCCACCTCTCTGGCAGAGGGCTAATCTCCATGTCTAAAAATACCTTCAGTACCGTAACAGAAGTGATGTACGCCCCCATCCTGTGAGGACAGATGTCATAGAGTCAGCAGGGGAGACAGGACGCTCTCCAAAAAATGACCCCTCAAAGTAAGCATCGCTCTTGCTAGTAAGGTAATCACTTCTAAAACTGGCTGGCAGGCAAATGTTTGAAACATTTTTTTTGAGGATGCACACAAACTTAAAAAAAGAAAATGATTAAAAAGTATTGTTGATCGAGAGATTAAGGACAGATCTGCTTCTTTCCCAGCACACATTTCTAAAAACTCTACCACTCCCAGACTGCATCAGTGGAGATTCCTCAGTGAACTTCATGAACATTAAAATAGTGAAAGATTATTATGATTTTTAGATAAAGCTATAGAAAATATTTTCACATCACCAAATAATTGATTAAAACACACTGTTTTGTAATGAACGTCTACGGTAGCTGCAGCAGCACTCTGTAGGGTAGCACCATGGTGTTGCCAGAGGACAGCTAGCTTCTGTCCTCCTCTGGGAACATTGACTTCAATACAAAACCTAGGAGGCTCATGGTTCTCACCCCCTTACATTACCCAGTAATTATGACAACTTCCGGAGGACATCCTCCAACCTATCAGAGCTCTTGCAGCATGAACTGACATGTTCACCCAATCAAATATTCAGAGAATCAATCTAGTACTGAAGGCATAAACTACAGCAAGCTAGAACTGCAGTGCATAAAATGTGGTGAGTAGTTGACTCAAAGGGAGAGACAGAAAATAGTTAAATAGTTTTGAACTAATTCATTTCTTCCAAAATAAAGGAGAAATGAGAGCGAGAGATATATTTGGTTGTATTTTTTTAAACTTTCACTTTCACTTATCCTGCAAATGCAGCTAACTAGTTTAGCCTACTCAAACACCAAACTCAAACAGAGAGGGATGCTATGTTAGCTAGCTGGCTATGGCTAACCAACACTCAAGATAAGCCTTTGGTCTTATTAATTTATTACCACCGTGGCCCGCCGGCGTAACTTCTAAACTGCTTTCTGACTGTACACTGTACTGCATGATTGTAGCGGGTTTACTAATGCTTTAGTGTTGACTATGACGTGACAACGACGTAGGCTGTGTGTAGCGGTTAGCGGTCATGATATGAAGGTTTGGCTTGGAAAGCTTTTTTCGCCTAGTCACAAACAACTGATGTGTTGTGCACTGAAGTCCACAAGCGAAGAGAAAAGATAAGAAGAGGAGAGCGCGTAGATAGTTGCGATTAGGAATTCCACTACCGTTCAAAAGTTTGGGGTCACTTAGAAATGTCCTTGTTTTTGAAAGAAAAGCACATTTTTTGTCCATTAAATTAACATCAAATGATCAGAAATACGGTGTAGACATTGTTAATGTTGTAAATGACTATTATAACTGGAAACGGCAGATTTTTATGGAATATTTACATTGGCGTACAGAGGCTCATTATCAGCAACCATCAATGCTGTGTTCCAATGGCACGTTGTGTTAGCTAATCAAAGTTAATCATTTTAAAAGGCTAATTGATCATTAGAAAACCCTTTTCCAATTATGTTAGCACAGCTGAAAACGGTTAAACGATTAAAGAAGCAATACAACTGGCCTTCTTTAGACTAGTTGAGTATCTGGAGCATCAGCATTTGTGGGTTTGATAACAGGCTCAAAATGGCCAGAAACAAAGACCTTTCTTCTGAAACTCGTCAGTTTATTCTTGTTCTGAGAAATGAAGGCTATTCCATGCGAGAAATTGCCAAGAAACTGAACATCTGGTACAACGCTGTGTACTACCCCCTTCACAGAACAGCGCAAACTAGCTCTAACCAGAATAGAAAGAGGAGTGGGAGGCCCCGGTGTACAACTGAGCAAGAGAACAAGTACATTAGAGTGTCTAGTTTGAGAAACAGACGCCTCACAAGTCCTCAACTAGCAGCTTCATTAAATAGTACCCGCAAAACACCAGTCTCAATGTCAACAGTGAAGAGGCATGTCACTGTCTGTCACCTTGAGTACTCAAAATTCTCTTGACCTGTACACCTACTTTGTAAACTAGGTTGTAGCAACCTCATGATGGGTACAGGGAATATTCTAGTATCATGTGCTTTACTAGCCTAAACCTATCGATGTTACATTGAGATGGGTTAACGGAATATGAATGACAGTCAGCCAATATGGCATAATCGAAATAATACCATGCTCGTAAAAAATAAATAATCCTCCCTCATCTTAAATGGCACTGACCGCCACTGCTGTGCATCAAATGTAGCATGTGTACAAACGCAATACCCAATACTCAAATGTGCATAATTGTTTACCATTTGCTATAAATTGAGAACCAGTTATTTTCTAATGTCATATATTAATGGTCATTTTCTGTCGATTAGGCCCTCAGACAGCCTCAATTCGTCTGGGCATGGACTCTACAAGTTGTCGAATGCGTTCCACCGGGATGCTGGCCCATGTTGACTCCTATGTTTCCCACAGTTGTGTCAAGTTGGCTGGATATCCTTTGGGTGGTGGACCATTCTTGAAACCAGAAACTGTTGAGCATACGGGAAACTGTTGAGTGTGAAAAACCCAGCAGCGTTGCAGTTCTTGACACAAACTGGTGCGCCTGGTACCAACTACCCTGTTCAAAGTCACTTAAATATTTTGTCTTGCCATTCACCCTCTGAATGGCACACACACAATCCATGTTTCAATTGTCTCAAGGCTTAAAAATCATTCTTTAACATGTCTCCTCCCCTTCATCTACACTGATTAAAGTAGATTTAACAGGTGACATAAAAAAGTGATCTAACACCTGGATTCACCTGATCAGTCTATGTTATTGTACACTCAGTGTAGATGTAGAGTAATAATCAAAGCTGCAATTTGAGATTTCAATATTTTCATAGCAACTTCTGGAACTAGTTATCCAGTGCACAGCAGCCATTTTACACCAGAGTGCTTACCACACATCAGCTAATACAGCCAATGGATTGAGTTGAAACTGTTTATTACTCATTTAAATCAACACTATTAAAAACCCCTAGATTTGATGTCCACGTCCCAAGTAAATATAATTAGCATAATACAAATCTCCCCATCAAAATCTGTCTGTTTAAAACCTCTTAGACATAATGTCCCCTGTTTAGGGTACATGTTCCAACTGACATTTCTGCTTATAATTCGATCTGTGGACACTGTAGATCGAAATGGCTTGCATTGAGCAATAGCCCTGGTTCCCCTCGGACACAGTAGAATTATTTTGCCTGATGTAGGATTTGAAATCTGAAACAACTTGAAGCTGGGATGTACCTCCTACCATTTGGTGGAACAAGCTCCCTCACGACGCCAGGACAGCGGAGTCAATCACCACCTTCCGGAGACACCTGAAACCCCACCTCTTTAAGGAATACCTGGGATAGGATAAAGTAATCCTTCTAACCCCCCCCCCCCTTAAAAGATTTAGATGCACTATTGTAAAGTGGTTGTTCCACTGGATATCATAAGGTGAATGCACCAATTTGTAAGTCGCTCTGGATAAGAGCGTCTGCTAAATGACTTAAATGTAAATGTAAATGTAATTTCATTCGCTCTTCCGACTGTCCATCAACTCCTGGCTGAAACCTATGTCACAGCCACTGACAGAGCACATGCCTGCAATCTTTACATCGTAGCGCAGCGGGAGAGAGTGGTTTTATCACTGTAGAGATCGATTTATAGCTATTAATCCCCCAAAATATATGAGATGCAAGGCGAAATCCTAACGAGTTCAGGAAGCCAAGCTAAAGTGAGACATTCACAGCGATGGGGGCAGACATTTTGATTAAGAGAGACCTTTAGAAAATATGCACATTTTCTCTAACACTAAACATAGAACATTTATTTTACAGTTATAAGGAAGGTGAAATTGTTACGCTCGTTGACGGAAGGATTGAACCAAGGTGCAGCGTGGTAGGCGTACATCTTAATTTATTAACTGAACCAAAAAAAACAACAGAATACAAACGAAACGTAACGTTCTGGGCTGCTCACAGGCAGCTAACCAAAAACAAGATCCCACAAACAACAGGTGGGAAAAGGCTGCCTAAATATGATCCCCAATCAGAGACAACGATAGACAGCTGCCTCTGATTGGGAACCATATCAGGCCAACCTAGAAATAAAGAAACTAGAATGCCCACCCTAGTCACACCCCGACCTAACCAAAATAGAGAATAAAGGATCTCCAAGGTCAGGGCGTGACAGAAATCTTATAGTTAGTCATTTTATAACTTTATTATACTATATTTAGAAAGCATATAAGTAATTTCAAGCCTTATCCATACAGTTTTGTTGAATAGGAAACACATGATATGAAATATGTCATATTTTCATATTTGTATCATATTTGTACTGTGTAGTTGAGCTTGTATCCTCAAAAGTGACTAGACATCTAATGTATAACTATTTTTACCAGAATGGTGAGATTTTCACATTTATTGGAGTATGCAGCATTAATAGTTATTGTTTATGGCCCTATAACAATAAATTATTACTTTTGGGGATTACGTAGATTACATTTTCGTTTACATTTAGTTACATTTAACTTTAAGATAGAGATCCATCGCATCTACCAATGGCGGCCTTCCGCATCTGAGATGGAAGGTGGCCGAGCTACAGCGGTATTTGTCAGACCATCCAACATCCCGAAAATCACAAACACCTACATGTTTTGCTATAGGACGCTGAAGGTAGCCTGATACCAGTAAAAAGTGCCAAAATATGGGGTTAAATATGGGTAAAAATAAATTACAATAATTTCCTCATCTTTCTGATGTCTCTCGGATATAGGACATCACAAATTTCCTTTTGACACATTTTCTGTTATTCAATGTGTTTCTATGGGTTATGAGCAGTAAGGCCAAATTCAACGTTTCATAAAAAAAATTATAGAAAATACCAGTCAAAAGTTTGGACACACCAACTAATTCCAGGGTTTTTATTTTAAAAACATTTTAAAAAATAACAATTTAGGGCTGTCCTCGACTAAAGCTTGGTGGACCGAAAGTCGTCTGTTCTTTCGACCAATGAATTGGCTGAAATTTTTAAATGTGTATTTTTCCATATATAGACACACCCTGTGTGTTTTTAAAATCAACTATACAGTACCAGTCAAAAGTTTGGACGCATACTCATTGTAAGGGGTGTGTACTGGCGGCAGAGAAGTCAGGCGCAGGAGAGCAAAAACTGTGTTTACAACGGCGCAGTTTAATAATAAATCCCACCAGAAACAGAACAATCAAACAACGGGTACAAAACCCGTAGCACAGCAGAATAATGTGAACAAACACTTACAAATAAACAATTCCGGACAAGGACATGGGGGGAACAGAGGGTTAAATACACAACATGTAATGATGTAATTGAAACCAGATGTGTGGGAAGACAAGACAAAACAAATGGAAAATGAAAAGTGGATTGATGATTGCTAGAAGACCGGCGACGCCAAACGCCGAATGCCGAACACCGCCCGAACAAGGAGAGGAACCAACTTCGGCAGAGATCGTGACACTCATTCAAGGGTTTTTCTTTATTTTTACTATTTTCTACAATGCAGAATACTACAGAAAGCAACAAAACTTTGAAATAACACATATGGAATCATGTAGTAACCAAAAAAGTGTTAAACAAAAAAATAGATTTAATATTTGAGATTCTTCAATGTAGCCACCTTCTGCCTTGATGACAACTTTGCACACTCTTGGCATTCTCTCAACCAGCTTCACCTGAAATGCTTTTCCAACAGTCTTGAAGGAGTTCCCACGTATGCTGAGCTTTTTTCCTTCACTCTGCGGTCCAACTCATCCCAAACCATCTCAATTGGGTTGAGGTCGGGTGATTGTGGAGGCCAGGTCATCTGATGCATCACTCCATCACTCTCGTTCTTGGTCAAATAGCCCTTACACAGCCTGGAGGTGTGTTGCATCATTGTCCTGTTGAAAAGCAAATGATAGCGCAAACCAGATGGGATGGCGTATCGCTGCAGAATGCTGTGGTAGTCATGCTGGTTTAGTGTGCCTTGATTTCTAAATAAATCACTGACAGTGTCACCAGCAAAGCATCACCACACCATCACACCTCCTTCTCCGTGCATCACGGTGGGAATCACACATGCAGAGATCATCCGTTCACCTACTCTGCATCTCACAAAGACAAGGCAGTTGGAACCAAAACTCTCACATTTGGACATCATACCAAAGGACAGACTTCCGTCAGTCTAATGTTTTCTGTATACCACCCCTGCCTTGTCACAACACAACTGATTGGCTTAAACGCATTAAGAAGGAAATAAATTCTACAAACAAACGTTTAACAAGGCACACCTTTTAATTGAAATGCATTCCAGATGACTACCTCATGAAGCTGGTTGAGAGAATGCGAAAAGTGATCAAAGCTGTCATCAAGGCAAAGGGTGGCCACTTTGAAGAATCTCAAATATAAAATATATTTGGATTTGTTTAACACTTTTTTGGTTACTACATGATTCCATATGTGTTATGTCATAGTTTTTATGTCTTCACTATTACTAGACAACATAGAAAATAGTACAAATAAAGAAAAAACATTAAATGAGTAGGTGTGTCCAAACTTTTGACTGGTACTGTATATATTTTTTAGATACCTGAAGGGGTCCTAAAATTCTAAATCAAGTAGCTAAATGATCCTTGGTATGACCATCTTAAAAAAAATCCATGTTAGCTTAGTAGAACCCCCACACACACACATTTCCCCACCCTCCCTTAGACTCTTAAGGATTAATTGATGTCTTCACGGTAGCCCAAGGCCTATTCTTATTGCGTAACTATCTAAATGAGTAGCAAAGAATACTTCCTTTGATAAGATCGCTATATATTATTTTAAGTGTTATATATCGGCTGCTTCAGTATATTGACGTTGTGCAACTCTTGATTAATTCATTTTCTGAACAGCAACAAGGCACATTAATCTGCTTGGCCAGCTCTTCCTCCCTTATGTCCCTTTTGATGCACAGTTAAGTTCTTATGATTCTGGTCCCCCCACTTAAGCTCTGTGAAAGTTTATGTTGCACCTCATCTAAAAGTCTTATTGAGTTTCTATTATTCATAATTATCTGCTAACACTACATTCATATTATATTACTAATTATATTTTTTGATACACAGCAATTTCCTGGGTGGTGCGGCAGTGAATTCTCCATATCCTGTCTTGACAGCGTAGCCCTTTGCAGATATGAATCTATGAGTAGCCTAATTGCTAGCTATAATTCATCCAGAGTTCAAAAAGTAGTAAAGTGCCGCCATGATTAAAAACGGATCCCAGATATACAGAAATCTAAGCTTCATGATGTTTGTACACCTCCTCAATTTAAAGCAACATACAGGAAGAGTACATTATGTAGGCAAATCTTGTGTATTATCATGCCTTTGAACCAATATGTATAAACCCCTGGGTGATGAACATAAAGCAATGTCAACTCCCAAACAACAGCTTTGGACCAAAGAGCTCAGCTTGAACTTTATATACTTTGACTCACACACACAAAGCAGCCATTAAACATCCAGAACTATTTTGCTGGTGGGGAAATGTTGTCATGAAGAATAGCTTATTAAATGCTCCCAGTTGAAACTTGACTTTGATATGACAATCCTGAGCACACCATGTCACCACAAGGCAACACAATGAACAAATCAAACAGCACGCTAAAGCTTTTATCACAAAGGAGGATGCTCAACACTCAAATGCGTTTTATTTTTTCCCTTATCTTGCTCACTCTTGGAGAAGGGGAGCTTTCAGAGTTTTATAGAATACTAAAATAAACTTCAATAAAGCTATTTGTCTTTGGCAAGAATCACTGTGCGTCATCAACGTCCAAGGGAGATTCAAAATAGTCAATCTCAGTCAAGACTGGGGAAGGGCGAGCTTCCACCAATCTTTGTAGTTTGTGTAAATCCCAGCACAAAGATTAATACTTCTGGGACTTGTATTGGGGATTCATAGCTAAATTAACTGTCCTGGCTGCAAATGTGATGGTGCAGAACGACTCAGGCACTCTCATCTCTCTCTGTCTTCTTGGCACTGGTCCCTGTTTGCTGAGGAGCTTCAAGCTACGGTCACACATTTTGAAAGTGTGAAGCTTGAAATGAGCGGTGGTCTGAAAAGTGATCCGACAAGAAGTGTCCGACGGTCATGTCTGTTAGACCACACTGGGAATTATTTACGGTGATTCTCTTTTCCCAGAGAGGGGAGATCAATCAAGGCAAATGTCTGGGCCATAACTCCTGCCTGAGAGCTGTCGGATTAAACAGGCCTTATTATGTCTCTCCACATGAGTGTCTGAGAGAGGGCTCCATTTTTGGGGGGGATATAAACCAGGCTCCAAACACAGCTAAAATATGTTACTGAAAGTACGGTAGCAGTAGGCCTACATATTCTTTCATTTTTTTTCTTGTTTGAGTGTGAACAATTGTTATGGACAGTATATGGCTGGAAAGAGAATGGATTATTTAAATGAAGCTGTTGCGAGACATTCATATGCTCTAGGCTTGAGACTGAGTATTTAGTAACTGCAATGCAACCTGACCAGAAAAAATGATGAGGTTCTGTCAGTTTTATACTGTACGGCAGAAGTAGATTATTTCCCCTGGAATCATGGTGGAGTTTAGAGATTTCAAGAGAGTGGCTTACATGGAAGCAATGCTCAGTTCATCGTTTCTCAGCTTGTTTACCGTTCAGAACTAAATCTTCTCTGCAAGGGGAGCCATGCTTGATACGTTTCACAGCAGTCTTTTGATAGTGGGCTCATCAGAGTTCTTGACAAACAGACTAGCTATGACTACACTCGGCTGTCTATTGATCTGGAAGACCAGTCACGGCTCACGAGTCGTGGAAAATACTTCTGAACCCGAGCAGCACTTTTCACTTAATAATACATTTATATATGTCATTTTCAAAAACTTGGAAATAGTACATTTGACTTAGAATGCCTTTTATTTGCTTTTAGTTGGATTTACCTCCTGGAAATAAATAAAACATTTGAGCTTCAAAATAATGCGCCAACATGAATAATTCAACAGTTAAGAAAACATTCAAGGTGAAGGGGACGTAAAGAGTAAATTCCTGCCACTTGAATCTGGTAATCCCACAGTGCAAAAGAAACAGAGAGTAAAGTTGTATTTCTTACTGCTGCTGAGGCTAGCTCAGATCTTCCCTCTCTGTTTCTCAATGTCAGTGGTCTCCTGTCAGTTAAGAATGAAAAAACAAACAAATGAACTGTAGTTACAGAGAGCTCTCAGTTTGAAAGCTGCTATTAATGTATGAAATACACTTATAGTGAAAGTCAATGACATGCACTATTGCAAAGAGGGCCAAAAGAAAACAAATGATGCACAATTCTGGGATCAAGGTATCTTCAGTTCTGGAACAGCTTTTGTTAAATGCTATGCCTTGGCATAGCCATGCATCCTCTTACTACAAGTCTTTTCATTTTTATCTTGTGTTAGGAAATTACAAGCTAGAGAGAATTTCATTATCTTCAGCAGAGATGAAATACATTTTGGTAGCAATTGTCTTACTCTCCATTTAAGGTGTGATCTAAAAAAAAGTGTCCGCCCTCAGGAGAGTGAATAATTATATTGCTGCGTATGTGTCTTATACTTGTTTGCATCAGCACTAGTTATCAAAGCATAATTTGCAAAGGAGCCATCTTGCATTGTCCTTTCTAACAAACCTTTTTTTTTAATCAAGAAAACGGTCATTTCTTTTCTTTTAGAACTTGGCAATCATGGAGACAAAGAAAAGTTCACATTAATCAAAGCCAGCAGAGAAGAGAAAAAGGGTTTGGGGAATTGAAACGAGATTTGGAGCATGGGGGGGCTTATTTTCAGTTGCCATTTCCACCACGATAAAATTAATTGAAAAAAAAAAATCCTTGGTGTTCTCATTTTTGTTTAGTATCATCCTGGCGGAAAGTCACAAACAATATCCAATGATTGCAGTTGTCGTTTCACTGAGTCAGTGCAGTTACAGCTGAATGAGTTGTACTTTAATATTTTTCCTTAGCAAGGAAATTTAAAAAGCATCATTACAGTGTTCCAAGAAATAGCCCCAAAAATAGTTCTACAAATATGGTTACGGCCTGGACCAGATCACAACACTTATCCACCTTTAGACATTCATACAGGAACCTCTGGTGCTCACAAAGTCATGTCAGGTCTGTAATGTTCATGCTAAACATTTTATGGACACAATCAGCACAATACTTTTAGTTTGTGTAATTTATTAAGCCCAAATCAGGATGGGAAGACCACAATATGTTTGGTTTTCTGTGGCTATCGAAATAGCATGTCAATATACTTGGAATTAATTTTAGTCAGCGTACAGGCTACTAGTGAGAAAATGTCATTAGGAACCTGTTTGAACCCTGATCCTCCCTGTCTAAGACAGAGCATCACATTGGTATTCACAACTAACCTCATCCAGCAAGGTCTTCCTGCAGTTTTAGCTTGTTCAGCTCTGACTTTATCTCTTTGGATCTGTAATTAACTAGTTATTAACCAATGCTAAAGGCATTCCCTTGAACACTCACAAATTGACATTCACAATCCAAATAAAAGTTCTTCAAAAGTAATTCTGGGAGCAACCAGACATATTCAGGATTTTGGTAAGGGTCAATTGGTGATTAATTTCGTACTGTAAAAGTTGCTTCCTTCGACATAATTTGTTCCATGTTTTCCTCCTACAATTTATTGAGAGGTTTCTTCATTCCAAAATTGATTTTGCTTTGGGTTCAATACCATTAGAAAATACAGTTAGTTTTGTGAGCTTGTAGAGAAATTCTACATCCATTCACTTCCTTGACTTTCATCATAGACATCTTTGAGAAGGGTCCATTAATTCCAACTCTGTGTTCTAGGAATACTCTTGCTTTTTCCACAGAAGGCATAGGTGTCTATGGGTGCCTTAGATCCTCCTAAGAAGCTTTTTTCCTGACAGTTCCCCACTTCTGCATGACAAATATAGCCTCCTAATAGCAAAGGCAGTGTTTTGAAAAGTATATATGCTTGGTGATATGCCAAATATATTGGAGAGAAAAACAGATAGGGGGAAGAATACTGAATTGATATTATCGTAAGATGCATCTTATGTTTCTTTGGTAGATTGTCTGATCTGTCACTCTGAGCCTCAGTATGGTGAGGGCATTTTCACTCCCTTTCCAAGCTTTTCTATCCTCCAACCCCAAAATACACTTCTTTCGGCAGACTAAAGTTCATTGTAAACAGCAGGGGGTGCCGCTCCTGAGATCAGATGAAGTACTCTTTCTTGCTCTCGTCCATGGCATCCTGCAGAGCCGGGTCGCCTCGAAGTGCCGCATCCGCTGTTTCGGCAAACTCAGTGCCCTTGGCCTCATTGGTGTGGTAGGTGCCTTTGTGCCGGTACATGTAGCGAATCACTACCACTGCCAAGCAAAGAAGCACCAGGACCACAGCAGCAATGACAGCTGCAAATGGAGATAGATGAGGGTGTTACAGCAAGGACTTTGGTCTCACAATGACAATTCACTATCACAATGACAAAATACAATGGGGGATGCTTTTCACAATAGCCCGCGATTCTGCACAGGCAGGACTTCGACATTGAAGTGTCATTGATCTTTGAATGGGCAAAGTCATTGGACTGTATGTGGATCAGAAAGACGACTGTTCCTTGATGGTTGGTAAACGCCAACCCAAAACCAAAAGGGATATGCATCTCCAAATACTTATCAAGCTTAAATCTGCCAACAGAGTGCAATACAAAACAAGAGTTTGTTCAATAATGTGGTGTTCAGAGACAAGTACAGGCCTAAACAACTGTTTCTCTGTTATTTTCAAAGGACAATAGTTCAATCAAAGTTCATTGTGATGGTTTGCCAACAGTGAATGGTAGCGGTAATGTGGTAGGAGAGACACATTGTCCTACAGTGACCTGTTAAGTTTGAAAAAACTGTCTTGGGCCAAAAATCACAACTTGTGAAGATGTTTTGCAACTTAATTGTCTATTTTGTGGAATGCCAGTCTCTTGATAATAAAAAGTCAGTTTCACGCTAGATTCTAGTTTGAACACATTACTGGCAGAAGAAGGACAAAAAGTGTCTTTTTAAATGCATATTTTGTGGTCTGTTACAGCTGTTGGCAGACAAGGACAGTATTTTGTGCCATAAAAATAGCAGTGCCATTATATGTAAAATTTGTCCCGTTGGTTGGCTGACTCCAGAAATTAGCTTTAAATAGCTCTGTTCCGAAACATTTAGCAGACTGCTGCTTTGAAAGAAAGGGAAAGCGATGTCTTTGTGTTGCATCGTTAAACTAAGGAGGATGTCTGCCTCCAGCATCAAATCCATCAGCCATATTGACTTGGATGAGGTTTGCAGAGGGAAGCAAAGCTGATGGAAACCCTTTGAATGTTCTGGGCATGATAAGAACTCTATTATAACTCACCTCCTAGTATGGCATCAAAGTATCCATCACCCACGTCGCAATCTAACGAGGCAAAAAGAAAGGGATTTCAGATGTGCTCATATACACTACCGTTCAAAAGTTTGGGGTCACTTAGAAATATCCTTGTTATTGAAAGAAAAGCACATATTTTGTCCATTAAAATAACATCAAATTGATCAGAAATACAGTGTAGTCATTGTAATGTTGTAAATGACTATTGTAGCTGGAAACGGCTGATTTTGTAATATCAACATAGGTGTACAGAGGCGTACAGAGGCCCATTATCAGCAACCATCACTCCTGTGTTCCAATGGAATGTTGTGTTAGCTAATCCAAGTTTATCATTTAAAAGACTAATCGATCATTAGAAAACCCTTTTGCTATTATGTTAGCACAGCTGAAAACTGTGGTGCTGATTAAAGAAGCAATATAACTGGCCTTCTTTAGACAAGTTGAGTATCTGGAGAATCAGCATTTGTGAGTTCAATTACAGGCTCAAAATGGCCAGAAACAAAGACCTTTCTTCTGAAACTCGTCAGTCTATTCATGTTCTGAGAAATGAAGGCTATTCCATGCGAGAAATTGCCAAGAAACTGAAGATCTCATACAATGCTGTGTACTACTCCCTTCACAGAACAGAGCAAACTAGCTCTAACCGGAATAGAAAGAGGAGTGGGAGGCCCCGGTGCACATCTGAGCCATTTCTGGCCATTTTGAGCCTGTAATCAAACTCACAAATGCTGATGCTCCAGATACTCAACTAGTCTAAAGAAAGACAGTTGTATTGCTTCTTTAATCAGCAAAATGGTTTTCTAATGATCGATTAGCCTTTTAAAATGATAAACTTGGATTAGCTAACACAACGTGCCAATTGAACACAGGAGTGATGGTTGCTGATAATGGGCTTCTGTACGCCTCTGTACACCTATGTAGATATTACAAAAAAATCTGCCGTTTCCAGCAACAATAATCATTTACAACATTAACAACGTCTACACTGTATTCCTGATCAATTTGATGTTTTTTTAATGGACAAAAATTGTGCTTTTCTTTCAAAAACGAGGACATTTCTAAGTGACCCCAAACTTTTGAACGGTAGTGTAGGTTTACATAAGTTACATAGATGGCTAAAGTACAGTGTGTAGTTATAACGCTGTAAGAACAATTATTTTATCTTCAATTTATCCCATGTATCTTGAACCACATTAATATTTAGTTTCCCCAGGCTTTACTTTGTTATTTTAACAAATGTAAATGTTTCATAAAGGTTTGTTTTTATAGACAGCTGTCTCCCTGGTGTGTGTGTGTGTGTGCAGAGAGGTACTTTGTATCCGTCACCGGGGGACAAAACTCTCATTAAAGAAAGTGATTAAAGGTAATCATGAATTATTGCACAGGCAACATCTGCCCATCTTGACTTGACTTTCTTTGAAGGACAGAGTCACAGAGTCAGTCAGTCAAAGCCGAAACCATGTCATTTATAAAAACACAACGTTAAATCCAAAATGGAGATCGATCCCTGCAAGCATGAGAAAGCGCTATAGCTAAAGAAGGAAGAAAGAAAGGAAGAACAAAATAGTGATTAGTTAATGGAGACCCCAAAGTGCGCAATTAAAAGGCAGCCTCATTAATGCCTAATCACCCGAAACACATCTTGGTGTTCGCCCACTCATTAGATCCTCATCTCGATGCATTGTTTATGATGTGGACACATTCTCAGCAATTAAAAAGCCCTAACAAAGCCTTCTCATTTGGGACGGAGGGAGGGAAATTCAACAACAGATCCTCAGTGTGTAGTTGTGGGAACAGAGTAGTGAAGTGAAGCAGCTGGGATGGGACAGTGTCCAGGATGCGTGGCCCATTCAGTTACTGTGTACTAAATCAAGATTTTAATTTTTAATTTTCTTCAATTGTGTAAAAAACATCAACTTTAGGCCTATGGACTTTGACGAATGCTTGCCTGCTCTGGGGGCCTCAATATGCATATGAATTCCATAAGTCATTCAATCTTGATCCAAATATGATTGGCTATTTTAGATGCAGACTCACAGACCCTCTCTTCTCCCTACCGTGCTCCGAGCATGCAAATTGGAGCACGGGAGGATCGGAGTACGTGTCCAAATCAAAGTATGTGAAACGGAGCACGAAGGGCACTTCTCGAATGCGTACACTGTTTGTACATATTTTGAAGCATGCATCGTTGCAATCTTCAAAGGAAAATATGCAAAGAAATAATGACGCAACCATGTAAAAAATTACGTAACATTTATTGAAGTCAAGTACGTCCATTATTTGAGCTGAAGCGAGAGAAAATACACTCCGACTTTGGAATGGAATGTTACCTATTCACATCTCATATATTGCCTGACTACAATATTTTATCTTGATATGTTAGTAAATACATGCTGTGTTAATTTTGGCATGTTTACCTGCTTACGTACTGTAGATTGCAAGCCCATACTAAGTCAATAGGGCTAATTGGCTAGCTACTATTGTTAGCTAGCCAGAAAGTCACAAAGAATTGTTAGCTAGCTACCCACAAAGAATTTACATCTACCTTGCATCACATTTATTTTAGGTCATTTTTACCTGTTAAACTATCTGGTTAGCTACATTATTACGATTCACATATAGCTAATTGATAGTTATTAAGTAAAATGTTTGCTTTGTGTATATCTTGTTTCATCTCTTGCCATTGTCCTGGCTGGAAGAAGGTTCAGTGAATGGGTAACTCAATAGGGCCTACTGACTAGCAAGCTAGCCATGAAGAATTGGTAGCTAGCTACACAAGGACAATGTACCTTGTATAACATTAGTTTTAGGTTATTGTTGCCTGTTTAACTTGCTGGGTGGCTAGATTACTACGATTCACATATATCTAGCTGACAATTATGAAGTAAAACGTTTGCTTTGCGTATATCTTGTTTTGCCTCTATTGTTGCCATTGTCCTGGTTGGAAGAATGTTCAGTGAATGGGGAGATGCAGCGTCAGGTAATACATTAGGGGGAGTGCGAGTACTTCTGAAATGTAATGTTTTATGTGTTTTCCACACTCTTGTCCTCAAAAGAACATACTCAAGAGAACGTCCTCGGGGAGTATGCACTCGGAGCATGAGAGTGTGGAGCACGGTAGTATGCATATTGAGAAACACCCTGTGTCTGCTGCCGAGCGGCATGTATTTTGTCTTATCTAAATATAACCGTTCTTTAGTGTGGTGTATTATCGCTGTTTATCAGATAGAAGACAGGATACCTCTATGCAATCTCATTCCCTTGTAAAAATCTAGATTGGATTTCGTAATGCATAACATTATTCAGAATGCAGAAACTTAAGATACTTTATCGAAAAATAAACTCACCAACAGGGGTTATTATGTCTGCTGCTTCACTCAGACCTGTGAATATACAAAGAAAGCAAGCAGTGCTTGGTTGTAGAATACAGTGGAAGATTCAGAAGACAATATCACTTTCACTCCAGAAATGTATAATCATAATACATTTTTCAACATCACAGTCTTACTATATATGAATAGTCGCTGAAACAATACTTTTACATAATTACACAACAGCTATAACTGTTATACTTCTTATAAAGTGTAGGTAGACAATGTTACTCAATATTTTGTTACAGAACTGCACTCTTTCAAGTCCATGCATAATTTCAAATACTTGCAAGGAAACCCTGCTGGAAAAAATAGCAACTTTGCTTAAGGCAAGATTCATCATCACATGAGGCAGTAAGGAGGTCAATAGTTTAAGCTGCTACTAAGATGCATGGTGAAATTCAGAGAGAGGCATCCTATCCTTTTTTAAAAACCAAAATATATCCATCCATAATTCAGGGTAGGGGAACGGGTTAAGTTTAATTTCTTTATATGGTCTACACTTAATCAGGCCAGCCAAGATCTGAGAGCTGAGGAGAGAGCTCAAATCCCTGATAAATTTGCCAAGCAAACACGGGGGGCCTGTCTCGCCCGGAGGTGTCTCCTCGTTAGCCTCGTTAGCAAGATCCACTCGCTGCCGCGACATGGAGAGCGGGACATCTGCACTGCCCCCGATGGGGACCACTAAGCTACATCCAAGTGCAGATTTCTCTTCCCTTCACCAGAAGCCAAAGAGGCCGACAGGCAGGCAAAGGCGTGAGGAGGGTGGTGAGTATTGGATGCCACAGAGCATTAGCCAACGTGCATCACCTCCTTCTTTCACTTCGTTCGCCGACACATCCGCAGAAGAGTTTGCCCCGGGAACGAGACACTGCTTTCATCGCATTCCCAGAAGTGGCGTTAATCTTGCCCAAAGCCGGCTGTGAAGCAGGCCTGGTAAGTGTCTCCCTGTAGGAAGGAAGGGGGAACTGGAAGCCAAATTAATTCCACCCTGCAGATCTGTGGCTGACACTGTGCTGATATGATATTCTCAGGAAATAAATATATGCTAAAGCCTGGCTGCATCTAGCTCTAGTGGCTCTTGGTCCCTAAATGGCTGTCCAATTTAGTGGCCATCGTAAGGAAAAGTAAATAATATCCATTTAAATGTTAGAAAAGCTGGCATCTTGCTTCTCACACTATCAGACTGCATGGGACAATCTTAATGAAAATGTTATCACGTAGTGCAGAGTTGGTGCTCTAAAGTAGTTTTCAGTATAGAGGTATTGCAGTTGGACAGTCAATTTCCTGGTTCCCTCTCTGGGCCAGCTGGCATAGGGGATGTCATTAATGGAGATGTGATAAGTCTTGAGAGGTGAATGCAGATGCCAGCGACCATGACAATAACACTCTTGGTTTTTTGGCAGCGGTCACTTGAGGCCATCCATGCTGTCGCAACACAATTATGTCTCAAATCAAATCAACAGTTGTGGTGTTGTTACTAACTTGTACTTGTTGGTGAGTTTCTGTTAAATTTTTCTCTCAAATATTTGGGATCATTTTGCTTGTTGGACCAATGCTTCTCCAATTATGAAGTGGCAGAAGGGTCTTGAGAATAATCTTCATCTCAGTCTGAGAAGCAGAGCCTATCAAACAACATGGGAGATTGGGAGACTAACATAAAAATTCAGTGTCAAATATGTAGATGCCAGATATGAATTTTGATAACACTGCAAAAAAAACTGCAAACTCTTCAATACAGCCTTCGAATTTCAAGGATTGAACAGACGGTGTTCAAAGCACAGTTTCACCTCAGAGATTTCAAACTTTTTAATATCGATGGGCTGCAAGGGCAGTTTCTCAACTGTATTTCCCACCTGTCGTTGTCTGGTGGATATGGCTGACTCCTGATTTCCGTCAGCAAACAGCTCAGCTGTGGCCCGCTGCCTGTGCCTAACTGAGGGTGAAAACATCCACTAAATGACTGGATAAATACCTCTCTCTTCCCCCATCTCTCTCTCTGCTCTTCCTCTTTCGGTAGAAGGATGCTCGTCTTGTATTATTTAACATGCTGAGGGCTGCTCATGCAGCTGTCTGAAAAATCGAAATACTTAGTGTCCTTTAAAATGAAATGCACATCTTTGGAGTTCTGGCAGGTGGAGTGGTTGTGTCTTGGTTAAACATGATAATATTGCAGTTCCCTTTATTTATTTCTCCCTTATTATACTGTGTACTGAATTTTCTAAATACATATACTGCATGTCAAGAAAATGATACACAAGCCTATAGCATGGTCAATGTATAGCATTTTTGTTTGTGGCTGAGCTAAGCACCAACCATTAGCAACAATATTACTAGGTATACGTTACGTAAGCAACCAGGAGAAATCATAACCAATCACATCAAAACCTACTCATCTGGTCTTGAGACTGCAAGGTCTCCATAAATGAACAATGAACTTTCTCCCAATGTCAGGGTCTTAGAATGCATTAAGATAACGCTCCTGAGTAAAATGTCAAATATTTCAATTTGCCGGCCAAGGGAACTTAATCCTTGCAGAAGAGTTTTAATATGCAGGGTTTGTCTCTTGTATCTTTCATTCACCTCAAACTCCCTGCCTGGGCTCCAAACATATTTGACTTTATTACTTTTTAAAAACGTTGGTCTATAATTCATATACATGTGTTCTGAACCCTGCCTCTCCCACACACTGCAGGTACAAAAAAAATTACTTTGGCTTTCTCAATCATTTTCCTCATCACATCACTTAAAGGAGAAAACATATTTCTTATTTATCCCCTGCAGTAAGAGCACTGTCAGAGTAAGACTGGTATGGTGCTGTACAACAAAAATAATATCTAAATGGACTATTCAATGAAAGGGCAATAAATGACTGACTGAAGAATTGCTTTTATTTCGCCACTTGAGTCAGTAGCTCATAGCCATTCTGAGGAACTGAAAGCCTGAGCTTACTGCTTCCATTAAGTCCAAGAGCACAACTCCCTGATAGACTATACAAAAGGCAGAATGTACAGGTATGTGTGGGTAGGTATGGGTATGTACAATGGACTGCAATCCAGTCTTACCATATTTTCTTGGCTACATGCACATTGTTGTCTGAGAAAACAATCATGCTTCGCTAATCAAAATGGCTACTTTGTTTGAGCTGGCCAAAGCTGCCTTTTCTCTTCCATGTTCCAGACTAATATTTCCCTCACATACTGTACTCTACTCATGCACTGACCTCCAAGTCAAATCAAATCAAATTTATTTATATAGCCCTTCATACATCAAGTCACGTTGTGATAAGGATACGGAGGAAAGGATTGGGTAGCGGTGGGAGGCTGGGGAGGGAGGCATCTTATCAGCTCTGAAACCATGCAGACATGCCATTTTAAATTATTCATCTGAGAGGTTTGACCAGCCTCTATGAGTTCATTAGGTAAAAACAGATCTCTAATGGGAACCTCCACTTCATATTTTCTTTATACTGCCATTGTAATGAACTGGGTTTGGAGACGTAGCGGAGTCAGGTGCAGGACACAGGTTTGAGTGAAACAGTCTAGTTTACTCATAAACACAAGCAAAATCTCCAACAGGAAACAACAGTGTGAGGAGAACACCTCCAACAACCACTGATAACGAACAATCACGGACAAAACAGAAAGGTAAGCCAGAGGGTTAAATAAGGAACATAATAAGGGAATTGAAACCAGGTGTGTGTAATCAAGACAAAACTAAACTAAAAGGGAAACATGGCTCGGTGGTGACTAGAAAGCTGGCGACGTCGACCGCCGAACGCCGCCCGAACAAGGAGAGGGGCAGACTTCGGCGGAAGTCGTGACAGCCATTTAACACTGTGAATGCTAATTACTCAGCTCTAGGATAAACACTTACATTAGACGGTATCTTTACTGATGAACTGTACGTTCAGTATTAGCAGAAAGCATGCCCTTGTGTGTTTAGAGATCTCCTGCAAAACACAGTTCAAGTTGCATGGCAGCCATTTAGGCTAGATAGGCACCAAACTACTCAGCATTGTTCTATCTAGTGCATTCTGTAGCAGTGATGCAGGTTGATCATCATCTCCAGAGATGGTAATGAAAGTAAATGACCGCCTGAGAAACGAAGCAGCAGAACGACACACATTTGAATAACTTGTGAACGGTCTGCCAGGCATAACTAATCAACACATTCTAATGAGTTTCTTTCTTCTGCTAGTTTAGACTAGGTTGATTGGGAGGGCAATAGTGCAATCTTTTCAACAGCAGTAATGTCAGATGCTTTGATGAAATGCAAGCAATGCCAGTGCAATCTGGCAATATGGAAACATCAGTAATGAACTTGCAATGAAGTCTTTACAAACAGACACACAGCAAAGTCATCATCAGAATAGTTCTGTCTACCGCATACGGGCAGAGCGTGAGAGAGTGCAGTAGTAAAAAAAAATGGCTTCAAAGTTTCATGTAATGAAATCTGGCTGGGTATCTCAATCAATACAGACTGTACAAAACAAAACTCAATCCATCTCGTAGATACAGAATGCAATTTTCAAAACAAAACAGTCAGCTGTTACCTTCTCCAAAGGGTCCACTGAATAAACACAATTATCAGTACACTTCATCTAGGCCTATTGAGAAACAGTAGGTAATACACAGTCTGTGTTTAAGGTAAAATATGATTAAGTCTGAGGTCTTGTAATTGTTGCCAAGGATACTACGTAAAGCTAATTTGTGGAGTGAAATGCCGTATACAGAAGAAGACCAGGTCTGTAGGTAGCCTTGAGTGGGTTTCCCCCGTAAAAGGCCAATATATCATATATATGAGTTGGAGTTTTAAGCTTGTCAGACACCATTTTGTGTTAAACTTGGACAGGCTTTACAAACCTGTATTTTCAGTGTTGAACATTTTTTATTATCAGGCATCCCATCAAAAGTGGAAAGCATATTTCTTCTGGCTGTAGGCATGATTGTACGAGAGATCCTATCAGAAAATTGGTCCTTGAGGGAGCGCTCCTTGGAACCTGAGGTTGTTTATCAAATGTTATGTGTTGTGTTGTAACAAGTTAAGTATGTGGAGCGTTGGTTCTCGCAGACCTACCCATGTGCCATGATCATCCCTCTCCCCTTTCCTTCCATGGCTACTTCGCTGCTCGTTGCTACCTTGACAACCCTTATCCATTTTCTGACAGAGGCTCTAACCGGGACCAGAATTCTCAATGACAACATTTCAATCACAGCTCTGGAAGGAAGCAAGTGAGTGAGGAGGCCAACAACTTGCAGAAAGCAGGTGTCTGAAGGGTGTGGCGAGAGGGAAAGCAACCGGGACAAATGGAGAGAAAAAAAGACAATGCGAGAAAAAACCTGGAATTATATAAAAAGACAGGGAGAGGAAGAGTGAAAGGAGAAGATAAAAAAAGAGGGGTGGGGCTTCTAGACTGAGGCTACAGGGCAGCCACACCTCAGCACAAACTCTTGTTTGTAATCCAGTGGGCTGTACTGTAATAAAACATGTTTGGCCCCTCCAATCCCTTCCACCCACGCCCCAGAACCATTACACTCAACCATTACACTGTGTCTCAAGTATTTGGCATTACTTTCCATTTTCCCTTATCTTTCCTTGCCTCTCCCCAACATTCTTGCTCTGCTTTCCTCTGTCTGTATCTGGCTGTGTTCAGGCTTTTCTCTCGCTATCTCTCTCACACTCAGCCTCTCAGACTCCGTAGTCTCTGTCTGCAAGTTCTGTTGCAAAATCAAAGTTCTACTAGAATGATCGATGACAATGTTATCATCGGACTACCATGGAATACTCTAAAAGTAATTAACCTGTTGAGGAAGCCTCTAGATTGGCATCTTATAATTTACCATGCCACCATGAGGACGGCTCTCAATACAACATTGGATCCAATATCGCAGCTCTGATTAAGAAGACAAAACAAATTATCTTTCTCCCCCACTTGCAGTGTCACTTATTTGTCGGGCCCAGAGCTGTCAGAACGATGGATTAGGGTGCGCCCCAGATCCCCTCTCAGAGACTTGTTACCAGGAGCCTTACAACCTATCGAATAACCATATATTTTAGGTCAAACCTCCAGGGAAGCTTCATATCGTTGTGAGAAGGATGCAAAAATGTATCATTTCTTGGAATTATATCCTGTAGTATTCCAAATAAATAAATAAAGTGTTATGATTCTGTAATATATTCTCGTTGTCTGACATTGACTTGTCATAATTCATGAACGTGTAAGACTGGGTGTTTAGGCTTTGGATGTTTGGTTTCAAGCACTGGTTGTCAAACCAATTATAATCTGGGGCCTGAGTGACCAGTTAAAGATTTATATCTAACATTGTGGACACATGTTTCCTGAGTCACTGGGTGAAGCAGGGCTGGCCCTCTGCACATCCTGTTTGATGACACTGTCCGATCTCACTTCAAAACATAAAGTGAAAAATGATAACAAATTCAACTGGAGTCGATGGCTCAGAAAAATAAATGAGGAGCTTTGCAGAAATAGTGTTTACCAAGCACAAGGTCAGTTTAAAATTGCATGAAGGAAATGTTTTCATCTTTCAGAGGCAAAAATGGATTCTGAATTATTGAGAGAGTTGACATGTGGGAGATTGTGAATGACCCATTGGTCACCAGGTCACATATATAGTTATTTAGTGACTGGGAAATAATATTATGTTTCAGGGAGATCATATTGGAAAATTAAGCTGGAAGGGAAATACTGTTTGTCTCTTATCCCTGTGAAACCTCCAAGTGCAAAAATGCAACAGGTCGTAAACTCATGTCAAACACTACCTAGTTAATCTCCTTAGACCCAGTATCTCTTGCTGTGTGTCCTCCTGTCTTCTCTATGATGTAGTGATTCTGTAGAAAGAAAATAGAGAAACAAACGTTCTTAGCTAGAGTTCTTTTTCTAAGTGTTGCAAAAACGCTTGGGTCTCACAGGGTTAAGATGGCTGGTTGACTGGACATAGCCCAAGAGTCTACTGCCAAATTGTGAAAAAACTGTTTGAGGACATAGGACCTACCTATTGCAGGTTCGGGAAATAAACTGGAAACATTGTGTTGGACACATATAGTAGCAGCATCACTCTCCCTGTTTTTTACCTTTCTCCTTTACTTTACTACAACACGAAATGAGGAATACAGACAATAGATTGAGAAAGTCACACACCTTTAGAGAAGGAGGTGGTGCCCTGAATGTGTGTCAATCATCAAAATCAAACAAATAGACACCTCAATAAACATGATGTCATCTGGCAGATCAGATCACTATACCAGCATGTTGCGAAAGCCTTACTTGACCTGACTGACCGAAGTTAACCAGTCCACCAGCTATGCTAACAGTTGTCATCTTAACTTTAGGCTACTAATACTTAAAACGTAACATATGCCCCCTGGCTGAAACAGTTATTAGTCCTAATCAGACACTGTCAGCTGGAGACTGCCTCAGGGATTGTTATTTGAGAAATGAAATCACTTTCCCTCAGATCCTTTCAATTACCTCAGTGCTCCCCTGTACCGATTCAATAGCAGGACCACACTTCATCATTACAAAATCACACAGAGGGAAAATAATTGGAGGCTAAAGGTTACTGGCAGCAGGAAGAAAGATCTTTCCCCCTGTGAATTATGGCAACGCAATTGTATTTGCGTCAGAGTGGCTTATGAACAATAATGAGCATACGTTTTATTTTGGAGAACAACCAATGGTTGCATTGTACTTCAGAATAAAATCTTAGGCAAATATAAGCAACAAAGAAAAGTTAGGGTTCATGAACTTGTTTGAGACCATGGAGGCCCATAATGGTATGTAAACATGCCTTTCATGAATTAGTCTATCCTTCTGAATTGTTATGGTTTGGGAACTGTTTTTAATGAAAGCTGAACAATGGTATTTGTGTTACATTGACTTCAACAGGGGGGATATCCTCAAGAGAGTTACGGTCAACCTGAGTCCACTTCCAACCCCACTTCATAATGCAAACACATTCACACGACAGGCTGAAGGAGATGACAAACACCCTTTCCCGTGTCTTCTCCTCATTCTTCTTGGAAAGACACTGGTAGGCAGCAAACTAATCCATCTCTCTTACTGGCTGCCTTGGCAGCCCGGACTTATAGACTAGACGTAACATAGTAAACAAAATACTAATTTGAGCGTCCCGGATTTTCGTTTACTATGTTAAGTCTTCCACTGAGTCCAGGTTGGCCTTGGGGGTCAAATCTGGCTGGGAATATAGCTTGGAGACCCTATCTCTTCCAATCATATGGCACTGGCAACTGTAGAACACTACTTTCCATTTCTGTTCTTCTTCCTTTCTTTCCTTGTAGTGTAAAAGGTACAGCAGTTGTCCCATTGCTGACCGGGTAAAGGGGGAATGGAAAGAGTCTGGTCCAGATTGTTAATGGCTATGAAATCTTATGACAGGATCAGATGACTTGCTTCAGGCATGATTGAGGATTATTGGGGACAGATGGTGCCTTGTCCTGTGCTCCCCGTTGCCTTACCGCCTATGGGGATATACAAAGAGGTCTGTTCTCTGCCGGGCTAACTACTGTTGACACACACAGAGAGACCAGTGAATCAGGGAGAAACAGATAAGAAACAGTCCAGACTGTGGCAGATAGGTTCAGCGCCTGGCGAAGGCTTTTGCTCTTTTGTAGAAAAGCAGTGAAAGTTTGTTGCCATGGTTTTGGCCTAATTAACTGCGTCTCAACTCTGCACCCTGCGCCCGAATATTTGGAATTTGATTCATTGCCAATGCTATACATTTTTTACAAAATCGGAAACAACTTTTAGATATTACTCATAACATTTCTGTGGTTACTGACGACAGAGGATATTAGAGCCTGAAACTTCTTTGGAGCTACCGTACCATTTTCTCCTGCTTTTCTCTCAGTTTAGATATGTGTGTAACACTCCTGCACTGAGATTTACACTGTATGGGAGTGCTATAAACATCTGAGGTTCTCACCCTTTACCCTGGGTGGAATCAATTAAGCACCTCTGCTGTCTCCAGAAACTGAAAGACAGACGCTCCAAGGGAATTGGAAAATGTACTGGACAGCTGTCCTCCAGGACCAGCATCTAGCCTCCCTGCCAGGCACCTGATTGGCCCTCCCTGGTGTGAAGCTATAGCACCAGCATGAGGGAGAGAGGGAGAGTGTGAGGTAGTTGGTGCTGCTGCTGTGGCAGCACATCTGTCCTGTTATCTCTGGAGCGTGGAGCTGAGGGATGAAGTGGATAGGGGAGGAGACTCTGGGGGGAGTAAGATAAACACACTACAGAGACTCCAGTCTGGGATTGTTATTGGGTCTCTCCCCTCTTTCCACACTGGTTTAGAAACACATCCTCCTCCTCTTCTCCCTCATCTCCTGGAAAAATACCTCCAACCCCTACAGTTCTAAGTACAACACATCCTGTTCCAAGAAAACAGAAAGGGTTATTTCCTGTTCCCATCTCGTCTTTAATTCTACTCCAGTTCTCCCTTTAATTTCTTATTGATTTCTCCAACTACTCCATCCATCCCAGGCTCAATCTATCTCTGTAGCACTTTCTCTCAGCTTGCCACGTACTGTTTCCCTTCTGTCACTCTGCTTCTCTGTATTTGTCTGTGTCCTCCTCTGTCAAGCATGCTCTCTTTCTCTCTCCCGCTTTTTTCTTTCTCTCCCTCTCTCTATCAATCTTTCTACCTGTCTAAAAGTAGAGTAAAAACCCTGATAGTGAGAGCAGAGGAAGGGGAAATCTCCTTCTCTGCCTCCTCACAAACACAGCCTCTCCCGAATGCACAACTCCAGCAGCCCAGACAAGTCAAGGTCAGCTCTACTGTCATCTCCTCTCAGCTCCTCTGACACATATGCTTTCATACTAAAAATGGAGAATCTCCATTATTCTGGGTCCTTTCCTTACTCTGTGTCTGAGATGCTACATGCTTGTCTCTGTGAACTAAGATAGGGGCACTGGGGGTTAGTGTGTGTGGGAAAATAATGGCTCTATTTCCATGTCTGATTATTCATAGGTTGCAGTTATATGCTGCAGAAAGTTAACATGGTAGCTAGCACAGTGAAAGTTGATAACACATAGAAAAGGGCCTCTTTTCTATAGCAGGCTAATGAGAACATGTTGAGTGACAGCCACCAGAACAGCTTATCCAAACAAACATCAGGTCGCTGTCTCAGTGTTTTTGAACAGCCCTGCCAGCTGGTTGAAAAACAGATCATTATTCTTCAACACCTATTTAATGCACCTATTCAATGTGTCCCGGTCCACAATTGGTGCTTGATGAGCAAATGGATGTTAACAGATCTGTATACATATGGTCAAATTGACATACTCCTTAGTGTGTGGTTAAATGAATCTTGCATTCATGGCTGTGCGTGACGTCATGTAGTTATTAACTAAAAGCCCTACATACATAAACCCTAGAATCACTCACACTCTGCTAGTTATCCTCAGCTCACCAACAACATGTCTCCTACACAACACAAAGCTGACTACAGTCATATCGCAGTTGTATGGTGAAGGATATAGACACCTGAATGAGCCCAGGTGTCTACCCATCTTTGGTCCCACCATATGAAAATGGGAGGATGATCTCAAAGCACTCCTATGACAGTGCCACACATGTACTTTATTTCAAATCAAATCACATTTCATTGGTCGCATACACATATTTAGCAGATGTTAAAGCAGGTGTAGCGAAATGCTGGACTTTGTGGCTCCCATGGTGTTATTGTCTTGTGCTACAGGCAGGGAATGATTCAACCTGTAGGCATGGTGGCAGGTAATTGTCAATTAACATTAAAATCACATTTCCCTCCTAGCACTTTAGGGTTATCAGCAGCCAAGCATGATGGCACATTTTATGCTCGCTTAATCATTAATATCTCATAAAGCAGAGTTATTGGAGCTTATCCTCATCAAAAAGTGACAAGTCAGTCTCCAAAATTGGGTCTTCATCGCCTATTTTGAGATAATTGGAGCTCGAAGTGATCACCTCTTTTTTGCTTCAACCTAATTCCTGTCAGTAGTTACTGCACAATATCGAATTAAATCTAAAACCCTCTAATATTCTTTTACGCGTTTCAGGCTTTCAGGTGTGCTCAGTGAAAGGGATGTCGTGCTTACAAGGAGAAATAATACATTCACAGACTTGTGCAGAGGAAAATTTTACCCTCCCTTCCTAAAGCTTATTATGCAAGGGTTGGAGAACCAGTCATTTTCTGAAGTAGCCGAATAGAATGATGTTTGCTGCTGCCTCTCCTCTGTTATGAAAATGGGGTTTAAAAACGCATCACCGGAAAATAGGAGAAGGAACAATCAGGCCCTGAAAGACAGTTTTATAATGTCTGCAGGCGCTTGCCTGCCTCTTTCTTTGGCCCATAACTGTCTCTCTCATAGTAGCCTACAGATGTATTGAGTGATAAGACTTGCTATTATGTCATTAACTTAAATGCTCCAGATAGTACAGATGTATGGAGATCAAATTTGATCTACACACTGACGAGACAGACACTGACTAAACCTGTGGCCCATGTGGTGGTGTTCTCCATACAGCCTCACTTTGTGGTCCCGTAATTTATCCTGAAACCCACAGAGATGAATATATATATATATATATACTATTAAATGTTCATAACTTCTTCAACCCAGCCTGAGCAATTTGCTTCTAATATCCAGCCAGATTAACTATTTGTCACTGCATCACTAATGAGGGGATACTTTTTCTCATGATAAGATTGCACCTTGTTAAATCCCACAACTCTGTAAAAGTGGTTGGTTGTGAGAGATGACTGTTTTTATCCTGTGGATGTCTAGCTGTCACTCTGGCAACACATTCCCCACTGTCAGGCCCAGGGCCCGGGGTCTGAGGAGATACTATATTCACAGCTGTCATATCGCCTGCCTGCTCCGTCTCCCCCAAACCCTAGCAGACAACCCTAGCACGCACAATGGATAGCACGCACAATGACAGCTGTGAATATAGCATAGCTGGAGTTGCCCTGACTTTTAAAAGTGAAGGCATTTCTAACAGACAAGAATCTACTTAATCCCCTCCCTCCATACTTATGTGCCTTAGGTATTTTTTGTATACATGACCATGCACTTCCCGCATGTATTTTTGGCTTATGGTAGCTGACAACCTAAAACAACACATTTGACTCTACCTATTCGGTGTATGTGACAATGTATATATTTTTTACCTGTCTGTCAATACAGTACATATTCAATGATGAACTCTCATAGACTGAGAATTTGTGTTTTTCTTCACGCCACATGAAATCGTATTGTATATCAAAACTTGCTCAAATATAGGCCTATATATTTTTTGTTTTTGGTCAAATCAGATTTTAATTATGAACTTTGATTGATCTGATAAAAGTATAAACCCTCAGATATTGCTCGTTATAACATCTGGATATTTCAAAATGTAAAGTATTCAATTGATTAATATAATTTGCATTTCTTGATTCTAACATTTTATTTAGTAATTTTCTTTCATTCAGTAAATTTGTGGATGTGTAAGAGCTATTTTGTGTATATGTAACGGTCGCCACGCTACTAGCTTAGAGAGTACCGCTTCCTCCTGATTCAGCTCACACTGAGACCTAGGAGATCTGCCTTTATAGTACACATGACCGCCTTCCCGAAGCGTCTTACCAGTTGGCGCCTTCGAAAAGCTAGCAGTTTTTCAGAGCAAGTGGCGACACTTCAGGCTGAGGAGTGAGTTTCACACATCACCATATTCCATATAGCAATGAAAATGTACTGCAAATATAGAGAATTACAGTAAATATAAATGTTCATTAATGAATGGAAACTGTATGAAAATGCTTTTACTTTTCTGATATCTACTTCATTTAAGAAAAATGTACTTACTAATGTTCATTAATGTATGGAAACTGTATGGAAATGCTTTTACTTTTCTGATATCTACTTTATTTAAGAAAAATGTACTTACTAATGTTCATTAATGTATGGAAACTGTATGGAAATGCTTTTACTTTTCTGATATCTACTTTATTTAAGAAAAATGTACTTACTATGACTGAGATATGTGGTTGTCTCACCTAGCTAACAGTCGTTCTGGATAAGAGTGTCTGCTAAATGACTCAAATGTAAAACATTTAAATGTCAATGCTTGAAAGAAATTCTAACAACTGTAACAATCTTCTTCCTGCTCTATCAATGTTTGGCCACTTTACAAGGCAGCTCTTGACAGGACACACACAGGTGGAGTCTAATAAATAAATACATTTAAAAAACGATGAAATTCAACTCAACAATGGAAGATCACAAGGAGTAAAATAAAACAGCTGCTTGCTGTTGTTCATTTTGTTTTGGTTTCTTGATTGGAACACTCCTGGCCCAAACCCAGTAATACAAGCAGCACTCAGCATGCCTCTTAGACTACCAGGTGTTCGATATATGTTGTGCTTTTTCTATTTTTTCTCTCTCAGGGGTAGATAAGGTCAGGTGCTGTGTGCTTTACAACAGTGTGGAGTATAGGGGGTCTTGAGAGTTACAGTACAGTGAGAGTGAATCTGTTTTAGTACTTTCACCCTGACTCCACCCCGCATACTCCAAACCATTATCCCTTCCTGTAAAATACTGTAGTGGAGCAGAAGGTGACACTACAATCTGTTTCTGTTCTGCAAGACACAGCCCAGGCTGCTCAGGCATGCAGAGAGAGTTGTATGCTGGTTCAAGGGTACCAGACTGGACAGTTGGAGAATACTTACTGGTTGGCATGGGTTGTGTCATGGCTTCTGGTTTCGCCTGGTCAGGAGTCGTGTTAAAGGCCACAGCCGTGGAGTTCCACATGCCGAGCAGAGCGGGTGTTAGGCAGGACGTCCAGAGAGAGAAAAAGAAAGAGAGAGAAAAAGAAAGAGAGAGAGAGAGACAGAAATTAGAGGGTAAAGGTGTATCCTGATGTAAGAGTGTGGGGGTGTTACTCGGCTCTCTGGCATCAAATCTCTATGGGAAAGGAAGTAAGAGAAGATGGTATGTAAATATCCTAATCCCTCTTAGCCTGTTTAGTATAGGTGCAAAGAAACGTATACTGTACACACACACACACACACACACAAACACAAATGCTTGCACACATGAACAAAGACAAACCCACACACCTGTTGCACTGTTGTATTCACTAGGTCTTGCTGTTCTGTTCTTTAGATGACATCTTTCATTTCTACACAGATACAATGTAAGACACACTCCTGTTGAGTATCTCACTCCAAACTGTCAAAACAAGAATCAAGGCCGATTAATTATTTAATCATATCCCAGTTTACCTATCTACTTATGGCCCTGCCTAGACCAAGCAAATTGTTTTTTTTTATTATAGAGCAAAAAATATTCCACTTTATTTGGAACGGCAAACCAGACAAAATTAAACGGGCCTATTTATATAATGAATAGGGAGGGCTGAAATTACTAAATATTAAAGCATTGAACCTCTTACTAATGTCACACCCTGACCTGAGAGAGAGGGTTTGTTTTTCTATGTGGTTAGGTCAGGGTGTGGGTGGGCATTCTATGTGTTGTATTTCTTTGTGTTGGGCCGAGTATGGTTCCTAACCAGAGGCAGCTGTCTATCGTTGTCTCTGATTAGGAACCATACTTAAGCAGCCTGTTTTTCCTTTGGGTTTTGTGGGTAGTTGTTTCCTGTTTTGTTCCTTGTAACCTGACGGAACTGTTGACGGTCGTTTTTGTTGTTTTGATTTAGTGTTTCCATTAAAGTAAAATATGAGCACTTTACACGCCGCGCCTTGGTCCCCTTTGTACGACCCTCGTTACAGAACTACCCACCATGACTGGATCAAGCAGCGTGCCCAGGCAGAGATGGACACCTGGTCACACATGGAATGGATGGAGAGGTGAAACTGGACTTGGGGGCAAGTCATTGACAGATATCGGAGCCTACCGGGGAAGAACGAGAGGCAGCCCCCCAAAACATTTGGGGGGGCACACGGGTAGTTTGGCTGGGCCAGGGGTGAGCCCTGAGCCAACTCCCCATGCTTATTATGGTGAGCATGTGCCTGCCTCTCACACTCTCTCTCCGATACACCTCCATAATCCAGTACGTCCAGTGCCTGATCCTCACGCTCTCCCTCCAGTGCGCCTCCAGAATCCAGGAAGTCCTGTGCCTGCTTCCCACAATCTCCCTCCAGTTCGCCTCAATAGCCCAGTAAAGCCGGTGCCTGCTTTGAGCACTCGGTCCTCAGTGCGTCTCCGCAGTCCGGTGAGACCGGTTCCAGCTCCCCGTAGGAAGCCTACAGTGATGATCAATGGTCCAAAGCCTCCAGTGATAATCCATGGCACGAAGCCTCCAGTGACCATGGCGCGGAACCTGTAGTGATGATCCATGGCACGGAGCCTGCAGCGACGGTCCGGAGCCTCCAGCGACACTCCCCAGTCCGGAGCCTCCAGCGACGCTCCCCAGTCCGGAGCCTCCAGCGACGTTCCGCAGCCCTGAGGCCTCAGCGGCGGTCCGCAGCCCAGAGCCTTCAGCGGCTCTCCGCAGCCCAGAGGCTTCAGCGGCGGTCCGCAGCCCAGAAGCTTCAGCGGCGATCCGCAGCCCAGAGGCTTCAGCGGCGATCCGCAGCCCAGAGGCTTCAGCGGCGGTCCGCAGCCCAGAGGCTTCAGCGGCGGTCCGCAGCCCAGAGGCTTCAGCGGCGGCCTTTAGCCCAGAGTCTTCAGCGGCGGTTGGCGGTCCAAAGCCTCCGGCGGTTAGCCACGGCCTGGTTCCTCCAGACACACAGAAGCGGGGGGATCAGCGGGCAGTGTGGGTGCTACGCCCGGAACCAGAGCCGCCGCCGATTATAGATGCCCACCCAGACCCTCCCCAATAGGTTCAGGTTTGCGGCCGGGAGTCCGCACCTTTGGGGGGCACCTTTAGTTAGGTCAGGGTGTGATAGGTGGGTGGGCATTCTATGTTTTGTTTTCTATGTTTTGGCCGGGTATGGTTTCCAATCAGTGGCAGCTGTCTATCGTTGTCTCTGATTGGAAGCCATACTTAGGCAGCCTGTTTTTCCCTTTGTTTTGTGGGATCTTTTATTTTGTACTACTTGTTAAGCCTACAAGACGTTACGGTCGTATTCATTGTTTGATTATTTTTTGTAGTGTTCTGAGGTAAAATAAAATATACGATGAACACTTACCACGCTGCGCTTTGGTCCACTGCTTTTGACGATCGTGACACTAAAATATTCTGTCATACAAAAGTTGTACTTAAGTCCTAAATGGTTTTCCAGCAGATTAGTAAGAATGGTTAAAAAATGGCCTTGTTCCCTTTATTCAGATTACAACCTTTCACTTTCGGTTATTTGAAAATGAAATAATCTCCAGAATATTGCTATAATATAGATTTCTAAATTTATTTTGCAACGCTCACACACGCGACACGAGCGGTGTAGTCAGCCTGTCAGACGATCCCACAGGTGAAGAAGCCAGATGTGGAGGTCGTGGGCTGGTGTGGTTACACGTGGTTTGCAGTTGTGAGGCCGGTTGGACATACTGCCAAATTCTCTAAAACGAAGTTGGAGGTGGCTTACGGTAGAGAAATTAACATTGAATTATCTGGCAACGGCTCTGGTGGACATTCCTGCAGTCAGCATGCCAATTTCACGCTCTCTCAAAACATCAGACATATGTAGCATTGTGTTGTGTGACAAAACAGCATATTTTAGAGTGGCCTTTTATTGTCCCTAGCACAAGGTGCAACTGTGTAATGGTCATGCTGTTTAATCATCTTTTTGATATACCACACCTGTTAGGTGGATTGACTATCTTGGCAAATGAGAAATGCTTACTAACAGGGATGTGAACACAATTTGAGAGAAATAAGCTTTCTGTGCTTTTAGAACATTTCTGGGATCTTTTTATTTCAGCTCCTGAAACATGGGACCAACACTTTAAATGTTGCGTTTATATTTTTGTTCAGTATAATAATACTCTTAGTAAAAATGTTCATCTTTAATTTACAATCTGTAGAAATTATGAGAATGGAAAGGTTCAGAACTTCTGTGAAACATTAAAGCACAGTTAAAATATATGGAAATTAGAAATCAAAATTGGATGGTTTTCAGAGATAGATGGGTGGGGTTGAGGGTAGCTGAAGGGTGGTACTAAAAACAAGTAAAAACAATAAAAAAGATAACTAATATAAAATATACATACCATGTCTGTAAAATGTATATAGTATGTATAAGCTGGAAGTTGAAGCCTACATTTTGTTGTCCATTTGTTTACTCCAATTAGTGGAGGGGTGATAGGGTTAGGGGAAAATAATAAAGAAGGACAAAATATATGGGGGATTGGAAATGATGCAGACAATTACATTGATAGAATCCACAATCTATCTGCAATATTAAAGTGGATCTACCCTCTAAAACAATAAAACAAATACAAAATAACATCTGAGGCTGCCTATACTATCCCATTCCCTCAGACATGGTCCATAAGCCCTCCTCCCTCTGCTTCCCTGTATCTGCAGCATGCTGACCCAACAGCTTTCTAACAAACAGAGGAAGTGCTGCTGTGAGGAAGCATGGAGCACAGCCTTATCGCAGTCAAACAGTCAGATATACAGTTTAGTCTGGAGAGCTGAATAACTCTCCTCACCCCCCTCTTCTGCCCTCCTCACACCAACCCTGTGAATGCTCAGGTTTTTAACGCTCATTATTAGTGACTTTTTAGAGAAAAGGATAAAGACAAATATTAAATTACAGGGGGGCCTTGCAGAGGGTCACTTACTCTGGTACAGTCCAATCAGTCTTAGGGCCATGACCATTCATACTGTACTGAATACCAGTGTGAATGTTATTGTGGATATACTCAAGTAAACAACCCTTTTGTATTCTTTCTCTGCTACTGTATGAATAATTTCCTAGCATTTTTCTCACTTCCCCTATGTCAGATTGTTACTACTTCTGCTCTAAATAATGTGTGGTTTTTAACGTAATATTTTCTACTTATAATACAGTTGTAATAATGTCATAATAACCAGCAACAGACACTGTTTAAAAAAAAAATTATAAAGAAAAGGTAGGCATGAACGGTCAAACTGAAATTAATCAATCTCCACTCTACAAAATTATTTAAAAATATATATATAATCATGGCTGCCTCTCTCCTGCATGAAGTTAGCTCATGCAAAACACCCTCTAAACTTAAGCTGCTATCATTTAATCAGAGATCATATATAATAAATCAGATTGATTCACACTAAGACAGATCATCAGTCTATGAACTCTATGAACTTGGAGAGGCACTTACCTGTTTGTTTGTGGCCCCCCTCTCTCTCTCCCTCTCTCCCTCTCTCTCCCTCTCTCTCTATCCCTCTATCCCCGTCTGTCTGTTCATCGGTATCATCATGGCTGCCTCTCTCCCGCATGAAGTTAACACATGCAATAGACCCTGTGGACCAGGGACGGGCAACTTTGATGGGGGTAGGGGCTTGGTTCTGCGTACCCACATACCGTTGAGTGTTAGAAAAGCAAAATACACAACGTGCAAGCCCCCTCCCCCCAGCTACCTGGTTACAGGAGCTTACCTTCTGTGTCTTGGAGAGTCTTGCAGTACCCAACCAATGTCAAGTCATAATCATAACGTTTTGACTCAAGGGCGTCAAGTAGAATCCAAGCATTGATTCTGAACTTCATGTACCACAGAAGGAATTCTGACCAAAGTTTTCCGTGTTAGGTGTCTAATGGCTGACTGGGTGCCACAATGAGGGCAGATGTCATTCACAGCTGCACCGTCACATAAGCTGAAAAAGGCAGTTTGTGTTTAGTTTTCATAAAATGCAGACTACTGCTTCATAGATGTATAAAACTATGTAGGCTACATACCACTGTCTGCCTCAATTATAACTTTACAGAAGTGTCTTATGTGAGGAGACACAGCAACACTTTGACCAATGTTGAGGTGGGAAAATAGCCTACTGGTTATAACAAGCCTCAAAATGTCAGTTGCAGGATGCTTGTGTAAGTAAACAACTAATCAACAAGTTGCTTCATTGTTTCCTGCTTTGTTAATAGCAACTATGCCATTGTATAGTATATCTCTAAACAGACTCAGGAAGCTCTGTCTTCATCAGGTCTGTTACTATGACAACCTGTCATGAGTCAAGAGCAGTAACAGACAGTTCTAACTTTGCCCAGGGTGCAAGAGAAAATTCTACCCTACTACCCTGCATTAAAAGCATGCAGGAAAAAAACATACTAAATAGTTTTCAAAAAGGACCTTAAAGGGAGCATGCACTCACCAGCTGCACAGCAACAGGTTTCCAAGAACCCCTTCTTGTGCTCTCTATCTCCACTCTCCAAGAAGAAACCCTTATTCAGAACAAGGCAGCAGAACATTTAAAGGTAGTCAGTTCTCCCTCTTAACAAATATTTCACCTTAAGAAATTCACCCTAACAGTGTCTGTAGCCAAAACAAATTTTCTCTCGCCCTAAGAACCGGGTGTGCTGTGCAGCACATGAACTGTTTCCCCCCCTGTGCCTGTAAACCTATTCCCCTAACTAATTATCTCTTCCACTCCACCAATGAACCGGGAAGCCCCTCCCAGCACCATGCAAATGATCCCCAGCTGTTGTGGGGCTGATTCTCACTTTATGCCGCTTTCACGTGCTATTCGGAACTAGGAAACTCTACTCAAGAACATTCACTTTCTTCTTGGTAAGCAACTCCAGTGTAGATTTGGCCTAGTGTTTACCTCTAGGATTTTGCCTGTGCTTAGAAAAAAATGTTCCCCTGAAAAATGCACCAGTCCATAATGATTACAAGCTTACCACTATGCTTGAAGATATAGGGCGGTACTCAGTAATGTGTTCTATTGGATTTGGCCCAAACATAACACTTTGTATTCAGGACAAAAAGTTCATTGTTTTGCCACATTTTTGCAGTATTACTTTAGTGCATTGTTGCAAACAGGATGCATGTTTTGGAATATTTTTATTCTGTACAGGCTTCCGTGACACAGAGGTGAAACATACACAACTCAAAATGAATCTCCCACAAAACCCAGGTGGAAAAACCCCTACTTAAGTATGATCTCCAATTAGAGACAACGAGGACCAGCTGCCTCTAATTGGAGATCATCCCAAACAAAACCAACATAGAAATACAAAACTAGAACATGAACACAGAAATAGAAAACATAGAAAAACACCCCCTGTCACGCCCTGACCTACTCTACCATAGAAAATAAAATCTTACTATGGTCAGGACGTGACACCTACTTAAATTATAATAATTTGGTTGCATATTAATATCCTTGCTCATTAATATCTAGAGTTATTCTTAGAATACCTCTATATTATTCTCTAGAATCTTTAACTGTACTAATTGAGGCAGACAAGGTTTAGACTACTCTGGCTTCATGTAGTGTGTGTTGCAACTGGACATGGCTTGTGGATAAACACTCCCTAAACATTGTGCAGCTGTTCAAATTCCAGTCGTTCTCTCATCACTCGTTCCACGCAACTGTAACTCTAGAGCCATGAATTTCATTCCCATAGGCTCAAAAATCCCTTTCTGTTAAGTCAGTTTTAGTGAAACCTTGTTTGAATCGATACCAGAGTTTTGGACTACATAACTCCCATGATGAATATGTTTTTGCTCAGTCCACACCCTTTACAACTAAAGTCAACGGCAGTAATTCACAGATTACATTTTGGCAAGAGGACATAGCCCTACCCTTTCCTCTCCTCCCTCTTCCTGCCCCCTCCCTCTGGCCTACCCTGGATTAATGCCACATTCATGTGCTAGTGGGAACTAAGAAATTCTGAATTTTCTGACTTGCTAAGTGGTTGAACGCGGCATGTGTATACCTACATCCAAAGCCATATATACTGTATAGAGAGTTGAGGTTTCTGTCTGAACGTTCCGAGAGAGCCACTTCCTCCTCCATAGCCATCGCTAAGTGATAGTTGACTCTTCTGCGTTATGCTGTTTATGAATTTATATAAAAAAAGGTTACCCCTTTTTCTCCCCAATTTTGTGGTATCCAATTGGTAGTTACAGTCTTGTCTCGTCGCTGCAACTCCCGTACGGACTCGGGAGAGGCGAAGGTCGAGAGCCGTGCGTCCTCCGAAACACAACCCAACTGCTTCTTGACACAATGCCCACTTAACCCGGAAGCCAACAATCATTTTAAATTCTATTCATGTTCGTTCTAACTCGAAGTCATATCCCTTTTAATGGGTTTGCTTATTATGCATTGTCAACGTTGACCTCAGCAAGACTTAATAGAGTGGTGAGGAGGTGAAGGAGCTCTCGTGACCTTTTGTGTCCGGAAGTAATTTAGCCATTCATTGCACTCTGTAGAGTTGTTATTTTCTTGAGTTTTCTTGTGTCAATTAACACGTGACATTTCTGGATTACTCATTATATTAATAAATTCCAATTTAATCTACAAATACAATAGCCAGTTTTATAAAGGTTAAGGGTACAATATTTTGTACAAATCTGGCTGTGTTGGCAAAAACACCACTGTTGGGTTGTAATTTGAAATACTTGCTAGAAGTAAATGGTTACATGTATGAGGAATATATATGGTGGGGTCACTGGAGGTTGGTTATGAGCCAGGGGCTTGGAATGTTACTAAGTAAGGGAAAAAGGCAATCACATTTAAGCGGTCACTGGTAAGGGTGGATAGCTATGTATTAGTGAGGAATGGGGGCCCGAGGTCAGGTCAGATGACACGAAGGGAGAAGGAACAGTTTATTACCCACATTACTTAACTTCCTGCCTAGCAACAAAGATGTAGTGTCTAGAGAAAAGGAGGAGACTCTACCTAAAGGGTGGCATAAATACTTGTGCCCGTGCAAACATGTCTTGGTCCTCTTCAGCTGTTTGACCCAGTGGGTGAATAAACTTGGTTTGAGCTTTAACTAGTTGTCCATTAGGTTCTAAATAAACAGAGTAAAAACTAACACCACATATCCCATCGAGCCAAGCGGGGAAGGCTGCCCTTTGTCACAGTTCCAAGGCCAGTCAGAACGTCCAGCTAACCCTATGCCAATGATCTCAAAACTGAACTTGGATCCACGTTAAGTAGCAATGATATCCTTCTCCACCGCTGTCTTGCGACAGATATCTTAAACTAGTCATGACCATTCAACAAAACAATGAAACAACATTGAAACAATGTTTATTTCCAGCAAATGTCTTAGTTACATGATTGTATAACTAGCAAAGGAGTTTTGAAGTTGAGGGTGCGGTATTTAGGAAGCTTGGTAATGAGGATGAAAACTAGCATAGTTAATTTATACAGCTAGTTCAGACAGGGAAAACTTGCTCTGGCCTAGTGTGCATGTGTTCCCATGCGCAACAGGCTAATTCAGGAGACAGATTGTAGTTTTTATGCCCGGATAGCAGGAGCTGGTAAGGAAAAGCTTGATTGAACAATTCAAGTTTCAAGTTTTAATGTCACATCCAAAAGTACAGTGAAATGCTTTTCTTGTAAGCTCTAAACCCAGTAATGCAGTAATCAATAACATTGTAATACTAAAAATTACATAAGGTAGAACAAAAACACACAATAAATATGAATAAGAAATAAGAAGAACACAAGAAAGTAAGTAAGCATACTATATACACTCAGTTACAGTACCATATTTACAATGTCCAGGGATACTGGAGGGATAGAGGCAGATATGTAGAGGGGTAAGGCAACTAGGCATCAGGATATATAATAAACAGAGTACAAAAAAAATGTAATCCACCAGAAAAAAATAACAAATAATGCAACAAATATTGTGGCTAAAATCAAATATACTAACAGATTAAAAAAATAACATTATTCCTTTTTTGCATTTTCTTTCCAAAAGATAATCTTTGTAAATAATATCATAAATAGGACGGGTGGAGTTATGTCACACATGCAGCTAACAAAAATATATGGAAATGTCTGCTCTACCCAAAATTACAACCAACTAATTGCAGCATTATGGCAAAAATGGAAGAGGAAAGTGGAAGGGGGAAAAGTAGGGAACTTGTTTGTCAGCCCTGCACTAAAAAACATAATTGGTTAAAGAAAATTGTGACAAATAAAAAAGAATACCAGCTTCATTTGAGGATAAAACATGTTGACAGCTGTGCCATATAGATTGCAAAATAGTTGGGAAGAGATTTTTGGTGTACTGATTCCATTGCACATTGTTTAGGAACTGATACGCAAAAAGACGCCGGATTCAAAACTTCAAAACGTTTGACTGGTACTGTATGTATGTATTTGTGTGAATATATTTATGTATGTGTATCTGTACAGTACCAGTCAAAAGTTTGGACACATCTACTCATTCAAGGGTTTTTCTTTATTTGTAGAATAATTGTAAAGACATCAACACTTTGAAATAACACATATGGAATCATGTAGTAACCAAAAAAGTGTTAAACAAATCAAAATATATATTTTTTGAGATTCTTCGAAGTAGCCACCCTTTGCCTTGATGACAGATTTGCACACTCTTGGCGTTCTCTCAACCAGCTTCATGATGGTAGTCACCTGGAATGCATTTCAATTAACAGGTGTGCCTTGTTAACACTTTTTTAGTTACTACATGATTCCATGTGTGTTATTTCATAGTTTTGATGTCTTCACTACTAGAAAATAGTAAAATAGAGAAAAACACTTGAATGAGTAGGTGTGCTGAAACTTTTGACCAGTAGTGTATATATATATATATATATATATATATATAAATAAAAAATATATATGGGGGATTGGAAGTGATGCAGACAATTACTATGTTGTAAGCTACAATCTATCTGCAATATTAAAGCGGATCTACCCTCTAAATTAAAAAAATATATATATAATAATTATAGCAGCAGTGTATACTATGAATGTATGTGACTGGGTGTGTGTAGAGTCAGTATAAATGTTTGTGCATATTATCTGTGTGTGAGCAAATTATGGAGTGAGTGTTTGTGTGTGTGTTGGAGTGTCAGTTTGCGTGAGTGTATAGGGCCCTGTGTGTGTGTGTAGGGCCCTGTGAGTGTGTAGGGCCCTGTGAGTGTGTGTAGAGATGGCTGGATGTCCTTTAGGCGGTGGACCACTCTTGATAAACTAGGGAAACTAAGTGTGAAAAACCCATCAGAGTTGCAGTTCTTGACACAAACCGGTGCACCTGGAACCTACTACCATACTCCATTCAAAGGCACTTAAATATTTTGTTTCTCAAAATGCATACTACCGTGCTCCGTTATATTCACTCAACAAAGACTAATAAAATGTATGTTTTGTTCATTCTGTAGCATTTATTTTCCTTTACTTCCATTTAGAAAGAAATCCTAACTTTAAGTTTTATGCCACCGTTTAAAATCTTGTGACGTTCCATTGTTTAAAAATATTATGCAAAAAAAAAATTGGCAATGTACCAACTACAGCTTTTTCGGGGGATACTGCATATTAACTATTTATCTTGGTTTACGGGTGATACAGTACATATCTTTATTCCTCCCTGTCTGACTTTCCAGGGTGTTAGGTTTCTGAGAGAGATAAAGTTGCTTCTCTAACAGCATATATTCATTTTGACACATATTGTACACGCAGTGGGATTGCTCATCATCTGGCCATTTATTTAAGATGTCTTTGCATGTCGCACTCTATAAAATACATCACTATAGCTCTACTTTCACACTCGCACACACAATTTGACTACACCCCTTCTGGCAAAGTCTTAAATCATGACCCAAGTGTTCGATCTAGATTCTGCTCCACTGCCTCTGGATTGCCACAACGCAACTGCACCTCTGCCTTGCTGAAGTAGTGTTGTCAACCTACCCTGATAAAGATGTTATTTATTTACATGCATTTTAATTAACTTTTGTTATATCAGGTAAATTGACTGAGAATACGTTCTCATTTGCAACAACAACCTGGGGAAGAGTTGAAGGGGAGAGGGGGGAAATGAGCCAATTGGAAACTGTGGATGTAATGAGCTAGAACTTGATGCATTACCCGTAATATATTTAATGGACAATTTTTTATTAGATTAAAACACTTAGGAAACACAGTGGAAAACAACTGTGAAGCAAAAATCAGTAACAGAGAAGGAAAGATACAGTAAAACACTGTTTTGAATCAATTACCATTGGGGTTGTTCAACCTCAAAAATGTTTTGCTCTGTGACACTCAGAAGCCACACAAGAGTAGTTCGAAGGTCAGGGGTTCTTCTACAGTACATACTCTAGAAGATAATAGGAAATCACTGGACATAGTGTCTATAATACTGTAATAATCTCACATAGTTGCTGTCACAAACTCCAAACTCCTCACAGTTGTCGCTGACTAGTTGGGCGTTTATTTCCCACTGAGCAAACCATTTCCGTACTTACAGCATTCTTATAAATTCACTTTCATCATTTTGTTTTTGCTTGGAAGACCTTACTTTTTTATTAACATTTGAATACAACTGTTTAAATAAAAATAAAATGTTATTAGTCACATGCACCGAATACAACAGGTGTAGTAGACCTTACAGTGAAACGCTTACTTACGAGTGTCACGGTTGTCATAGGAAGGGGCGGACCAAAGTGCAGCGTGTGTCGTTCCACATTTTATTTTCATTGTGAAACTATGCAATACATACACATAACTAAAGAACAAAAAACAACAAACCGTGACGCAGAGGTGAAACATACACTAACTCAAAATAAATCTCCCACAAACCCAGGTGGGAAAAACACCTACTTAAGTATGATCTCCAATAAGAGACAACGATGACAGCTGTCTCTAATTGGAGATCATCCCAAACAAAGCCCAACATAGAAATACAAAACTAGAACATAACAACATAGAAAATCTAAACTAGAAAAAAAACTGTCACGCCCTGACCTACTCTACCATAGAAAATAACAGCATTCTATGGTCAGGACGTGACAGTACCCCCCCCAAAGGTGCGGACTCCGAATGCACCGAAAAAATAAAAGGGTAAGGGAGGGTGACAATGTCTATGGTGGCTCTGGTGCAGTAAGCAGAACCTTCTCATCCCGCGGATCCTCCAGCAGAGGAGGCGGCTCCGGTTTGGGGCGTATCCCCCGCTGCACCCGCTGATCCCTCCGCTTTTGTGTCACCGGACCCTGGATCGTCGCCGAAGGACCTGGACCGTGGATCATCACCGGAGGTTCTGGACTGCCGACCGCCGCTGGAGGTTCTGGACTGCGGACCGCCGCTGGAGGTTCTGGACTGCGGACCGCCGCTAGAGGTTCTGGACTGCGGACCGCCACTAGAGGTTCTGGACTGCGGACCACCGCAGGAGACTCTGGACTGCGGACCGTCGCTGAAGACTCTGGACTGGGGAACGTCGCTGAAGACTCTGGACTGGGGAATGTCGCTGGAGGTTCCGAACTGTGGGCCGTCTCGGGAGGTTCCGGACTGTGGGCCGTCTCAGGAGGTTCCGGACTGTGGGCTGTCTCAGGAGGTTCCGGACTGTAGGCCTTCTCAGGAGGTTCCGGACTGTAAAAGGTCGCCGGAAGCTCTGGACTGGGCACTGTCGCCGGAAGCTCTGGACTGGGAACTGTCGCCGGAAGCTCTGGACTGGGAACTGTCGCCGGAAGCTCTGGACTGGGAATGCGCACTGGAGGCCTGATGCATGTGGCTGGCACAGGTGGCGCCAGACTGGTAACACGCACCTCAGGGCGAGTGTGGGAAGCAGGAACAGGACACCCCGGACTGGGCAGGCGCACTGGAGGCCTGATGCGTGGGGCTGGCACAGGTGGCGCCAGACTGGTGACACGCACCTCAGGGCAAGTGCGAGGAGCAGGCACAGGGCGTACGAGGCTGGATAGACTTACTGGAGGCCGGGTACGTGGGACAGGCACAGGATATACTGGGCCATGGAGGCGCACTGGAGGTCTCGAACGTAGAGCTGGCCCAACCCGTCCTGGCTGGATGCTTACTTTCGCCCTGCAAATGCGGGGCACTGGCACAGGACGAACTGGGCTGTGAATACGCACTGGCGACACAGTGTGCAGCGCCGGCGCAGGATATCCTTAACCGAGAAGGTGAACTGGAGACCAGGAGCGCTGAGCTGGCACCACCCTTCCTGGCTGAATGCTCAACCTAGCTCCACAAATGCGGAGCGCGGGCACAGATCGCACCGGGCTGTGAATGCGCACTGGCGACACAGTGCGCATCACCGCATAACACGGTGCTTGCTTCGTCACTCGCTCCCCACGGTAAGCACGGGGAGTTGGCTCAGGTCTCCACCCTGACTCTGCCAATCTCCCCGTGTGCCCCCCCCCCCCCCATTTTTGGGGTGGGGCTGCCTCTCGGGCTTCCATTGTTGCAGTGCTAGTGCCTCATATATTCACCGTTCATCTCTCGCAGCCTCTATCTGCTCTCTTGACCGGCAATATTCCCCGGCCTGCCTCCAGGGTCCTCTCCTGTCCAGGATTTCCTCCCATGTCCATTTGTCCTGCTGACCACGTTGCTTGGTCCTTTGGTGGTGGGAGATTCTGTCACGGTTGTCATAGGAAGGAGCGGACCAAAGTGCAGTGTGTGTGTTGTTCCACATTTTATTTTCACTGTGAAACTATGCAATACATACACATAACTAAAGAACAAAAAACAACAAACCGTGACGCAGAGGTGAAACATACACTAACTCAAAATCAATCTCCCACAAACCCAGGTGGGAAAAACACCTACTTAAGTATGATCTCCAATAAGAGACAACGATGACAGCTGTCTCTAATTGGAGATCATCCCAAACAAAGCCCAACATAGAAATACAAAACTAGAACATAACAACATAGAAAATCTAAACTAGAAGAAAAAAACTGTCACGCCCTGAACCACTCTACCATAGAAAATAACAGCTTTGTATGGTTAGGACGTGACAACGAGCTCCTAACCAACAATGCAGTTGAAAAAAATATGGATAAGAATAAGAGATAAAGGTAACAAGTAATTAAAGATGAGCAATAAAAAATAACAATATATACCGGGGGGGTGCCGGTACAGAGTCAATGTGCGGGGGCACATTGGGGGTAGAAGCTGATTAGAAGGGGGTAGAAGCTGATTAGAAGCCTCTTGGACCTAGACTTGGCGCTTCGGTACCGCTTGCCATGTGGTAGCAGAGAGAACAGTCTATGACTAGGGTGGCTGGAGTCTATGACAATTTTCAGGGCCTTCCTCTGACACCGCCTGGTATAGAGGTCCTGGATGGCAGGAAGCTTGGCCCCAGTGATGTGCTGGGCCGTTTGCACTACCATCTGTAGTGCCTTGCGGTCGGAGGCCGAGCAGTTGCCATACCAGGCTGTGATGCAACCGGTCAGGATGCTCTCGATGGTGCAGCTGTAGAACCTTTTGTGGATCTGAGGACCCATGCCAAATCTTTTCAGTCTCCTGAGGGGGAATAGATTTTTTGCTTGGACCATGTTAGTTTGTTTACGTCAAACTGATTTGTTTTCTACTTGTAGCCTTGGTTGTCCTGAAAAGAAAAGGCTAAAACACTTAATTGTGAGGCTAAATATAATTGCTGGACATAAATGAAAGTAGTGAAAAAAGTGTTGATTTTTGTCAGGGTCCTTGGGCCTGATGAGGTTTTAAAGGGATAGTTCACCCAAATTACAAAATTACATATTGGTTTCCATGCTTTGGTTTGTTTTCCACTTTTTCAAATGCTAACTTTTTAGCATTTGTGGAAATAATCCAATGCAAGTCAAAGGTACCTATATTAGCATTTTCACGCTTCATGTCCAAATCTAAAATCTTACTTGTATGTTGTTTTGGATATGAAGACCAAAAATGCTAATATAGGTACCATTGACTTGTTCCACACATTGAATTTGTGCACAAATGCCGAAAACTTACCATTTGAAACAGTGGCCAGGTAAACAAAACCAAAGCATGGGTTGCCTTCATACCTAGTCCATAAACTACTTATAGTTAGCTAACACACTTTTGTACACCGCGCTGTAATGTACAATGTACCTTATTTTAGCGCCCAAAAAACATAATACTGTAATATGAATACCATTGGAAAGCACAATTTCTTCCCTTTCCAGCAAAATCAGTGACGAGACCTTCATGCTGCCCGTCTCTGCATGATTGAAGATGGCAATGAGCTCCGTCGGGTCTTTTTAAAAATGACGGGTGGGGAAGCGAAACCTACTTCATGATAGGGGAGATAAGCCGTCTGGGGAAACAGATTTTTTCACCTGTCCAACTTATCACCTCTAAAATGTAAATAAACCACCATAAAGAGTTTCTATCATGTGTCATTACAGACATACATGCATATTTGAAGGTTTGTGTCGAATTTGAATCGGGTTTTTAGGGCAGAAGTTATCTACAGAAGAAAACGGCGGCTGTCGCGGCTTGATGACGCAAAAAATGAATGCATTCAGTTGTACAATTGACTAGGTATCCCCCCTTACCCTGTTCCTGTCCCTTTCTTGTTTATAATCTGCGAGAGAAGCACTACACCTGGTGGAGAGAGGCTGTATGACACAGAATGAGTTGCATTATGCGTGCTGTACGTTACGTCATGACAAGTCACAAGTCAGATGGGCCAGTTCTTTTTTACTTTTCTCCAATACTATCGGGCCATTACCATGTCAATCAATGCTTGAATAGAAACGTAGTTCACACCCCAGATTTTGATGCCAACACAGTCGTTACAGTCCCATTAGTTTTCATTACAGCCTCGTTTGAATGCCGCGGTTTCGCAAATTTGTATGGAATGGGGTTAGTCAACAGTACAGGGTAAGGAAACTAAATATCATTTTGTAATTTGGGTGAACTATCCCTTTAACATTTAGGGGACATCACCATCTAGTGGTCAGAGCATGGTAATATCAGGATGGGATATAAACCTAACAACTTCAATGACTAATGTCTCTGAACATGGAAAAAAACATTTCCCCATTTACTGAGAATACATTGCATAGCATGAAGATACAATACTCCGCGCCGCAGCTCCATACTACTTGTCAGACATAGAGAACTGATACTGTATACTCGTTGTTGGGGTGGGATTGGCATTGGGTGTGGTGGGTTCGTGGGTGACCATTTATTTGGATTCCTCGTGTCTTACTCATTGTTTGAAAAATGTTTGGTCCAAATCGGATGTTAGGTACTATATTTACTGAATATTATATGAATCCTATATATTAGCCTAATTTATCATTTATCAATCTCAATTTCAAACAAAATAGAGCTGCAAGAATGCTAATCTTATCTGTTGGTAACTACAGAAATGATTTCAAAACAATCTGAGATGGTGGGTGTCATGGCTTGCTGAAATGACATGGAACGACCCATTGAATAACTGTTTTATTTCCTCTGTAGCTGAGGAATTGTATCTAAGAAACAAGCTACTGACTCATCTATAGACAGCAAATATCTAATAATAAGGATTAAACTTAGTCATAAAAGACGGAATAATAATAATAAACAGAAATACAAACCACATTTTATACATTTTGAAATAAAACTGAGTGAATCAAGCTTGTTTAGAGATAAAGTGAGTTATAGTCTTGTTATACTCTTATTTCAAATACACATCACCCACTGAGCGGAGAGCGCTGCAGGGTTCCTCCACACATTGATGGACTGAAATGTAAATAAAGCTTGGCTAGCTGGAATTGAATAGCTTTTTAATTGTGACCGTTTTCTTTTAGAAACTGGGGTGACTGGTGGCTGTCAGCAACTACAGATGCCATGCAAACCGTTTTCGTACCCATCTCGCTGGTGCTAGCATTTTTGCCTATCATTCTAGCTAATACATGAATTACCTAGAAAACAAATTGTTTCGCTAATTTACTGAAGTGGGTGATACTAAACATTGACATAAGAGCTCATTCATTTACATCACCAACTTGCAGTCATTGAGCATGGTGTTGTGGGAACAATAATACGTAGTCATATCATGTACAGCGATAAAGTTTTTGCATACTGTAGGTTCCTGTAGTAGCCTGATATAAACCTAACCCCCATATAACACCCCATCAACCCAGGTGTATATAAATAGACCCATGTGAGCTTAATGTTTTTTTTTCATTATTCAAGATCAGCATTCTATAAATATTCTCCTCCAATGACGTACGGTGAGGTTGGTGGCTGAGTAGGCACTAGCTATTATTGAAGCCAGATTTACTCACAAATAAACCTTCGTGAAGCCCATGCTCACCATACACAGATAGATCCAACAACCAGAGTGACATAGGCTATTAACTGAAATTGAGAAGAAAAAAAATGACCAAATGTAAATACTAATGCAGCGAAGTTACTCAAGCGATAGCCTCTGATGACGGCATATTTGATATCATCTGACAAAATGACACACTGCTCAACTCAGCTCAGCCATAGACCAATGTGGCATCCACAGTTACAACTTATAGGTGGCACTAAACAACCAATATATGAACACATTTCATCTCAATCATTTGGAATGCTGACTACACATTTCATCACAGTAATTCGCAATGCAAACTCCACAGCCTTTCACAATGTACTTACAATTCTACACACACACACAATAATATTACAGAGTGGCTGCGGTTCAGGATTTTCTGGAACCCGACTTGCCATTGCTATTGATACGGAGATTTCCGTGCCTTCCCTGTAGCTCCCTGTAGCTCAGTTGGTAGAGCATGGTGTTTGCAACACCAGGGTTGTGGTTTTGTTTCCCACGGGGGGCACGCACAGAAAAAAAACAAAAAATTTATGAAATTGTATGAAATGTATGCATTCACTACTGTAAGTCGCTCTGGGTAAGAGTGTCTGCTAAATGACTAAAATGTAGATGTACAGTATTTATTTCATGTAAATGCTGCCCACTCTGCTACCTGTGTAGATTCTGCACAGTGCTTCCACTGCTCTGCTGCCGCTTCCCCTCCTTGACATGGATGGGGAAACTTCATGTTGTACACTAAAGATATGGTCAACATATTCAAACTATGTATGCCATTGCTTCAAGTGCGATTTAACGTTATTTTTTCGGGATGGGTGTTAGGCTATATGTAGCTATCATGTTGTACACAAAAGACATAATCAACATGTTTGTACAAACTTTGTTGTGTGTTGTAACAGTTTATTTCGTGTTTTTAGCTGCTGAGTTACATGCAGCTATTTAGGCAAGCATATCAAACACAAGCAAGACACTGACAGGCAATCAAAATAGCAATCATCATTGAACAAATGTGCTAGTTTTTTTCCCATTACAAATAGTAGGCAGTCTAAAGTAGTAGGTGACAAACGAACTAAGGAACTTTAGCGTGCAGGGCGATGCAAAATGATCTCGGCCATTGTCAGACTCTGGTTACTGGTCCAGATACATATGCTCAGCTGCCTACAAAGTTTGGCCGCGTGGAGCAGTTAGGTAGCCTCCTTGTGCGGTACTTGCATGATCATTGAGAAGCAAAATAGCAGTTAGTAGGGCCTGTGTGTGGTTAACATGATAATTGTTTTTTCCCCCAATGTAAAACTCAAGTGGGGAGTTAAATGCAGCTATCTAGGTAGCATATCAAACACAATCAAGACACAGACACACAGTCTAATTAGCAATTTAAACTCTGCATTCGCAGCCGCTGCCATAATATTATTATGTCAAATATTATTACACTCTGTTACGTTCCCCAATTGCTCAACATAAAAAGGAAACTAACAAATGAGTCACGGACAACCAAAGCTAAACTAGGTGGGGTTTTAAAATGGGTTCTGAAACGCATCCTAATCCTAATGTTTGCCATCCTAATCCTAATCCTAATGCTGGCCAAGCAGACTGAAGTAGGGTCTTAACACACACCCACCATGGATGCCTACTAGATTTGCCTGATAACAGACAAACTAAAAGAAAACCCACATCAACTCAGGTTAGGGAGTTAAAATACACATGGAGCAAACCAAAAAGGGAGACAAAATAAAAGGCTTTGTAAACACAAACAAACAGGACGAGCTAAATGGCTGTGTAGCTCTTCCAACATCTCTCATGCCAAGCGAGTCTCTGCAGCTCTTGAGTATCACCTGTGCAGAACCAACCTTCAAATCGAAATAAAAATAAAAACCAAAGCCTGTAACACACATTCAGTGCCTTTAGAAAGTATTAACACCCCTTGACTTTTTCAACCTCTTGTTGTGTTACAGCCGGCATACATTGAGATTTTGTGTCACTGGCTGACAAACAATACCCCATAATGTCAACGGTTATTACAAATGATAATTTAAAAAAAATCTTTAATGGCAAGCCTAAATAAATTCAGGAGTAAAAATGTGCCTGACAAATCACATAATAAGTTGCATGCACTCACTCTGTGTACAATAATAGTGTTTAACATTATTTTTGAATGATTACCTCATCTCTGTACCCCACACATACAATTATCTGTAAGGCCCCTCAGTCGAGAAGTGAATTTCAAACAGATTCAACCACAAACCCAATGCCTCATGCCTATTGGTAGATTGGTAAAAAATAGAAAAGCAGACATTGAGCAAGGTGAAGTTATTAATTACACTTTAAATGGTGTATCAATACATCCAGTCACTACAAAGATACAGGCGTCCTTCCTAACTCAGTTGCTGGAGAGGAAGGAAACCGCTTAGGGATATCACCTTGAGGCCAATAGTGACTTTAAAACAGTTACAGAGTTTAATGGCTGTGATAGGAGAAAACTGATGATGGTTCAACAACATTGTAGTTACTCCACAATACTAACATAAATGACAGAGTGAAAAGAAGGAAGATTCTACAGAATACAAATATTCAAAAACTTACATCCTGTTTGCAATAAGGCACTAAAGTAAAACTGCAAAAATGTTGGAAAAATAAATTATTTTTATGTCCTGAATACAAAGCGTTATGTTTGGAGCAAATCCAACACAACACATCGCTGAGTACCGTACCAGTACCATCATATTTTCAAGCATGGTGGTCGCTGCATCATGTTATGGGTATGCTTGTAATTGTTAAGGACTAGGGAGTAATTAAAAAAATAAAAAAAATAAAAGGAATAGAGCCAAACACAGGCAAAATCCTAGACGAAATCTTGGTTCAGTCTGCTTTGATTGATGCTGGGATTCAAATTCACCTTTCAACATGACAATAACCTAAAACACAAGGCCAAATATACACTGAAGTTGCTTACCAAGATGACATTGAATGTTCCTGAGTGGCCTACTGTAGTTACAGTTTTGTCTAAAATCGACTTGAAAATTTATGGCAAGACTTAAAAATGGCTGTCTAGCAGTGATCAACAAGCAACTTGACAGAGCTTGAAGAATTTTTAAAAGAATAATGTCCAAATATTGTACTATCCAGGTGTGCAAAGCTATTAGAGACATATCCAGGAACACTAACAGCTGTAATCACAGGCAAAGGTTGACTCGGGGGGTTGAATACTTATATAATCAAGATATATTAGTGGGTTTATCTTTCATTTTATTACATTTTTTTAGAAATGTTAAAATTTTTCTCCCACTTTGACATTACAGAGTATTTTGTGTAGATTGTAAACAATTTTTTTTTAAATCCCACCTTGTAACACAAGGAAATGTGGAAAAGGTCAAGCAGTGTGAATACTTTCTGAAGGCACTGTATGATAAGGTTCTAATGAAATGTCCATATCAACAATCGAAATGACTGAGAAATGCAGTTCAAAACATCAGTGTCTCATCAAAACTAAATTTGAGCTTGACATGTCAAATGCGTCACAGGGATGTTGTCCATAAATCTAAACCATAAACAGCTAGACCTCTTTAGGAAATGAAATACAAATTAAAACCACTGTTGACAATAGTGAAAATGATGAAGGAGGCTACTAAGGGACATCTTTTATACTGTTGAATGGACATCGCCTTGGGGGCCACTTATATGATAGACTATAGGTTAGCTCCATGGTGCTGAATGGAGTAGCCTGTTGAATGAACATGAGCATTTAGGCCTACCCTTACTACTTGTAAATGAAGTCCATCAGGGTGAACCTCTTGGTGACAGTGTTGTAAAAGTCTTTATTCCATTTGAGTTTGACAAGTCTCTCAGTTTCAATGGGCATGAGGGCCAAGAATGGCGCAGTTGTGCTTTCCCAACACTCCCAATACATAATCCGCCAAGGCCGCAGCTCGTTTGTCATCGCTCACTTCATCAAATCCCCAAAACTCCTCCTTGACTTTGCATTTATTTATCTCATGATCACGACATAACTAAAGTTACTTTGTTGAGATCACGATATAAACGCTATAAGTAGGGGTGGACATATTGATGATAGATTTACAGTATGGCTGAGGCCAGGGGCGCCTTATGGGGGGAAATTTAGCACGATTCTAAGGGCCTGTGACTGACAGGGGCCATAAAAATTATTAGAACATTAGGTACATTTTTTTCAATATTAAATTATTAACCTATCATCATTAATATAATATTTTATTTACAATGTATTAATAAAACTAACGGTTTCTTTTTCTTTTCTTGTTTTTGGAAAAAAAGTAAACATACAGAGAGCCTCTGTATTGAAGAGGTTAATGTATATTTAAGTTATATTTATATTAAGTTATTCATTCATGTTAAGAGAATTTTCCATTCAAGAATTTTACCATTAAAATTACATTTAGACTGTAACAGATGGCCTTTAGCCCATTTCTTATAGAGGGTATCAGTCTTGCGTCAGATAGTGAATTCCACTGTATGCAGAATGTTGCATGCATGTCTGCACAATGTTATAATATCGTACAGCAAATATTGGACTACAAGAGTTGCAAGCCTGCAAAGGTAGAGTTATTTAAAGCTTTGAAGGGTCGATTGGGTTCTGGAGGTGTGTGTTTACAGCAATTGTGCAGAGTTTGTGTGACCTGTGGTGGTGAGGCCCAATGTGATATCTTTTCATGAGGTCCAAAATGCCTGGCGGCGCACCTGGCTGAGGCAGCAGAGCCCACTTGGATCAGCGCATACATTTTTATTGATTGCTACACTAAGGGATAGTACATTCCATTCTAACATCATGCTTTCATTTGTGTTTGGAGCTCATTATCTGTTTATTAGTTAGAATGTTAGCAAGCTAATTGTCTCTTACCTTGAGCCGAGAGCGTGTGGGGCATCTAAGCCCTCGTGGGGCACATAAGCCCTGAACGATGCCTGACAGGCAACTCTATCTCCCAGGCTGTGTGCCACACCTAAGACCACTGGCAATCGCATGCAAGCAACAACGCAGCTAACTTGGCTAGTCCTGTGAGTGAGCTAGCTAGCTAGGTAGTCTTGTTAGCTAGCTGACTAGCTTGTTATCTGTGCTGGTTGTTAGCTTGCATAACTGATATGTGTATAATTGTAAGGTACATTTCATGTTTTATGAATAATAATTACATTTACAGAGTGGGTGAGCTCCGTTCATGACAAGCTAATCAGATTCAATTTCAGCCTCAGAGGCTGACAAGTCAGGGTTCTGCTTTGTAGGCTGTTTCATAGGTAAAGCTCCTTACAGGCAGATTAGCAGTCATTATGTGTCAAGAGTGGGTGCGCTCTATTCCTGGAAAGCTGATCCGATTCAATAGCAGCCTCACGTACTAATACATCTGGATGCTGCTTGTAGGCTGTCTGCAGGTTGCCTTACACATGAGACAGCCTACAAGGCAGCATCCTGATTGATCAGCCTCTGAGGCTGCTATTGAATCTGATCAGCCTGCCAGGAATAGAGCTCACTCACTCTGGATTGTATGCATCAGCCTATAACGCGCTGACAGCTAATCTGCCTGCAAGGAGTTTTACCTATGAAACAGCCTACAAGACAACATCCTGACATCAGCCTCTGAGGCTACTATTGAATCAGATCAGCCTGCCAGGAATAGAGATCACCTCCTGGATCAGATATTCATCTGCCTATAAAGCAGTTTAACTGCTATTCTGCCTACAAGGAGTCTTACCTACGAAACAGCCTAAAAGGCAGCATCCTGATTTATCAGCCTCTTGAGGATGAAATTTTATCTAATCAGTCTGTCGTATTATATTAACCACAAAACATGAAGTGTCCCTTATAATTATATACAGATCAGTATTGGAAGCTAACAATCAGCATAGATAAAAGCTAGTTTGCTAGCTAGCAAAGAAGATTAGCTCACAAGACTAGCCAAGTTATCTGCGTTGTTTCTTGCATGTAATTGGCTTTGGTATTGGGGGCAGCACGCAGCCTGGGAGACAGGGCTGCTTGTAAGGCAACATTCAGGGCTTAAATGCCCCGCGAGTGTATTGCAATTAATGCAACCACAGGGATCTTTGATGAGGTGGTTATCATGCATCTGAACAAATGCGTGGTACTTTTGATTATCTCGTGATCTTGACAAAACAACTTTTGTCATGTAGTGATCATGAAATAAATGAGTCGTGATATCGACATAATGAGGAAATGTTATTTTTTATTCATATGTCCTCTCTGGACATCCGTAGGTATTGGATGTGCGATGCCGATTTTTCATGTTTGTTGAGGGCATTGGTCAGGCAACTTGGTGTCTATTTTTCAGGATGTTTTTTCTAGCTAGCTAGCTTTATTTAGTTTAAGGGATGTGCCCTCCAAATTATGTAGACATGCCCAAATGTGCAGAGCTTACCCACACAACATGTTAAGGCAAAACTATTGAGCAAAATACAAAAACTGCTCAATGCAATGAATGTCAGCTGAGAAAAGCAATGAGTCTTATACTGACCCTCTTTATTAATAGTGACTGCAGTCAGGAATGGCACGTGTGTCAACAATTTGAATGGATTGGGACATTGGGAAGGAAGGCATGCAGACCCTGGCACCTTTCCTGAGGTTTTGATGCAGTTTTAACATTTTTTTTGATTTTGAGCATAAAAAACACTGCGCAGCGGTCTAAGGCACTGCATCGCAGCGCTAGAGGCATCACTACAGACCCTGGTTCGAGCCCAGGCTGTGTCGCAGCCGACCGGGAGACCCATGAGGCGGTGCACAATTGTCCCAGTGTCGTCCGGATTAGGGGAGGGTTTGCCCGGCTGGGATGACCTTGTCCCATCACACTATAGCAACTACTTGTGGTGGGCTGGGCTCATACACGCTGACTAAGGTCTCCAACACATTGGTGCAGCTGGCTTCCGGGTTAAGCAAGCAGTGTGTCAAGAACCAGTGAAGCTTGGCGGGGTCGTGTTTCAGAGGACGCACGGCTCTCGACCTTCGCCTATCCCGAGCCCTTACGAGAGTTGCAGCGATGGGACCAGACTGTAATTACCAATTGGGGAAGAAAAAAAAAAAGATATATAAAAACAATTGAATGACAAAATGTTTAAATAATTAAATGCTTTATTTGGCTTAGATTATCACAGGGTAAGCACTGCCTACCCGGCCTACCCTTACTGCACTATTCTCCTCTGGGGACTGTATCTTCATTTCTAGCTAAGGTGCTGGCAGGCTTGTTCAGTAAGACCTAGCTCTCTGTTCCATTACTGAGATGGACTGTTTGTTGTAATTACTGAAAACACTTCTACATTCTTACAGCCAGGCAGGTCCAGGAAGACTTCTGATGATTGGTTTGAGGGCACAAACACATACTTAACACAAGTACGCAACACACAGACACACACGCACATGTACGCACGCACACACGCACGCGCACACACGCGCACACACATGCACACAAATGCACAAATTGATTCTGGAGTAAATTGAGCACACAAAACCATTAGCATTTTGCCTCCAAAAGACATTAATTGCGTCTGATTCAACTGGTTTGATTGACGTTGGTGATGCTATTACCATGATTCTGTCAGCTTAGGCTCCTGATACAATGTGTGTGCACATGTGCGTGACCTGGCATTATAGTATATATTGAATGTATATTGTTGAGAATATATTTTTCATCATGTCTGTTCCCGTGGTGATGCTGACTAAACATGGAAAAATGTTTTGGCAGTATTCTTCCAAGGGCAAATTGACAGCTTTCTGAACTAATGCATAACACCACTGTAATATCACATATTATCACATCATCTCGCTAATTAAAATAATTTCTTTAACATAAATGAACAAGTATAAAACTCCTATTTACATTGACAACACACTAATGACTTCTGTCTTCTTATTCTCTTGATAACTTACCTCCTTGCAATTCTCTCTGTCCATGTGACAGTGAACTTGTTCAAAGTGTAAAATGCAACTAACACCATTTTAATTATCCAATTGAACAAATGGATGCACTAATTGAGTCATTGAGTCAAAGAAGTGTAGCGAACTCAAAGGTTCAGAGCTCTAATGGGTTTCAGCTCTAAATAACCACCTGAAATGTATAGATTCAGAACAATCAAAAACATGGCAATGATTTCTCTTGCATGGAAGCCATGTCAACTTTGAGTTGACATTAACTAGCAGTGTCAGAGTGGAACAATGCTTAAATGGTTGATCACGTTGTTTTTATTTTTATAAAGTTGTTTATTTCAAAAGAGGAAGACAAAAGAGATGACATTCATCACAGAGTTCTCCGTTCCGTTTTATTTTTCTTTGACTGTTTTGTAGGAAAGTTGAGATAATGGCAGGATAAGATGTGCGATGGATGTCACAGACAGTATACCCAGTGGGGATTCTCACTGGTTGGCATTTGGGGCTTGTCAGTACTAGTGTCTCATCAGGTGCCAGAGGCAGATGCCAGATAAAGAGATGGAGGAAGGCAACGGATGGTAGGATGGGAAAGAACAGATGATAAACTCGAAAACATAGAATTAGAATTCTATTTCTATGCCTTAAACAGCGGGAGATTTAAAAATAAAGGTACTGTATCACAGCTTTGAGTACAGCCCTTCTGTCTCAAAGTGAAATTGGTTAAAAATGAGAGCAGTTAGCAAAGTCTCCTGATTTCACGTCAACTACAGTGAGGGAAAAAAGTATTTGATCCCCTGCTGATTATGTACGTTTTAATGGTAGGTTTATTTTAACAGTGAGTGACAGAATAACAACCAAAAAATCCAGAAAAACGCATGTCAAAAATGTTATAAATTGATTTTCATTTTAATGAGGGAAATAAGTCTTTGACCCCTCTGCAAAACATGACTTAGTACTTGGTGGCAAAACCCTTGTTGGCAATCACAGAGGTCAGACGTTTCTTGTAGTTGGCCACCAGGTTGCACACATCTCAGGAGGGATTTTGTCCCACTCCTCTTTGCAGATCTTCTCCAAGTCATTAAGGTTTCGAGGCTGACGTTTGGCAACTCGAACCTTCAGCTCCCTCCACAGATTTTGTATGGGATTAAGGTCTGGAGACTGGCTAGGCCACTCCAGGAACTTAAGGTGCTTCTTCTTGAGCCACTCCTTTGTTGCCTTGGCCGTGTGTTTTGGGTCATTGTCATGCTGGAATACCCAGCCACGACCCATTTTCAATGCCCTGGCTGAGGGAAGGAGGTTCTCACCCAAGATTTGACGGTACATGGCCCCATCCATCGTCCCTTTGATGCGGTGAAGTTGTCCTGTCCCCTTAGCAGAAAAACACCCCCAAAGCATAATGTTTCCACCTCCATGTTTGACGATGGGGATGGTGTTCTTGGGGTCATAGGCAGCATTCCTCCTCCTCCAAACACGGCGAGTTGAGTTTATGCCAAAGAGCTCCATTTTGGTCTCATCTGACCACAACAATTTCACCCAGTTGTCCTCTGAATCATTCAGATGTTCATTGGCAAACTTCAGATGGGCATGTATATGAGCTTTCTTGAGCAGGGGGACCTTGCGGGCGTTGCAGGATTTCAGTCCTTCACGGCACAGTGTGTTACCAATTGTTTTCTTGGTGACTATGGTCCCAGCTGCCTTGAGATCATTGACAAGATCCTTCCGTGTAGTTCTGGGCTGATTCCTCACCGTTCTCATGATCATTGCAACTCCACGAGGTGAAATCTTGCATGGAGCCCCAGGCTGAGGGAGATTGACAGTTCTTTTGTGTTTCTTCCATTTGCGAATAATCGCACCAACTGTTGTCACCTTCTCACCAAGCTGCTTGGCGATGGTCTTGTAGCCCATTCCAGCCTTGTGTAGGTCTACAATCTTGTCCCTGACATCCTTGGAGAGCTCTTTGGTCTTGGCCATGGTGGAGAGTTTGGAATCTGATTGATTGATTGCTTCTTTTATGCAGGTAACAAGCTGAGATTAGGAGCACTCTCTTTAAGAGTGTGCTCCTAATCTCAGCTCGTTACCTGTATAAAAGACACCTGGGAGCCAGAAATCTTTCTGATTGAGAGGAGGTCAAATACTTATTTCCCTCATTAAAATGCAAATCAATTTATAATATTTATGACTTTTTGTTGTTGTTATTCTGTCTATCACTGTTCAAATAAACCTACCATTAAAATTATAGACTGATCATTTCTTTGTCAGTGGGCAAACGTACAAAATCAGCAGGGGATCAAATACTTTTTTACCTCACTGTATATAATTAAGTTACAGCAAAGTGACAAAGTACATTCCATACTGTAAGATACAGCATACAAACATACCATTTGAATAGAACAAACTTTACAATTTAAATCAACATTCGCTGCTTGGTGCACCATTTTCTAAGTGCCATTTAGAATGTTCAGACTAATTATTCAAAATCGTAATTTCTCCTCCCTCTTATTGTTATTGAGGTGACAAATGCTAAATGACTCTGGATAAACAACACCCATGTATCAAGAAGGACAGAGATTTTATAGTCTGCTTTGCACAAAGAAGAATACATTCCCACCAACAATGGAAGTAGAAAATAACTAAGGAAAAAACATGGAGTAACAATATTTTTTTTAACTGTTAGCTACTGTATGCTGTTGTAACAATATAACTACTCTTGATTGGAGTTTGTTCTGCTTCTAACATCTGGGTAATTAAAAACTGTCAAACTGAACCCTTCCATTCCCTGTCCGTGAGAGATGACATGCAGCTCAAAAAGTAGCCAGTGTGCTACTACTTATAGCTTCTTCTTGTGCAGCAGCAGGAGGACGAGTGCAGTGCATGCTTGCTGGGGGGCAGAGGAACAGGAGAGGTGGAATTTTACATGTAATTGTTTTACTTAGCTAGTTTGATGGGCAATTCTGTACAGAACAGGAGAGAAAACCGACTAAAAGTCAAATACAAATGTATTAATAAAAAAATGCTTCCAATCTGAAAGTGCACTTTTCTCATAGGAGGTCACAAGGGCAGATGCTCAGGTACCCCTAGAGCCCCATCTGTGCACATGTCTGCTCCTACACAGCACTTTCAACTTTCTATTTTCCTTATCATCTTCCTTTAGTTCTATGGAACACAAACTGCTTTCAGGTGACAGAGTGGAATAGTGCAGCAGTACCTAAACCAACCAATAAGAGGAGCTCTGGCTCTTATCTTTCTGCTGATGAGTCCACAGAGAACACTGTTGTTCATCAGTTTTCATCACTTTCACACTCCTCCTTTAGTTGGGTCTTTGTAAGGACTGTAATTGCATCATCTTGTACAATGTGTCCCTCAGAATAATCTCCTATGCCATTAACATAATGCCGTATGAATGTCATTCTCATTAGAAGTATTGACAATGCCTTATGTGCTCTCCCTCCCTCAGCTCTGTGTTGCTGCCACGCTTAGTCTCTCACCAGCCATCTTTCCAACAGTCTTTTCTTTATTTTTTCCTCACTCACTCTCCATCCTCCTCTGCTCCATCTGTATTCCTTTATTCCCTTTTCCCACCACCGACTCTGTCTCTCCTCTCTCGCTCTTCCTTTACCCCTCTGTCTCTCCTTATTGCTTATTCTGTCTAGTGCCCTTGCTTTCCCTCCCTCCCCTGCCTGCCTCTCCTTCTCTCGCTCCTTCTTGCATTGCACATGCTCAGATGCACATGGCTCAGATAAGGTTGAAAGAGAGCGAGCGATCCAGTGGATGCGGGCGGGAGTCAGAGGCTAATGCCAGACGACTGGAAATCTATGACGCTTGGTTTGGCCCAGGGGGTGGGCGACAGCAGCCGCACAAATGCCAATACAGTATGCGTCTCAGACACAGTCTGGTGGGAGAGAAACATGGGGAACCAAAGCAAAGATCACAGGATGAGTGTGTGTGTGGGTTGGTGTCGCTGTAGGTCAGCCATACAACCACCAACACACCCCACAGGGCTTTTTCCAACCAGTGGCCACCCTTATGTGAGAGAATCTGGGTAAAGAAGAAGAATAAATAGCTGGGGATAGCCTGAGGGGAACGGCATACAAACGTTTTCGCCTTGGGTCAATAGACAGAAACCAGTGTGTGTCTGTGGTTCTATGTGGTTCCTGTAAACTGCTGTGTGTGAGTGTGTGTGTGTGTGTGTGTGTACATTTTGCCCATGTGTGCTGTTCTATGGGAGTAGTGCTTACACCACAGTGTTCTCTCTCTCTAATCCATCCTCTGTCGTCAGGGCCAGTTTATCAAGGTTTACATTGTGAGAGGCCACAGTAAAGTTGAGCTGTACACCTGCATGTGCAATGATACAGATCTCCAGGAGGGCACGTGTGTGTGTGTGTGTGTGTGTGTGTGTGTGTGTGTGTGTGTGTGTGTGTGTGTGTTTGTGTGTGTGTGTGTGTGTGTGTGTGTGTGTGTGTGTGTGTGTGTGTGTGTGTGTGTGTGTGTGTGTGTGTGTGTGTGTGTGTGTGTGTGTGTGTGTGTGTGTGTGTTTGTGAGTCAATCTGTTCTCTTAGGGCTGATATGATCTTGTGTCTATGCAGCCATCGAATTTACATCCCCCTGTGCATTTTTGGTCTGTGAGTTTAATCAGCTGCGAAGAGGAGAACGCATAGATGTGGTAATAAATCTGCAGCAGCTCAGTAAGCCATGTCTGAGCCTCGCCGATCATGGTTAAATCAATTACCCTTTGTGTTTGCTCTTCCCGGCATGCTTTGGTCGCACAACTCTGACCTTGTAGAAACACCCTCTGAGCAGACTTGAGCTAAACAAGGTGCAGCACTAATCACTGAAATTGAAATTTCCTCCAGTACAGCAGGGAAACAATCTGCGTGCGAAGAACTTGAGCTGGCAGAAAGAATGCAGTGACCATGGTGAACTGTGGATGCGATATCCATAACTGGGACAAAACAACTGCCTCGGCAGAAACTTGACGAACAGGCCACAAATCCATTTGGGGAGAAGAAAAGCACGGATTATTCCTCCAATTTATTTCAGCGGATCTGAAGCTTCTCCTTGCCGGAATCTGATTGTTTTGCGTCACAAAATCCATTAATAATATCATAGTGCCTCTCATTGAAGAGGCAAATTACTCTGGGTGTTAGGCTGACTGTGGACAGAGGTTGACTGCTGCTAGAGTAAAACCTTTCATTAGTGATGCACTTCATCCTGGTAGCTGGTTAACCTGCGGGTGACACCCTGACAGCATTTAGCCACTGACTCACAAATATCTCATGAATGATGGACTGAATGGAGAAATCAAATCAATCAGTCTCTTTTTGATCACTGTGTGCCAAGAAAATCCCCTCCAAAGTGCTACCTTTACGTGTGTGTGTGTGTGTGTGTGTGCTAGCGTGCATGTGTTCTTTTGTGTGTGTGGTATAGTTCTATGTGTGATTGTGTTCTGACATTTTGACAGGCAGTTACACCACAATGGAGCCCAACTGGACATACAGGTAGTAAGGTTGGAAGGGTTGAAAGTTACAGTTTGAAGGACAACTCTCCTTTTGTTGTTCTGTACTCCTGGTTCACCTGACATGCCTTAAAGCAGTGCAACATGTCAGCAGCAAGCAGCCTCTGAGTACTACATGTAGTTGGAGGGGAGGAGGTGACTGACTGTTTGTGATTGATTTAAAGCCCCATGGGACCTAAAACCTCTGGGTCTTATCCTTCTCCTTCCACGTTAGATGGTCTGCTAATCGATCAATCAGCCAATCAGAGGCTTTCTCTGGAGAGACATCTTCCTCCCTCTAATGATTTCAGAAGCATGATCACGCCGCTCTTACTATGAACACCATATCCCTGTAGCGTAGGAAGAGACGTTTCCTTATTAGACCATCTGATACCTCTTCACCTCCCTGGAATGCTTATTGTTGAGCTGTTTGCAGATATTTAACTTACCATGCTCTTCCTGAGCTCTAGTATACAGTACATATGCGGTACAGACAAGTCCCAACCAATACATGCAGCTTTCTCTACGGCAATCAAGACAGGCCTTGTGCAATCAGACATGTTCCTTGGTATAAGCGGAACTTTACAATACCTCTTTGCAGTTTAGATAATAATGTTTGACTTTACAATGGAACATGTAAACACAAAGTTTAAAACAAAGCCATAGACAAGTAATTACACAGGAAAGGAAGTACTCATAAAGCTGAGACAATGCAGCTTCTTGTCAAAACAACATCCAATGCATGCATTCCTGATTACAATTTCTGCTTCAGAGAGCACTAATGAAAAAGTAAATAGATAAAATAAAAGTTCCATGTCGTCCTCACCGATTAACCTTGTGAGATTGCGGTCTTACAAATTCATTTTCTCGATCTGCAGTAAGACTAAAAGGCACAAATCAGACAGTGTGAAATTCGATTCCTCCTGCCAATGTGCATGAAATTGGCAGATTTTTTTCTTCTTCAAGCCATGTTTTTTCTTTCTCTGTTATTTTTTATTGCCAAGTTTCACTTAGCAAGGTTGATATTAAGTAGGAACCCAAATTAATGTCTCCTGACATCATAAACAAAAATCAATACCATTACTTCAATTTGTTTTTTGGCATGGCTTGTTGGTGTATAAGCAATTCAATCTATGAAAGTTGGCAGTGGGTGGCCAATTAGTTTTAGCTTGTCGATACCCTAATTAACATCAAACGACAACAGAGACTCAAAAAATGTATGAATGTATTTTCCAGTCTCTGTAAAGTTATTGTCTCACTTATGCATTTAAATAGCTTATCATCCCTTGAAAGATGACAGTACATTTTTTACTTAGTTCATATTAGTAACAATTGGTAAACTCCCTCCATGGTCCCACTTTATGAAAAAGTAAATGGAAAGTACTGTAGATTCACTGATGATGTAAAGTAAAGGTTAGGAATGGCACATTGTGTACTGACAGCGAAGCAAACAAGATAGTTGAAGCTTAAAAAATATATTTTTTTTTGATACCATAGCAAAATACAAAAATTGAGATTGGTCAATTTGATACATTTTGTCATTTCAGACAAAACTAGAAAAGAAAATTCACTAAAGTAAATGTGGTGTGCTTGCTGGTCTTGAATAATTTGTGCTTGTGAAATAGTAGTAGTAGTGATGGCAGTATTAATGGCATTAGCAGTAGTGGTAGTAATAGAGTTTTCATAGTTATAGTGACTGATTTTGGGGTGGTTTGTAGGTGTGGAATTATTATAGTGTGTTATAGTGGGCTAGTATAGTAGGCTAAGTGAGTACTATATCATCATAAGCCATATAATGGGTTTTTAAGCTCTCAAACTTTTTTTTGTTTGAACATTCTGAAAGTTTGGTGGCAGTGATTTCAGTTTAGAATGTTGAAGCCTGCATTGAAATTAATGGGGATACAACAAGCTTAAGAGTTTATGAAGTAGGAGTGGGAGCAAAAAGCTGTGATGAAGCAATCTAAATTGAGTCAGTCTGCACATGTCAACATTGAGGTGGTGTTTGTAGCTTTAATTGTTCAAGAGCAGTGGTGAATCCAAATACTTCCCATTCAAGCCTACAGAGCTTTTATGCTAAGTTAAAACAGTTATCGTTCGAAAAGTACAAATAGCACCAACAACATTTAACAAACAAACTAAGTTGAGTCAGTTTGTAGTACATGTCAATGTTGGTTTGGTGTTTGTAGCTTTAATCAGGGCTTGATTAATGCAAGGGCTTACCGGGGCTGAAGCCCCTGGGCCCATGCCTGTGGGGGGCCAAAGAGGCAGATTTTTACTTATTTATCATTATTTAAAACAATTATAAGGGAAATATAGACTGGATATATTATATATACAGTACCTTCAGAAAGGATTCATACCCGTTTACTTTTTCCAAATGCCGCTGAGTCAGATTTCAAAAAGGCTTTACGGCGAAAGCACACCATGCGATTATCTGAGGACAGCGCCTCACATACAAAAACATGAAAAACATTTTTCAACCAGGCAGGTGCGACACGAAAGTCAGAAATAGCGATATAATAAATGCCTTACCTTTGAAGATCTTCTTCTGTTGGCACTCCGAAAGGTCCCAGTTACATCACAAATGGTCCTTTTGTTCGATAAAGTCCTTCTTTATGTCCATAAAAACTCAGTTTAGCTGGCACGCTTCATTCAATAATTCACCGGTTTCCCTTCTTCAAAATGCATAAAAAATGAATCCCAAACATTTCCAATAAACTTATCCAAACAATTCAAACAACGTTTATAATCAAACCTCAGATACCCTAATATGTAAATAAACAATACAATTTAAGACAGAGAATAGTATGTTCATTACCGGAGATAAATAACAAAGAACACGCCTCACCCACGCACATGGAAACACCACAGCCACTTAGAAAAACTACAAAACTAATTTTTCAAAAAATCAGCCTGAAACTCTTTCTAAAGACTGTTGACATCTAGTGGAAGCCCTAGGAACTGCAATCTGGGAGGACTTTGCCTCATAATAAACATGAAAGCCATTGGAAACTGTGGAAGGCTGAATTTGTTTTTTTTTGGATGGTTTGTCCACGGGGTTTCGCCTGCCATATCAGTTCTGTTATACTCACAGACATCATTTTAACAGTCTTAGAAACTTTAGAGTGTTTTCCATCAGAATCTACTAATTATATGCATATCCTAGCTTCTGGGCCTGAGGAACAGGCAGTTTACTTTGGGCACGCTTTTCATCCGGACGTCAAAATACTGCCCCCTACCCAAGAGAGGTTGAATATATAATTTTTTCTCACCCATCTACACACAATAACCCATAATGACAAAGTGAAAACATGTTTTTAGGCATTTTTGCTAATTGATTGATAATGAAATACAGAAATATCTCATTTATATAAAATAAGTGTTCACACCCCTGAGTCAATACTTTGTAGAAGCATCATTCCCAGAAGGAGAGTGGGGTGCCTTGTGAGGATCAGGCGATGAGTGACTAATTTGCCTTTGCCATCTGTAATATTGGTCAATGTACAATCGCTGGATAATAAATTGGACGAACTAAAAGCAATTATCTCCTACCAATGGGACATTAAAAACTGTAATATCTTATGTTTCACCGAGTCATGGCTGAACGACGACATACATACACTGTACCGGCAGGATAAAACAGCAGCCTCTGGTAAGACAAGGGGTGGCGGTCTATGTATATTTGTAAACAACATATATCGTTGTAAACAACGATATCTATGGAAGTCTCAAGGTTTTGCTCACCTGAGGTAGAGTATCTCATGATAAGCTGTAGACCATACTATCTACCTAGAGAGTTTTCATCTGTATTTTTCATAGCTGTCAACATACCACCACAAAACGATGCTGGCACTAAGACCGCACTCAATGAACTGTATACCGCCATAAGGAAACAGGAAAACGCTCATCCAGAGGCGGCACTCCTGGTGGCGGAGACTTTAATGCAGGGCAACTTAAATCCGTTTTACCTCATTTCTACCAGCATGTTAAATGTGCAACCAGAGGGGAAAATAACTCTAGACCGCCTTTACTCCACACACAGAGATGCGTACAAAGCTCTCCCTCGCCCTTCATTTGAAAAATCTGACCATAATTTTATCCTCCTGATTACTGCTTACAAGCAAAAATTTAAGCAGGAAGCACCAGTGACTCAGTCAATGAAAAAATGGTCAGATGAAGCAGATGCTAAGCTACAGGACTGTTTTGCTAGCACAGACTGGAATATGTTCCGAGATTCTTCCGATGGCATTGAGGAGTACAGCACATCAGTCACTAGCTTCAATAAGTGTATCGATGACGTTGTCCCCACAGTGACTATACATACATACCCCAATCAGAAGCCATGGATTACAGACAACATCTGCACTGAGCTAAAGGGTAAAGCTGCCGCTTTCAAGGAGCGGGACACTAACCAGGAAGCTTATAAGAAATCCCGATGATTCTGATGAAACATCAAACAGGCAACGCACCGATACAGGACTAAGATTGAATTGTACTACACCAGCTCCGACGCTCGTCGGATGTGGCAGGGCTTGCAAACTATTACAGACTACAAAGGGAAACACAGCCGAGAGCTGCCCAATGACATGAGCCTTCCAGACGAGATAAATAACTTCTATGCTAGCTTCGAGGTAAATAACACTGAATGATGCATGAGAGCATCTGCTGTTCCAGACGACTGTGTGATCACGCTCTCCGCAGCCGATGTGAGTAAGACCTTTAAACAGGTCAACATTCACAAGGCCCCAGAGCCAGATGGATTACCAGGACGTGTACTCTGAGCATGCACTGGCCAGTTGGCAAGTGTCTTCACTGACATTTTCAAACTCTTCTTGCCTGAGTCTGTAAAACGTACATGTTTCAAGCAGACCACCATAGTCTCTGTGCCCAAGAACACTAAGGTAACTTGCCTAAATGACTACCGACCCGTAGCACTCACGTCTGTAGCCATGAAGTGCTTTGAAAGGCTGGTCAGGGCTCACATCAACACCATTATCCCAGAAACCCTAGACCCACTCCAATTTGCATACCACCCCAGCAGATCCACAGATGATGCAATCTCCATTGCACTCCACACGGCCCTTTCACACCTGGACAAAAGGAACACATATGTGAGAATGCTATTCATTGACTACAGCTCAGCGTTCAACACCATAGTGCCCTCAAAGATCCTCACTAAGCTAAGGACCCTAGGACTAAACACCTCCCTCTGCAACTGGATCCTGGACTTCCTGATGGGCCATCCCCATGTGGCAAGGTTAGGCAACAACACATCTGCCATGCTGATCCTCATCTCGGGGGCCCCTCAGGCGTTCGTGCTCAGTCCCCTCCTGTACTCTCTGTTCACTAATGACTACACAGCCAGGCACAACTTCAACACTGTCATGAAGTTTTCCGATGACACAGCAGTGGAAGAACTGACCACCGCCAACGATGAGGCAGCTTATAGGGAGGAGGTCAGAGACCTGACCATGTGGTGCAAGGACAACAACCTCTCAATGTGATCAAGACAAAGGAGATGATTGTGGACTACAATAAAAGGAGGACCGAGCACGCCCACATTCTCATTGACGGGGCTGTAGTGGAGCAGGTTGAGAGCTTCAAGTTCCTTGGCGTCCGAATCACCAACAAACTAACATGGTCCAAGCATACCAAGACAGTCGTGAAAAGGGCACAACAAAACATATTCCCCCTCAGGAGACTGAAAGGATTTGGCATGGGTCCTCAGATCCTCAAAAGGTTCTACAGCTGCACCATCGAGAGCATCCTGACGGGTTGCATCACTGCCTGGTATGGCAACTGCTCGGGATCCGACCGCAAGTCACTACAGAGGGTAGTGCGTACTGCCCAGTACATCACTGGGGCCAAGCTTCCTGCCATCCAGGACCTCTATAATAGGCGGTGTCAGAAGAAGGCCCATAAAATTGTCAAAGACTCCAGCCACCCTAGTCATAGACTGTTCTCTCTGCTACCGCACGGCAAAAGGTACCGGAGTGCCAAGTATAGGTCCAAGAGGCTTCTAATCAAATGGCTACCCAGACTATTTGCATTGCCCCCCCCCCCCTTCACGCTGATGCTAGTCTCTGTTGTTATCTATGCATAGTCACTTTAATAACTCTACCTACATGTACATATTACCTCATGTACCTTGACTAACCAATGCCCCTGCACATTGTCTCTGTACCGCTACCCCCTTTATATAGCCTCACTATTGTTATTTTTTTGCTACTCTAACTTTTTTTACTTTCAGTTCTTTTTTTGTTGGTATTTTTCTTAAAACTACATTGTTGGTTAAGGGCCTGTAAGGAAGCACTTCACTGTCAGCTCAACACCTGTTGTATTCGGTCTGTTAAATGAACTAGTGTAGCCCACAGCCATATGGCATACCAAGATCAGGACCTAACTTAAGGACAACTCAGAATATGCTATTCTGTTCTTCTGAAATAAACTATATTTTCTTCATATCATGTTTCTTTAGACCTGTCTAAAATAAATAATGGATTCATTGTGAGGCTATATTACATGTATTTATTAGACCTTTTCAAATGTATCCAGGATAGACCCACCTGTGTCTGTCTAAATTGGTTAAAACTGCATTCCAATCAGTGTCTATTCCACAAGTTACAACCAGCTAAATCTATGATGTTAAAATGCCTATTTACTCTTTTCCATCTGACTGTGCAATCCACTGTCTCATCAGCCCAGCCAGGCAATTTACAAACTTGATCTCAACTATAAAAAGCATCTAGACATTATCTCACATTTCTTTTAGACTAACATTTAGTTTTCAACAGCGGAGATTTGTATAAACCTTGCTGTCTGTCTCTCCGACGTTTGCAACATTGTTTGGATATTCAAATTCGATCTCCAGCTGTCCCATAGTAATGAACGTTTCGGGAGTCGGGATGAGACAGACAGGTAGGCAGCTTTTCTCAGGCAGTCAAAATCATGAATCAGCATCATTTCTATGGATATACAAATAACTATCAATAGAAAACAGGTAAAACAAAACAAAATTCATAAAGTTTGCTGTCTTTCCAGCTTCAGTTTGATGGGATTGTGATAGCTGTGTTGTTGGCTAGCTCCTCTGAAGAACAGTATCCTGATGAAAGAGTACATTTTCTATGCCAGGCGAAATCACGCATCATTAACTCATTGTCATGGATGTATCCAATTAAATGTCAATAGAAAACAGCTTAAACAAATGCAAATGCAGCTACTATGCTGTTATTCTGGCTGCACTGTTTGACATGACTGTAAGTTAGCTGTAGTTGGCTAGCTAACAAGCAAGTGGAACATTTAGAATGAATGCCTTGGTCCACAGACACAAAAAATAAAGTCTAAACGTCTGGGTTGCGTCTCTGGCAACCGAACGGATAGAACAACGACCAAACCCTAGATTTGTGTCGGGACTATATTTTGTTGAAGGATGAAATAGTAGGAGTAAATTCATCAAAATAACGTTTATAATGAAAATCTGTCAATCATTATTTGAATATGTTGGTAACCCATTGTATAAAACTGATAGTGCCCTCGAAGCCCGTGTTTGGAGGACATTTTTGGCACGGTTTGCCAGCCCTTGACTTTGTCTTGGGCCTAATAACACACGTGCCAATACTTTATATCCTCCATTATCAATTAATTATTCCTTCCATTTGTGTAATAATAGCAAAAATCGTTGTGCTTGTCAACAATCCAATGCTAAAGAGTTCTAAAATGTTGTAATGATTGCTGTTCTAACATAACATTACATGGAAGATCACAGCTCACTGTCTCATGTCTGCTTACATCCATAATGGTATGACGTATAATAAGGTCTTCGGACCATAATAATTGGACTGAGAAAGCCCGGATATAGAATGGAAATGCAGACTTGTGAATACCATGATTATTAACATTGTCATGTGCAGAAACGATTTTTTTCCCCCATGCACACCAAAGTATTCTAATGTGTTTTGCAGGGAAGTGGTGACAGAATTCCAAGCTGAATCAATTTAGCTGAACAGACATGCTGGGTGGTTTTCTCACCAAAGCAATGGGTTATTCTTTAGGGTCTATTTATAAAGCTTGGTCTGTGATAGAAGAAAAAGAGCTCCATCCAGACTTCAGCTTTTTTTTACCCTCACGTAATTGGATGGATGAACTAAATATCTTGTAGCAATCAATGGCTATTGATCGGCCCCCTGTGATGCTTTTATTCCTCTCGTAGCATGAGCGCACTTGAAGAGACTTTGGTCATCGTGAGTGTGGAAGGGAGAGAGAAGATAGGATGTTACATTCTGGTCCGGCTATTGTGTTGTGATCTGTCTTTCACACGACCTCTAGACTCACAACCAGTATAAAGTTACTTTATTGTATACTCAAACTATCTAGCCTTTTGGACATACTTTTTCATCTGAGCTTGTCATGCCAACATTACTCCGATCTTGAATCTCTCCGAAACGGCAGACATACATGAGGTTTGACAAATGACTGTGAATGAATGCCTCTATACAGTACTGTATGACAATGGGGACAAAAAGGCATAGCAGGCACAGCTACTATATACTGCAACTATAAATGTTCAATGTATGGGTATCAGATTACAAGAACTGTTACTTTGTTGGTGAATCTGTGAAATCTTCTGGGCAAGATCAATAGGTAATTTTACCGGAACAGCCCTGCTGAACGTAGCACTTTGTGCCAAACCATCCCCCCAAAGAATACAAAAGACGATTTGTTCTGTCATATAAACTGCATGACAACATTACATTGAAATATTCCAAATAGAATCTACAACACCATAGACCAATCTATACATCAGATGAACACCATGTTTAGAAAAGGCTGCATGGTGAAAAGACCATGAAATTAGATTGCACTGGGCCGGGGCCGATGAAATTGACTGGCTTCTGACATTCAGGTTGGCGTAAGCTCTCCAAGGCTATCTGGCCTTCAGGTCTTTCACCAGAGGCCATCTACCATTCTCCTGGGTTTGTGGCCCATGCCTTTCCTGTGGCCCCAAGCTGCAAGAGGGCACCAGCAGAAAGGTCTCATTCGCTGAAGAGGAGTGATATGCTTTCCTTTAACTGTAGGAGCCATTGAATAGCCTATGCCTAGTCTGTCACCCAGATCTGTCTCCAACATCCATTATTGTCTGCAAAGATCTAGAGATCCGAACTGAATTTTCAGTCTGATCTAATTTACAAGATAGCACATAAGACATCAATAATTTATTCAGATTTGGTCTGGACCAAAAAATGATGTCTGTGTACTTTAAAATCAAGGCCAGGGCATACGGACCAAATTTCAATGTCTTTTCAACGTCCATGGATATTGGTGTCGGATGGTGCTCACTGTGAATGCATTTTTCCCTAATATTTAATAACATATAAGCAGTGTTGGGGGTAACACGTGTTGGGTGTACTCAGATTACTTTTTTGTGGTAACGAGTAACTTAACACGTTCGTTTTTCAATTTAAGTAATCAGTTACTTACAGTAGTTACTTTTTCAGATGAGCAAGTTGTTACTTTTACAATATTATTTCCCTTTTTCTTTGCTGGCGCAAATAAAATAAAAATCCCTCCCCCTACGTTCTCTGTGGTTCAGAGGTTTTGAGACTTCTTCTCCTGCGGTATAATCACTACTGAGGAAAGCAGTGAAATAAATATCCAAAGTGTGAATGAAGATGAACTTCAGTGAGTACTGTAAAGATTGTGCAAAAGAAGATAAAGGAGCGCAGCATCATTGCCATGGATGAAACAGCAGGGTGGTTTGACATAGTTGGCTCAACTACAGTGGATACAGGAGCAACATGTGAGAGAATGATGCGGTCACCACCAGTCAGCCTGCCGAGCTGATGGCCCATCGACACTACTGTACACCTAAACTATAGAAAAACGAATTTCACACAATGAATAATAGTTAGCCTAAAGACAAAATTAAATTAACAATAGTCTGAGGCGTGACAATATTATCAGTAGTTTAAACCGTATATGAAGAATCTGATGAACTGTGCAGTTTAGAGTTGACACAGAGGCATGGAAACGGTGGACAAAATGTGACTTTTTCAAATTCTTCTATAGTCACAAGCAGATAAGACGTTTTGATTTCTATATAGTATCAAAAAAAGCAGATTTTGTTGTTTCCAAATCACCTGCCTTGCCTCATAACTCTTGAAAATTACAAATTGATCTCTATTTCAAAATTACCTTTTGGCAGAATTACATGTGCCCGCAGGTGCACTCGCAACACTCAAAGCACAGTAATATATTTAAACTCTAAATATGCTGTTCTTTTCAAATGCATTTTCTTATAGACCTGCCCTTAATGAATAAATAATGAATGATCTTTGTGATGTTGTTTATTTAATGGATTTTAACACTTGAATTCAGGTGTTTTAGAGGTTTTTTGATTGCACATATAGCCTACAGTTACGTAAACTAATGAAAATGCTATTGTGTTTTTTTAAACACATTTTCTAAGATCTTCATAAACAAAAACAAATGATTCTTTTTGCGATAGGCATAGGCCTATATCAATAAATTAATTATTAGACTGTTAGAATGTTAACGTCAAGAAGATTTGCCATTGGCATAGGTAGCCTAAATATTATTGAGGCCCGTTTTTTCTAATGTTAAAGGGAAACTGTCTGAAATGTGAATCCTAATACATCTCTGTTTTTGTGATATATTCCATATTTAATGAAAGCTACAGTACCAAAAGTTTGGACACACCTACTCATTCAAGGGTTTTTCTTTATTTGAACTATTTTCTATATTGTAGAATAATAGTGAAGACATTAAAACTATGAAATAACACATATGGAATCATGTAGTAACGAAAAAAGTGTTAAACAAATCAAATTATATTTTATATTTGAGATTCTTCAGAGTAGCCACCCTTTGCCTTGATGACAGCTTTGCACGTTCTTGGCATTCTCTCAATCATGCATTTCAATTAACAGGGGTGCCTTGTTAAAAGTTAATTTGGGGAATTTCTTTCCTTCTTAATGCGTTTGAGCCAATCAGCTGTCTTGTGACAAGGTAGGGGTGGTATACAGAAGATAACCATATTTGGTAAAATACCAAGTCCATATTAAGGCAAGAACAGCTCAAATGAGCAAAGAGAAGCAGTCGCAAAAACCATCAAGCACTATGATGAAACTGGCTTTCATGAGGACCGCCACAGGAAAGGAAGACCCAAAGTTACCTCTGCTGCAGAGGATAAGTTCATTAGAGTTAACTGCACCTCAGATTGCAGCACAAATAAATGCTTCACAGAGTTCAAGTAACAGACACATCTCAACATCAACTATTCAGAGGAGACTGTGTGAATTAGGCCTTCATGGTCGAGTTGCTGCAAAGAAACCGCTACTAAAGGACACCTATAAGAAGAAGAGACTTGCTTGGCCAAAAAACACGAGCAATGGACATTAGACCGGTGGAAATCTGTCGCTTGGTTTGATGAGTCCGAGTCCAGATTTTTGATTCCAACCGACGTGTCTTTGTGAGACGAAGAGTAGGTAAACGGAAGATCTCTGGATGTGTGGTTTCCACCGTGAAGCATGGAGGGGGAGGTGTGATGGTGCGGGGGTGCTTTGCTGGTGACACTGTCTGTTATTTATTTATAATTCAAGGCACCCTTAACCAGAATGGCTAGCACAGCATTCTGCAGCGATATGCCATCCCATCTGGTTTGCGCTTAGTGGGACTATCATCTGTCTTTCAACAGGACAATGACCCAAAACACACCTCCAGGCTGTGTAAGGGCTATTTGACCAAGATGGAGAGTGATGGAGTACTGCATTAGATGACCTGGCATCCACAATAAACCCAACCTCAACTCAATTGAGATGGTTTAGGATGAAATGGACTGCAGAGTGAAAGAAAAGCAGCCAACAAGTGCTCGGCATATGTGGGAACTCCTTCAAGACTGTTGGAAAAGCATTCCTCGTGCAGCTGATTGAGAAAATGCCGAGAGTGTGCAAAGCTGTCATCAAGGCTAAGGGTGGCTAATATTTTCTGATTTGTTTAACACTTATTTGGTTACTAAATGATTCCATGTGTTATTTCATAGTTTTAACGTCTTCACTATTATTCTACAATGTAGAAAATAGCAAAAAAATAAAGAAAAACCTTTGAATGAGTAGGTGTGTCCAAACTTTTGACTTGCACTGTTTATTTGCCAGTTGGTTTTACACAGTCACTACTCAGAGGTAAATACTGTTATTGTGCTCATATTAAATACTCATATTGATGCCATAGGCCATTTTCAACCACCCTATTCCCGTTTATTACCTAAAGAGGTGCTGAACTCAACAACGTATTTGGTTGAAAACAGCCTATGGCCTCAATGTGAGTTAAAAACATTTATTCTAGAGCCAACATTGACTACAAAGTGTAAATAGGATAATTTTGGTCATAAAATCAGTGGCCGTGTCTGAAATCCGTCTAGCCTACTACTTACTTAAGCTGCATAATGTGTACATATCTTACTACATACAATTTAGCATGTACCATTTCGTAAAAAGTATGCAGAATGCCACAGGCCAAAATGTATTACTTTTGGTGCATTCAAGACAACTGGGAATTCGGAAAACAAAACGAGATCAGACTGGGAAAAATCCTGACGTTAGTGATCTTCAGGTCGGAGACATCAGCGCTCTAGAGTACGTCATAATATCCATACAACATTGTAGTTAAACACGGAAATGGTTCCAATCGTCTTTCCAAAATTCATTTTTCACGTAGTGAATTTTTACAAACACTTCAAATTAAGTATGTTTTTGGTGTAGGCTTACCTTGGCGTAACGTTTTGAAAACTGTGTAATTCTTTCTCGGACAAGGTGAGTTTTATCAATATATTCGCCTAAATTTACTCTAAAAAATGTGAAATGCTAATTAGTAATAGAGAAGACCTCCTGCACGTCATGGCTAGCTTCTTACTTCTCCTTTCTCTGTCTTAGCTAGCCACTGACTACACTTTAGATAGCTAGTTAGCAGAGCAGTTGATACATTTTTGTTTTATTATTTAGCCTAGATAATTGTTTGTACAGTATGTCCACTTTGGTGTCTATTTCAGACCTTATGGCATTTTTGAATGATGAGCATAAGAGCGTTAAAAGGGGAGAAGACCACTATAAGTCTGGCCATGTGGAGAAGTGCAGCCATTGTGAGGGGCAGCTTACCAGTTTGGTCAGGGCCAACATGACGGATAAAGTTTATCCTGCGTTGGTGAGTGTAGCTATTAAGTTAAGTTTGAGCATCTTAGCAATACAATGCGTTATATACAACTGTCAACATTCTACAAGTAAAGAGCCACTAAATCAATTATATAATCATTAACCAGATTACCCTGGATACCAGACTTAGATGAGTGATAACTCAGTTCTGGAATGTTGTCATTGATGAGAATGAATCAAAAAATCTATTGACATTCAGAACATCCTTGCTCTTGGCAGGTCTCTATAGGTGACCAGGGGATTCTCTCTACTACATGCGAATGCCTCTGTGGAGCTCATAAGTGTAGCCATACCGCCTATTTTGGGGTTTCACAATATTGTCCGTACCGATGTGGAATGCGAGTGGAGGAAACCAGCCTTGACCAACCAGGTGCAGTCAGTGGAGGACCTATACCCGGCCGAAGACTACAACCCTCTGTCCCGAGACCCCACAGAGGAGGATCTTCAGTGGCTAAGGAACCATCTCCGGGGCAGGATCCGTGGAATATCATGTATCCTTGAACCTGAGGCAGAACAGCCACTACCCTCCCTGTCATCCTTGTCTGTACCTGACATTGTTAAAAAACAAGGGCACCTGGGGCATGCAGGCATCCTGGCTGGCATAGGCTGTCGGTGGAGCAGCAGGAGGCTATATGGCAGGCAACAGTTGGACAGCGCACCAATCTCAACTGGCACACCATGAGGAGAGGGAGGTTGACGTCCAGCAATTATGGAGCAGTGGTTAGGGGCCAAACGCATTACACCATTGCTGCTAAAAAGGGTTCTCAGATCACAGTTGTTGGATGGGGTGTTGTCTGTAAAGTGGGGCACAGATAATAAAAAGGGCATCAAAATGGCTACAGGGATGGAATCGCAGGAGTCAGGGCTTTGGGTCACAGGGTCTGGGATCCTGGGTGCCTCACCGGATGGTCTGGTGGGCACCACAGCAGTGGTGGAGGTCAAGTGTCCCTATGGTGCCAGGGACCTTACCAATGAAGAGGCAGTGAAGTCGAAGGATTTCTATATCCAGGAGGAGGGAGTGTCTTATCGCCTCTGTGAAGACCATACTTACTGGCAAGAGGTCCAAGGTCAGCTCCACATCACTGGAAGGGACACCTGCTTTTTTGTTGTGGTGACCACCAAAGCCACCGTCACCATCCCCATCCAGCATGACGACCTCTTACAGACTCATATTGCTCCTCCTGTCAGTACCTGTTTTCATGGAAGCCAATAGTCCAAAAATATTCCACATAGTTCATACACAAACACTAGGCACCCAGAATAGGTTATATTACATACAAGTTTTTCTCAAAGCAGACAACTAAACTAATGTAGTTAACTTTTTCATGGACACAGTGGGAATTTATATCTATGACGTTCAAACTATTTATTACCCCTTGTGTCTTACTTGCTGAAGGCCCCAGTCATCCCTGCTTGCACATGACACTGTTGAAAAACAAGTAAACAATTAATATAGATCATAAACAAACAATAGGCTCCTAGAATACGTTATATTACATTCACGTTTTGCTCAAAGCAGCCAGCTAAAGTAATGTAGTTAACTTTTGTTCAATCACAAATGCTGGTCTGAGTACTTCCCCTCACAGTTTCATTCAGTAGTACAGCACAATTCACATTGCATTTTATCATGGGCACAGTGGGAATTTATATCCGTAATGTTTAAATGATGTTTTACCCCCAGAGTGAGAGAGAGTACATCACTTCCAGCAGATCTCCTTGCTGAGTGAGACGTTGATCATGGACTGCTCTCGTGTGGTGAGCCTAATGTTCCACATGTCACGCCTCATGTCTAAAACATGTGGAAAAGGAGACATAAAGTTAAAATGTCAATGCATCTACAAATTCAATGTTTTACTCAATATTGTATCATACTGGATGAGTTACTGACCTGACCTGTCCGTCCACAGGCTCATTGTGCTGTAGTCTCCACAACTGGAAGCTCGCGCACAGATCACACTGGCACAGGATGTCCATGCATAGGATGGTCTGAGGGATGCATTCCTCTTGGATTAGAAAACAAAGAGACATTTGGTCAGTGGTAGGTCTTTTTCAATGTCGTCAACATCTTCATCTGGACAGAAAATGCGTTGTTTATCATAACACAAACCTTGGACAATGTGACAAGTGGTCCCTCAACACCCAATCCTCATGCCTCATTGTTTGTTCTTGTTTTCCAATCAGCAGTCTCGATCTTCCTCTTCTTCTATGGTGATTGAGCTACCGTTTCTGGCAAATACAGGTCCATTACTCTTTCGAACTGGAAAATGGCAGCTGCAGACCAGAGCGTTGACACTGGGTTTCCGGTCCGCCCATCTGAAAGACAAAGAAAAGTTAATTTTACTAGCTAGCTAAGTTGATTACTTAAATAGTAACATCTATATTAAAATACCATAACCCACAGCTTGACTATAGTAACGGTAAAATAGACTGGACTTTGGTCAATCTGCAAATCTAAAATCCTACTATGTGGATGGGACATTTCTGCTGGGAAGGATTAAATATCTGGAATGCTCAACTAGATGATCAGGACAGTCTAGGGTACTATTTCCTCAAACAGGTGAAGTATTGCGATTAGCTATACGAATGTACTTCTGATTCTAGTTCTAAAGACCTTTAAACATGTCAACATTCACAAGGCCACTGTGCCAGACGGATTACCAGGACGTGTACGTTGAGCATGCGCTGACCAACTGGCAAGTGTCTTCACTGACATTTTCTACCTCTCCCTGTCTGAGTCTGTAATACCAACATGTTTCAAGCAGACCACCATAGTCTCTGTGCCCAAGAATACTAAGGTAACCTGTCTAAATGACTACCGACCCGTAGCACTCACGTCTGTAGCCATGAAATGCTTTGAAAGGCTGGTCATGGCTCACATCAACACCATTGTCCCAGAAACCCTAGACCCACTCCAATTTGCATACCACACCAACAGATCCACAGATGATGCAGGACTAAACACCTCCATCTGCAACTGGATCCTGGACTTCCTGGATCCTGGACTTCCCCAGGTGTTAAGGATAGATAATAACACATCCGCCATGCTGATCCTCAACACGGGGGTCCCTCTGGGGTGTGTGCTCTGTCCCCTCCTGAACTCCCTGCTCACTCATGACTGCACGGTCAGGCACGACTCCAACACCATCATTAAGTTTGCTGATGACACAACAGTGGTAGGCCTGATCACCAAATAACGATGAGACAGCCTATAGGGAGGAGGTCAGAGACCTGACCATGTGGTGCAAGGACAACAACCTCTCAATGTGATCAACACAAAGGAGATGATTGTGGACTACAGGAAAAGGAGGACCGAGCACGCCCCCATTCTCATCGACAGGGCTGTAGTGCGGCAGGTTGAGAGCTTCAAGTTCCTTGGCATCCACATCACCAACAAACTAACATGATACAAGCACACCAAGACAGTCGTGAAGAGGGCACGACAAAACCTATTCCTCCTTAGGAAACTGAAAGGAAGGCCCATAAAATTGTTAGAGACTCCAGTCACCCAAGTTATAGACTGTTTTCTCTGCTACCGCACGACAAGTGGTACAGGAGCGCCAAGTCTAGGACCAAAAGGCTCCTCAACAGCTTCTACCCCCAAGCCAAATTGCCACCGGAGTATTTACATTGACACCCCCCCCCCCCCCGACTTTGTACACTGTTTCTAATCACTGTTTATTATCTATGCATAGTCACTTCACCCCTACCTACATGTACAAATTACGTCAATTAACCTGTACCCCCGCACACTGACTCGGTACCGGTACCCCCTGTATATAGCCTCGTTATTGTTATTCTTATTGTGTTACTTTTTATTATTATTTTTTACTTTAGTCTATTTGGTAATATTTTCTTAACTCTTCTTGAACTGCACTGTTGGTTAAGGGCTTGTAATTAAGCATTTCAAAGTAAGGTCCACACTTGTTGTATTTGGCGCATGTGACAAATAGTTTGATTTGATTTAATTGGGAGTCCCATTGGGCGGCGCACAATTGGCCCAGCGGCTTCCTGGTTTGGCCGGGGTAGGTTGTCATTGTAAATAAGAATTTGTTCTTAACTGAATAGCCTAGTTAAATAAATAAAAAATTAACTATGAAATATAACAAATCAGTTTTCTTGATGTGCTGGTTATTAGTGACAAAACCTCTCTCTCTAGAGATCTCTATAGGAAACCTATTGTCAGGAACACCCTCCTAAGAGGTAACAGCTTTCATCCACTTATTAAAAGTCTCCCTGTAAGTCAATTCAGCCGCATCAGAACAACATGCAGCTCTGATGCTTTTTACCAGAAACATACCACGGACCTCACAGAAACGTTTAAGGAAAGGGAGAACAAAGACAATTGGGTAAAACATGCCAATGATAGTGTTGAAGGGCTAACACAGTGGTTGCTCCACTAAAAGTTTTCCAATTATGCAGTGGGCCACAGAGGTAATTTCTGGTTTAGTACGGTACCCTGCATCACCACTTCATTGCGCAAGGGGGAGTTAGAGCACTGATTATGCTTTTGAGTCCTACTGTGTCTCTAACTGACAATGAATGGGCGACATAAACCTAAATAGAAATTGATAATTGTGCACAACTTCAGCATTACTACTAAAACTGTTGTTACACTAAGGTTTTTATTATTTTATTTTGTTAGGATTTATTTTTCTCTTACTGTAGTACTGTAGGCCACTCCTGACCGATCACCTTATACAGCGCCTGAGTGGCGCAACGTTCTAAGACACTGCATAGTAGTGCAAGCTGTGTTGCTACAGATGCTGGTTCAATACCTGTGCTGCCCTCGACTTGAGACCCATGAGAAGATTCTAGGTTTTTGGTTTTCTCCCTGTGGATATTCCCACAGATATATTATTAACACTGTTATTAGCAGGACAAAATATATTGGTCATATTGTTCATGGCTCCCGAGCGGCACACAATGGGATTGCCTTGCAGTTCTTCAGCTGTATTCACTGAAAGTGAGCGAGGTTTAAGGCACAAGGGCAGGGGGCACGGGATGGGCTGCAGAGCCGCGCACAGAAGACCAACCTAGCCCATGGGAAAGGGAGGAGGAGGAAGGGGGAGGGGGCTTTGCACTATAAATAGCGCTGACTAGGGAAACGTTCAAACTAAAAGAATGTGACTAATAATGGCATCTTTATGCTTTCGTTAATAAAATAATGATAAAAATACTCTTTAAAATGCAGATGTTAATTTAGTTATGGATCCATAACAAATTACTATGGGAATAAATATCACTGAATAACAGAAATATCATCCAATCCTCTACATGTAATTATTGGCGGAGAGTCACGTCATATTTTTCGATATAATGTATGCCTATCGTAGGCAACATGAGTATCGCTAGTGCTGAGTAATGTGCTGTTAAAAGTGGTGTAGGTCTTATTTATTTTAAGAGCATATTGAAGTTAGAAGCAATAGGATTTGAAGCAATAGCCTAGAACAATTTTTGCCCCATTTCGCGCTGCTCTGAGACAAGCATGGGGACTGGTCTTGATAAATCAATGAGATTTTTTATTTTCACTGAATCTCCGTTTGGGTATTGGTTAGACTAGAATTAGACAATTAGGGTGTAGAAATGTTATGCTCTTAGTGTAACCTTCATTTAACTAGGCAAGCCAGTTAAGAAAAATTCTTATTTACAAGGACAGCTTACTCCTTCCTCCCCGTCGGGAAATTGAACTCCATTCTCCCACGTGCCACCACGACACAGTGATTCTTTAGCTAAATAGCCCAGTACTGTACTCCTGACCATCACGTTGTATAGCGGCATATTTTCTGTTCCATCCTAATGGAAACCAAGAAGGTTTTTCGTTTTTATTGGAATAGAAATACCATAATATTAATCAAATTAATTAAGCAAGTACCAGTAAAACGTTTGGACACATCTACTCATTCCAGGGTTTTTCTTTATTTTTACTATTTTCTACATTGTAGAATAATAGTGAAGACATCAAAACTATGAAACAACACACATGGAATCAGTTAAGAACAAATTATTATTTACAAGGACAGTCTACTCCTTCCTCCCCATCGGGGTATTGTACCCCAATCTCCCGCGTGCCTGCATTCTAGTACAGCCACTATTGAAGGCTATCAAATGCTTCTCAAAGATGCCCTCTGGTGGTCAAATTAGCACTAACTAGCATTAATGGTACCAGTGGTTCACACTTAAATAACGTGCCATAAAATTCTGCGGCACCATGCAAGCTGTGCCGCAGCACGCTGCACAACTGAGCAAGAGGACAAATACATTAGAGTGTCTAGTTTGAGAAACAGACGCCTCACAAGTCCTCAACTGGCAGCTTCATTAAATAGTACCCGCAAAACACCAGTCTCAATGTCAACAGTGAAGAGGCGACTCCGGGATGCTGGTCTTCTAGGCAGAGTTGCAAAGAAAAAGCCATATCTCAGACTGACCAATAAAAAGAAAAGATTAAGATGGGCAAAAGAACACAGACACTGGACAGACGAACTCTGCCTAAAAGGCCAGCATCCAAGAGGCTACTCTTCACTGTTGACGTTGAGACTGGTGTTTTGCGGGTACTATTTAATGAAGCTGCCAGTTGAGGACTTCTGGGGCGTCTGTTTCTCAAACTAGACACTCTAATGTATTTGTGCTCTTGCTCAGTTGTGCACCGGTGCCTCCCACTCCTCTTTTTATTCTGGTTAGAGACAGTTTGCGCTGTCCTGTGAAAGGAGTAGTACACAGGGTTGAACGGGATCTTCAGTTTCTTGGCAATTTGTCGCATGGAATAGCCTTCATTTCTCAGAACAAGAATAGACTGATGAGTTTCAGAAGAAAGGTATTTGTTTCTGGCCATTTTGAGCCAGTAATCAAACCCACAAATGCTGATGCTCCAGATACTCTACTAGTGTAATGAAGGCCAGTTTTCTTGCTTCTTTAATCAGGACAACAGTTTTCAGCTGTGCTAACATAATTGCAAAAGGGTTTTCTAATGATCAATTAGCCTTTTAAAATGATTAACTTGGATTAGCTAACACAATGTGCCATTGGAATACAGGAGTGATGGTTGCTGATAATGTGCCTCTGAACACCTATGTAGATATTCCATAACAAATCTGCCGTTTCCAGCTACAATAGTCATTTACAACATTAACAATGTCTACACTGTATTTATGATCAAATGTATGTTATTTTAATGGACAAAAAATGTGCTTTTCTTTCAAAAACAAGGACATTTCTAAATGCCCCCAAACTTTTGAATGGTAGTGTATGTTTGGGTCAAATCCAATACGACACGTTACTGAAAACCATTCTCCATATTTTCAAGCATAGTGGTGGCTGCGTCATGTCATGGGTATACTTATAATTGTTACGGACTGAGGAGTTTTTCAGGATAAAAAAATAAAAGGAATGTTGCTAAGCACAGGCAAAATCCTACAGGAAAACCTGGATCAGTCTGCTTTCCACCAGACACTGGGAGTTGAATTCCCCTTTCAGGAGGACAATAACCTAAAACACAAGGCCAAATGAACACTTACCAAGAAGAAAGTGAATGTTCTTGAGTGGCCGAGTTACAGTTTAGACTTAAATCTACTTGAAAATATTTGGCAAGACCTGGAAATGGCTGTCTAGCAATGATCAACAACCAAATTGACAGAGCTTGAATATTTTAGATAAGATAAAGGACAAATGTTGCACAATCCAGGTGTGGAAAGCTTCTTAGAGACCCAGAAAGACTCAGCTTTAATTGCTGCCAAGGGATGAGGGCCTGTTCGGGTGTCGGGAGTAAATCCCTCTCGTCCAATTCAATTATTCATCCAATTCAAGGTGAGTAATCACTTTTCTGATGCCTGCCGACCTGTTCCTTTGCCCCACCTCTGGATTATTGACCTCTGCCTACCCTGACCCTGAGCCTGCCTGCCGTCCGGTACTGTTGACCCACCTCTGGTTTTCTGACCCCTGCCTGCCTTGACCTGTCTATTGCATGCCCCTGTTGGATTATTAAACCATTGTTAATTCGACGTTGTCTGTATCTGGGTCTTACCTTCATACCTGATACATAGAAAAGCTGCCTTTTCATACTTATTAATCAAAAAAACTGGAACGAAAACTACATTTATCATATTGTAATTAATTGTAAGTAATGTTTCATAGAAATCTGGAAACACTGGACAGTTACTTTACTTTAATTATGCACACCCTTCAGCAGCACTAAGTTAATCATTCAATATTACCCCAACTTTCTCTCTGAGAAGAGCGCTGAATAGCTCCTGTTTTATATTTGTTAAATAGTGGCTTGCCTTTAAAACCATGTAGGGTGTTCATCTCAAATAGCTTGAAAAAAGTTACAAGTTAGAGTTTAGTGTAATTTAATCAGGATCTACATTTAAATAATTTCAACAACTCATTGTAATCCACCATTCAAATCCAAGTCTGATACAGACGAAAATATAGGTTCATCTATCATGGGGACTGTGAAACATTTGTTTAGATAGACGCAGTTGCACAAGTAATATTTCTATTTGATATTACAATGACTTGTATTTATTATGAATCCCCATTAGCTGCTGCCAAGGCAGCAGATACTCTTCCTGGGGTCCAGCAAAATTAAGGCAGTTTATACAATTTTAAAAACATTACAATACATTTACAACAGATTTCACAACACATTGTGTGCCCTCAGGCCACTAATCTAATAACACATATCTACAACACAAAATCCATGTGTATGTGCATTTATAGTGCGTAGGTTTTTGTGTATGCATGTGTCTGTGCCTGTGTTTGTGTCTCATCACAGTCCTTGCTGTCCCATAAGGTGTATTTTATATATTTTTTTAATTAATCTGATTCTACTGCTTGCATCAGTTGATGTGGAATAGAGTTCCATGTAGTCATGCCTCTATGTAGCACTGTGTGCCTCCCATGGTCTGTTTTGGACTTGGGGACTGTGAAGACACCTCTGGTGGCATGTCTTGTGGGGTATGCATGGGTGTCTGAGCTGTGTGCCAGTAGTTCAAACAGGCAGCTTGGTGCGTTCAACATGTCAATACCTCTCACAAATACAAGTAGTGATGAAGATACTCTCCCCTCCACTTTGAATCAGGAGAGATTGACATGCATATTATTAACTTTTTAGGGTATAGGGGGCAGTATTTTCGATTTCGGATGAAAAGCGTGCCCAGAGTAAACTGCCTAATACTCGGGCCCAGAGTCAAATATTTGCATATTATTCGTAGATTTGGATAGAAAACACTCTGAAGTTTCTAAAACTGTTTGAATGATGTCTGAGTATAACAGAACTCATATGGCAGGTAAAAACCTGAGAAAAATTCAACCAGGAAGTGTGGAAATCTGAGAATTGTAGTTATTCTTTTGAATCCTTATCGAAACTACAGTGTCTGTGGGGTCACGTTGCACTTCCCAAGGCTTCCATTGGCTGTCAACAGCCTTCAGAAAGTTTTTTCATCATTCTCCTGTTACTGGGCCGAGAATAGTAGCTCAGTCAATGAGTGGACTGCCTATGGACAAAGGGCTTGGTGATGCGCGACCCCGCGAGTGCGCCATTCCTTATTTTTCTCCTAGAATGAATACGCTACTGTCTGGTTGGAATATTATCGATGTTTTATGTTAACCTCTCTAGGGTATGTCGTCCCACCTACTCAACAGCCAGTGGAATCCCGTGGCGCGTTATTCAAATACCTTAGAAAGGCTATAACTTCAATTTCTCAAACATATGACTATTTTACACCATTTTAAAGACAAGACTCTCGTTAATCTAACCACACTGTCTGATTTCAAAAAGGCTTTACAACGAAAGCAAAACATTAGATTATGTCAGCAGAGTACCCAGCCAGAAATAATCAGACACCCATTTTTCAAGCTAGCATATAATGTCACATAAACCCACACCACAGCTAAATGCAGCACTAACCTTTGATGATCTTCATCAGATGACAATCCTAGGACATTATGTTATACAATACATGCATGTTTTGTTCAATCAAGTTCATATTTATATCAAAAACCAGCTTTTTTAATTAGCATGTGACGTTCAGAACTAGCATACCCACCGCAAACTTCCGGTGAATTTACTAAATTACTCACGATAAACGTTCACAAAAAACATAACAATTATTTTAAGAATTATAGATACAGAACTCCTTTATGCAATCGCTATGTCTGATTTTAAAATAGCTTTTCGGCAAAAGCACATTTTGCAATATTCTGAGTAGATAGCCCAGCCATCACGGGCTAGCTATTTAGACACCCACCAAGTTTGGCCCTCACCAAACTCCGATTTAATATTAGAAAAATTTGATTACCTTTGCTGTTCTTCGTCAGAATGCACTCCCAGGACTTCTACTTCAATAACAAATGTTGGTTTGGTTCAAAATAATCCATAGTTATGTTCAAATATCCTCTGTTTTGTTCGTGCGTTCAAGACACTATCCGAAGGGTGACGCGCCCGACACGTTTCGTGACAAAAATTCTAAATATTCCATTACCGTACTTCGAAGCATGTCAACCGCTGTGTAAAATCAATTTTTATGCCATTTTTCTCGTAAAAAAGCGATAATATTCCGACCGGGAAACCCTGTTTTAGTTCAAAGACGAAAAAAGAAAAACATGGTGTCGCCTCGTGCACGCGCCTCAGTCTCATTGTCCTTTGATCGACCACTATCCAAATGCGCTAATGTTTTTCAGCCAGGGCCTGCAAAGACATCATTCACCGGTTTGCCGCCTTCTGAGAGCCTATGGGAGCCGTAGGAAGTGTCACGTTACAGCAGAGATCCTCAGTTTTCAATAAAGAGAGTGTAGAAGCCCAAGAAATGGTCAGACAGGCCACTTCCTGTAAGGAATATTCTCAGGTTTTTGCCTGCCATATGAGTTCTGTTATACTCACAGACACCATTCAAACAGTTTTAGAAACTTTAGGGTGTTTTCTATCCAAAGCCAATAATTATATGCATATTCTAGTTTCTGGGCAGTAGTAATAACCAGATTAAATCGGGTACGTTTTTTATCCGGCCGTGCAAATACTGCCCCCTATCCCCAACAGGTTAAAAATACCTTAAGGATTGATTGTAAACAACGTTTGACATGTATCTACGACCGGTAATGGAACATTTTGACTTTTCGTCTCTGGTACTGCGCTCGCCCGTTATGCCTTTGGATAGTGATCTGAACGTACAAACAAAACGGAGGTATTTGGACATAAATATGGAGTATTTCGAACAAAACAAACATTTCTTGTGGAAGTAGGAGTCCTCAGAGTGCATTCTGACGAAGATCATCAAAGTTAAGAGAATATTTATAATACTAATTCAGAGTTTTGTTGATGCCGGAACTTGGCGGGTAGCTGTATAGCTTGCTTCGATGGCTGAGCTTTGTACTCAGAATATTGAACAATGTGCTTTCTCCGTAAAGTTATTTTGAAATCTGACAAAGCGGTTGCGTCAAGGAGGAGTGTATCTATAATTCTTTCAATAACTGTTGTAAATTTTATCAACGTTTATGATGAGTATTTTTGTAAATTGATGTGCACATTCACCAGAGGTTTTGGTGGGAATACATTTTCTGAACATCACGTGCAAATGTAAAATGCTGTTTTTGGATATAAATATGAACTTTATCAAGCAAAACATACATATATTGCATAACATGAAGTCCTATGAGTGCCATCTGATGAAGATCATCAAAGGATAGTGAATATTTTAGCTGTACTTTTGGTTTTTGTGATGCATGTCCTTGCTTGGAAAATGGCTGTGTGGATTTTCTTGTGAAGTTTATGTCCTAACATAATCTAATTTTATGCTTTCGCCATAAAGCCTTTCTGAAATCGGACAATGTGGTTAGATTAACGAGAGTCTTATCTTTAAAATGGTGTAAAATAGTTGATTTTTTGAGAAAATGAAATTATGAGATTTTTGCTGTTTTGTATTTCGCGCCATGCTATTTCACTGGCTGTTGAATAGTGTGGGACGGTCATGTCCCACCTAGCCCAGAGAAGTTAATGTTAATTCTCTGTGTACCTCCAAGAGCCAGCTGTGCTGCCCTTTTCTGAGCTAATTACAAGTCCCTCTTTGTGGCAAATTGCAAGTCCCTCTTTTACTCAAAGCCAGTGGCATGTCGTTAGTAAAGATTGAAAAAAGTAAGGGGACTAGACAGCTGCCCTGGGGAATTCCTGATTCTACCTGGATTATGTTGGAGAGACTTCCATTAAATAACACCCTCAGTGTTCTGTTAGACAGGTAACTTTTTATCAACAATATAGCAATGGGTATAAAGCCATAACACATGTTTTTCCAGCAGCAGACTATGATCGATAATGTCGAAAGCAACACTGAAGTCTAACAAAACATCCCCCACAATCGTTTTATCATCAATTTCTCCCAGCCAATCATCAGTTATTTTTTTGTTAGTGCTGTGCTTGTTGAATCTCCTTCCCTATAAGCGTGCTGAAAAGATGTTGTCAATTTGTTTACTGTAAAATAGCATTGCATCTGGTAACAGGCTGATTGGCTGGCTATTTGAGCCAGTAAAGGGGGCTTTGCTATTTTTGGGTAGCGGAATTCCTTTTATTTACCTCAAGGCCTGAGGGCACACACTTTCTAGTAGGAGTGGCAGTTTCGTCCGCTATTACCCACAGTAATTTTCCATCCAAGTTGCTTATCATTGTTGAGAGAGACAAAAATAATAACAGTAACGAGTGCACTGAGGGTTGGGATGCAAGTACAGGGAGTGAATGTTTTAATAAATAAAACAATCAACATGAAACACAAACATCGCACCGACATGAAACTGAGTCAATAATACCTGAGGAAAGAACCAAGGGGAGTGACAGATATAGGGAAGATAATCAAGGAGGGGATGGAGTCCAGGTGAGTGTCATGAGGCGCTGGTGCGCTTGACAATGGTGACAGGTGTGCGGAATAATCAGCAGCCTGATGACCTAGAGGCCGGAGAGGGAGTATACGCGACAATCATGATCTCCCATGCATGTCATCCTTTGGGTAATATACTGAAATTATGTAACAGAACAAGAGGAATTATAAGAATTAATCTAAGCGTCAATATTCTTCAACCAGGCAGACACAATTGTAACATTCCCTCACCTGTGGGATACTTACTCTGCTTCAAAGGACAGATATGTGTAAGTAAAATACCAAAATAAAGAGTTGAATATAGGACACTTGTTGATGTGAATAACTCACAACATGCAAGGCCTCTCTGTCTCTGCCTGGCTGGCTTCCCTCTCTCCATTGGGCTTCTTTGCCTCTGACCCTATTACTGGGGGTGAGTCAATGGCTTGCTTGCTCTCTCTGTTGTCCCTAGGAGGGATGCATCATGTCGTGCCATGCTTTCTTCGTTATACTCAACTTGAGTTTCTGACGTGATATTCCTGACAGGTTTTGTGCACTCCCTCGGGCTTGTGCAGAGGGGGAGATCTTTGTGGCCTATACTCAGCCTTGTCTCAGGGTAGTAAGTTAGTTGTATGTTGATATCCTTTGTTGGTGTGGGGGATGTGCTTTGGCAAAGTGGGTTGGGTTATATCCTGCCTGTTTGGCCCTGTCCGGGGGTAACTTTGGATGGGGCCACCCCCCCTGTCTCAGTCTCCAGTATCAATGCTGCAATAGTCTATATGCCCGGGGGCTAGGGTCAGTCTGTCCTATCTGGTGTAATTCTCCTGATTTATCTGGTGTACTGTGTGATCTTAGGTATGCTCCCTTTAATTATCTCGCTCTCTCTCTCTGAGCCCTAGGACCATGCCTCAGGACTATCTGGCTTGATGACTCCCGGCTGTCCCAGTCCACCTGGTGATGCTGCTGATCCAGTTTCTGCTGTTCTGCCTGCAGCAATGGAACCCTGACCTGTTTTTTTCATATTTTTTTATTTAACCTTTATTTAAACTAGGAAAGTCAGTTAAGAACAGATTCTTATTTACAATGACCGCCTACCTCGGCTAAACACTACCCCGGACGACGCTATGCCAATTGTGCACTGCCCTATGGGACTCCTAATCACGGCCGGTTGTGATATAGCTTGGAATCGAACCAGAGTCTGTGGTGACGCCTCTAGCACTGAGATGCACAGCGGTCTAATACACTGCAACTCAGGAGCCCCTCTTCACTGGACGTGCTACCTTATTAAGCTGCGGACCCAATTTCTGCTGTTCTTCCTGTGGCTATGGAACCCTGACCTGTTCACCGGACTTGCTGTTTCGACCCTCTATCTCTCTATCTCCCTCTCTCTCTCTCTCTCTACCACACCTGCTGTTTCTACCTCTGAATACTCGGCTATGAAAAGCCAACTGGTACAGTATTTACTCCTGAGGTGCTGACCTGTTGCACCCTCTTTAATAACCACTCATATTATTATTTGACCCTTCTGGTCATCTATGAACATGTGAACATCTTGAAGAAGGATCTGTCCTTAATGGCTATGTACTCTTATAATCTCCACCTGGCACAGCCAGAAGAGTACTGGCTACCCCTCAGAGCCTGCCTTTCTATGGAGCTTTTATGCTTCTACATCTGCATTGTTTGCTCTTTGGGGTTTTAAGCTGGGTTTCTGCATAAGCACTTTGTGACAACTGCTGATGTAAAAAGGGCTTTTTAAATACATTTGATTGATTTTAATGACAATGTACTCATATTTCCACCCGGCAAAGCCAGAAGCGTACTGGACACCCCTCAGTGCCTGGTTCCTCTCTAGGTTTCTTCCTTTCTAGGGAGTTTTTCTTAGCCACTGTGCTTCTACATCTGCATTGCTTGCTCTTTGGGGTTTTAGGCCGGGTTTCTGAATAAGCACTTTGTGACGACTGCTGATGTAAAAAGAGCTTTATAAATGCATTTGATTGATTGATTGATTGATTGATTGATTGATTGAATGCTGTGATACTAGCTACAAACACCTGAGGAATAACTTTCATAAGGCAGAACTTTTAGATTGTCAAATTGTGACAATGGTACTAGTGTCCCTCTTCTCTAGTGTAAAGGTTCTGTCTTAGACTTGCCCATTGGACTTCAAGACGAATGGTTATCTCAGGAAAAGTTATCTTCTCTATCAAAGCCTAATTTGTTTTAGAGACCATTCACACCAGTGTATGAGCCTGAGCCTCACAAACACCATATTAAATCAATAAGAATACAAAAACAAACCAGTGGGAAATATTGTACTCCTTTCTGCTCAGTCCTTCAGCGTCATCCATTGATCCTTCCCCCTTTGGAGTCCTTCAGACGGAGAGAAAGAGAGAACTAAAATAAATGGTGTAAGCAAGCAACCCTACCTATCCCTTTACACTTCTCTCTGAAGGTGTGAAGACACATTTATACTAGAACATTAAAAGCACCTTTGCTTACACTTCTCTTGGCTGATTTGCACCTTCAGCGAGACCGCACTGTAGCTCAAAGTGGTGAGGGAGGAAATTAGTGCAATGTTGCCTTAGGTGATGATAGAACTAAGCCTTATGAAAGGTACATGCGCCAATGCATATAAACAACCCAAAAAGTCCTATCTGAATTATTTTAAAAGTGTATTTTTTGCTAATGTTCCATAAGGATTTGTGTCTGGGAAGTGTCAGCCCATTACAGTTTTGTTTAAGCTTGGGAAGGAATGTTTACTGAATATTGATTTCCACCAAGAGACGTCGATCAGTCAAGGATGTTTTCTCCTACATCTCAGGGGATAAGGGACGTAGCAACACGATTCCAATGAGGATCATACTTTTTTCTGTAGTTTATTTGGAAATCTAAAGAAAAGTTCAACTTGGTGAAGCATTGAATTTGGGATATTCCACTTTATACCTTGTAGCAAATGATAATGTAATAACTGCCAATAATGTAATAACGTTTGCATTTCTAATATAATTAATTCTGATAATGTAATAAATATGCTAAACGCATTTTTACACATAATATAATATGATTATTACATTATGAAGGGGGTATTTATTTTTCATGAATAGTGTATTACTTTAACCAACAATGTAATAACAACCTAAAAATAACGTACTGAACTAAATTCACTATTTTATTGTCATGCATATTAAGTGTCATGCTTCAGTAATAGTTGACTATACACCAAACCACATTCCTGAATCCTAGCTCTAAACCTGACTTTAGCAGTAATATTAAGACTTTCAAATGACACAATTGACCCCAATACACACCCACAACACCTACCCTCCCCCAATATAATCAAACAAATTCTTCACCTCCTAAAATGCTGTTTACTGTTACTTGTAAGGCCAGGCACCACAGGATGAAATGACTTTGCACCAACCTATCAATTTTGAGATTTGTTGGTATTTTGGTCCATTAATATTAGTATTTTCAAAAAGTAAACTTAAGAATATCAAAAACTTCATGAAAATGTATATTTGGTTAAAGTTTATCATACTAACGTCATCCAATTTTGTAATGAATTTTAATCACTTTAAAATGGACATCAATAATTTCAAAGCTCACTTCATTGAATTACACATAATTTCAAACCCTGTTTCATAGAGAATGCTACAAACTGGACTACATTTAGTAACTTACTTTGAAGAGGTGATTGGATCTAAATAGGCTTTTGGCATTTGGTAGTACTAATTCAGTGTACTTGTCTTTAATTTGGTGAATGCAGATGCTTATTGTGTGTGGTTATCCTTAAATATATTCTCAAGACTTGCCAAAAGGGGATTTCTGATGTGTTGTAAATGTTTTATTCTTAATAACATTTTATTTTGAAAAATGCATCAAAAATAGTATTTTACAGATTGAAAGATTTAAAAAGTACTTATCCACAAAAAAAAAATTCACCTTTATTTAACCAGGTAGGCCAGTTGAGAACAAGTTCTCATTTACAACTGCGACCTGGCCAAGATAAAGCAAAGCAGTGCGACAAAAACAACAACACAGAGTTACACAAACAAATGTACAGTCAATAACACAATAGAAAAATATATGTACAGTGTGTGCAAATGCAATAAATAGGCCATGAAAGCGAAATAATTACAATTTAGCATTAACACTGGAGTGATAGTTGTGCAGATGATGACTGGGGTGCAAAAGAGAAAGAGGATAAGTAACAATACGGGGATGAGGTAGTTGGGTGTGCTATTTACAGATTGGCTGTGTACTGGTACAGTGATCGGTAAGTAGCTCTGACAGCTGATGCTTAAAGTTAGAGAGGGAGATAAAGACTCCAGCTTCAGTGATGTTTGCAATTTGTTCCAGTCATTGGCAGCAGAGAACTTGGAAGGAAAGGGGGCCAAAGGAAATGTTGGCTTTGGGGGTGACCAGTGAAATATACCTGCTGGAGTGCGTGCTACGGGTGGGTGTTGCTATGGTGACCAGTGAGCTGAGATAAGGCGAGGCTTTACCTAGCATAGACTTATAGATGACCTCGAGCCAGTGGGTTTGGCAAAGAATATGTAATGAGGGTCAGCCAACGAGAGCATACAGGTCGCAGTGGTAGGTAGTATATGGGGTTTTGGTGACAAAATGAAAAGCACTGTGATAGACTACATCCAGTTTGCTGAGTAGAGTGTTGGAGGCTATTTTGTAAATGACATCGCCAAAGTCAAGGATTGGTAGGATAGTCAGTTTTACGAGAGTATGTTTGGCAGCATGAGTGAAGGATGCTAGATGAAGCCGATTCTAGGTGTAATTTTGGATTCGAGATGTGAGTCTGGAAGGAGAGTTTACAGTCTAACCAGACACCTAGGTATTTGTTGTGGTCCACCAAAGTGCAGCGTGTGTGTCGTTCCATATTTTATTTTCACTGTGAAACTATGCAATACATACACAGTAAACTGAACGAACAAACAACAAACTGTGACGCAGAGTAGAAACATACACTAACTCAAAACCAATCTCCCACAAACCCAGGTGGGAAAAACACCTACTTAAGTATGATCTCCAATTAGAGACAACGATGACCTGCTGCCTCTAATTGGAGATCATCCCAAACAAAACCCAACATAGAAATACAAAACTAGAACATAACAACATAGAAAAACTAAACTAGAAAACCCCCTGTCATGCCCTGACCTACTCTACCATAGAAAATAACAGCTTACTATGGTCAGGATGTGACAGGTCCTGCAGTTTCTTAACAAAAATTAAAAATATATATTTACGCTGACTTCATCCAGTGTCCAACTTTTTGTGTGTTTTATGCAAATATGTGCAAATTTAATTAGATATAACCTCATTTGCATATTTTAATACAATATTTCAGAAAAATTGTAATACAAAAAGTCTTACATTTGTGTTTATATTAAGGCCTGACCTTAACAAACAAAAGCAGTTGAAACAATTCAATACATTTTCAACAATTTTTTTTATGGAAAATATATTCTGTAATCAAGTATATTATTCAACCTTAACACAATCACAGATTTTTTCAACAAATTTGGCACTATTTTAACTTGTGCTCAAATCTTTAATGAACAAAAATCTTTAATGAACAAAAACAGCAATCTTGTAAAACACGTACTGTAACCGATCTTAGCTCCACAATTCTTACAACTAACTAAAAGGTTATACATTTGGGGATTACTTTTTTCTCAAAAGTAACTATCACTTATGTCACGTCCTGACCAGCAGATGGAGCTAGTGTTTTAGTTTTGGGGTCAGGACGTGGCAGGTTTGTGTTTGTATATGTTGGGTTGATGATTGGGACTTCCAATTGAAGGCAGGTGTGTATAGTTGCCTTTGATTGGAAGTCCTATATAGGTGTGTGTGTTTGTCTTTAGGGTTGTGGGGAATTGTTGTGTGCACTGCGTTTGTTTGAGCCTGCCACACTGTTGCCGGTGTGAGTATTGTTTGTTGTTTTGTTTTTTCTCAAGTGGATACCTTACATGTTTTTATCAGTAATAAACATGAGTGTCCACAATCCCGCTGCGCCTTGGTCCTTCTATCTCCCATACGACATATTCGCCGAAGAATATGACATATTCTGTGACATCTTAACAATAAGGTATTTTACCTTTTATTCTCTACCTTTTATTCTACCAGCAATTTATCAAAGAAAATATAAAGTATTAGATGTATTACTTTTTGATGAACTGGGCTGGAAAAATATTTTCTTTAATTGTGTGCAAAAAAATATATATATTTGTTTTTTCTTTTAACTTCTTCCAGTAATCCATCACTTTTTATTGACCATAGGCCACTGTATATGCCTGACCACAATCCAGCCCTTCATCCAAGACTTGTCGTTAGAGAATAATTATTTTATCCGTTGTTTAAATACACTGCCACGTCCAGCTGCTTTATATAGCTTCATAATGCTCATGGTACAGTAACTTCTGTTGTCCAGTACCACATTATCTACCATAGAATCTGATGTATATATGTTGAAAATGTAGTCTAGAAATGTCTCAAATGCCGCAAAACTCTGTTCAATGTCCCAAGCATGTTCATGTTCAGGTCAAGGGTTATGTTGAGAATTGATGACCAGATCTACAGTGTTTGTTTTATAGATATAACCCAGTTGTAGACTGAACTGAAGTGTAATCCTCTCTGACGGTCATAGGGGTGGTGTTGGAGACACATCAGGCAGTGTGGGAGGGTCTACCCTCTGCCTCGCCACAGCCTGCAGCAAGTGCTGCCGAAGAGGTGGTTGTCCCACCCAGACACGAGTCTAGTTCCATCTCCACTCTGTAAGGCAAAATAGCCTGGCCAATTCTGGGATAAGGAGGAGTTAAACTCCTGTTGAATAGGTTTGTGATCATTAGAATTTAGCTAATCACATGACTGCAAGGTGTGTCTTCAAATTGAGGAGTTTAGTCTTGTTGTTTTCTCTGACAAATGTGGATGTTTGCAAGGTCAGAACGGAAGTGCACTAGTAACACCACCCATTGCAATTCTGTTGTGGCAATGGATGCAAATGCAGTGTTCCTCAAGTGTGTGACACTGTGTTCCTCAAGTGTGTGACACTTAATATGTATGCCATTAAAGAGAGTGATTGTAGGTCGCTATTACATTATTGGTTTAAGTTATAACATTTTGATGGATTTTTTTTGTCACTTTATAATGCAATAATCAATGCATAATGTAATAATTATTACATTATGCACAAGCGTTATTATGTTATCCGTTCAGAATATTTATTACATTATTAGCAAATTATTACATTATCCGCATTTATTACATTATAAATGCAAAAGTGATGCATCATTAGCAGCTATTACATTATTGGCAATTGTTGCATTAACAGTTGCTACTTACATGAACATCATTAAAGAGCCCTACATTAGGTCTGCTCTCTGAATCACATTGTTCATGGCTGAGTAAGATTGTGTCATATTTAGACTGAACATCGCTAAGGGAGAATACTTTCTATTTGTAGTGAGATCAAGTTCTAACACTTACAACAATTTATCAGATTCACAATAGAAGCCTCCTCACTACATTGTTCACACAAGTGAGAAGAATGTGTGATAACACAATTTGTAGCCTACTCAACACCTGCCAATTCAGGAACACTGTACCATATAGACTTCTAGATAATTTTACATATTTATTCAGTTTCTGTCTTATTATTTCACTCTCTCACATTAGTCTTTATAAACCATTTTGTGCTAATTTAACCCTCATCATAAGTGTGACTATTTAAAACAACAGTGGATGCAAATCATCACTAAACAGTGGGACATGCTCATACATGTTTGGCTCTGTTGATAGCATCCCATATGTGACTCGTTTCAGGAAAGTAGGCGTATGTCGCACTTCACTACTTCACAGGAGAGCCATTTGAACTTAACCTTTTTTTTTCTAAATCAAAATGTGTTTTTTTTCTCGCAGAAATGCCTTCTGTAACATGTGAACTTTCATGTGCTTTAATAACAAACATGTATTCTATCCTAAATACAAATAAAATTGTTAAAATTAGTTGGTTTAATCACGGAAAAGACACCAGCCATGATTGGCTGAGATAATGGGTGGGCTGGACATGCCGGGAGATGAGTTAAGATGGGTCTGCCATGTAGCAGACTTCTGTCTATAACGTGAGCTGCTCAGTACGTGTTGATTGCCCTTTCTGCCGCGCCGTTTCAATTTTTTTTATACGTTTCTAATTTTGTCAGTTAAAGCATAGTTAGCTACAGTAGCTAGCGAATGTTAGCTTGCTGGCTCACTAGCTAACATTATATGTATGATCTGTGTAATAATATTATTAGAATCAGAAATCGATTTGCATTACTAGTTATAGCCTAATGTTAGCTAGCTAGCTACATGTCTGAACATGTAGCTCTTTAGCTTCCCGCAGATTCATACTACAGCTATGACAATGTTTGTATTGGTAGTAGTATGAGTTGGGATTATCCCGGTTCATTGTTTAGCTAGCTAGCTAGCTACATGTCTAAACAAAAGACTCCACTTCGCCAGATGATTACATGACCCATCAAGTTAGTCAGGTGTGTCTTGTGGTGATTACGGCAATCTATTGTATTTCATGAACATGTGTACATGTCTAGACAATAGTGACCCATCCACCTAGCTAGATGTGGCTGGGGAGTGGTTATAGCATTTCCTTCCTATGACCCATCAATTTAGACAAGTGTGTCGGGTAAGCGTCATCTAATAATTATAAAATATTTTTATCGGGACACTTTCGGTTTTTGATATTGCTACTATGCAAGTAACCATTTCACTGTACCATTTACACCTTCTGTATTCTGTGCATGTGACAAATAAATGTAGATTTTATTTGATATAGTGTGCGTTTACCAGAGACAGTAATGTGAAGAACAACATGAACTGCACCAAGATAAAGTATATTTTTTCCTGGAGTTTTTCCTTATTGTAGGCTACTACTTTTACCACTTTGTTTTGAAATCTTCGGTTGTTTCACATCTTTAAAGAGATGGGAGGGTCTAAGGCTTAAGAGGGTGTGAACGATGCTGAATGGGTGTAGACAAAGAAGAACTCTCCAGTAGGTGTACCAAAACATTGAGGGTGTCACGTTTCGATGGCAGGAAAAGGGGTGAAGTCAAGCGCAGGAGACGGAGGTCCGTTGAACAAAACGTTTAATAATCTATAAACAAAAATGCCGCAACAAGGCAGGGTGCAGAGTCCCAATAAGGCAGGAGAACAGCTCCAAAATACGAAAATAGACGGGGCGCAGCCCGGCAACCCTAAAACCTAAATAGTATGCGGTGTAGTCTAATACATAAATAAATCCTGGCCACAACGTAAAACATAACAAGCAACAATCCCGCCCAAATCCCCAAACCAAACAGACAAACTAAATACCCCCCCCTAATTACAAACAAGGAACAGGTGCAGACAAAAAACAGACATAACTAACAGACACCGAAACATGGATCGGTGGCAGCTAGTTGGCCAGCGACGACGACCGCTGAGCACCGCCCGACCAGAGAGAGGCGCCACCTTCTGTGGACGTTGTGACAGAGGGCCATTTTCTCAAAACTGGGGTTACAAGTTTATCAACATTCAAAGCAGAATTAATTTCCCATTGTTCCTCAACTGTAGTGTATGATATATAATTTTGTAACTGAGTCTTTACTTTTATCCAATGTAAAAAAAAAACATTTGCAAATTTTGCTACAGAAGACCGTATCGAGGCGGTCGGTCACATATATCTTCTGAAATCAAATTGACTTTAAAAATACAATACATTGAATTAAAGGAACGCTTCATACTGTTCATATGCCAATAACGAAAATGTAATGGCATTTCATTTCAGCATTGGAAATCAAATCATGATAAAACTGAATACTTCGATAGTGTAAAGGAAAATCAAGGGAGATGTGTTAACATACTGTACAACTTTTGGAGAGTAGATAAGAAGCAAAACCTCAATTTGTTGCGTTAATACCTTTACAGGGGTATTCAATTTCAAATGGCTAGAAAACTGGTTGTCTTACATAAGCCTGCAATCAATTTCTCTCCTCCTATCTTATTGCGAGTAATGAGAACAGGTCTGGGAACAGTTTATCTCAGGGGTCACCATGCACAGAAACCATTATCCTTTTCCTTTGATTTGCTTTTAGAGTGAATATTACCTACAAACCAACGCCACTGCTGAGGGATTGTTCTCTTTGAATTCCTTTTAATTCTTTTGCAGTGCATCGCCGCGAGGAAGGAGAAGAAAATGGGTGGAAAAACAACCTTCTCTGCTGGGATTTCTCTTACAAGACTGTTTTGCGAGTCGGAAACAGAGAGGAGTGGAAGATAGCAGGAGATAAAGCACTCACTTTAGACTCCTTACTATCTCATAAAGAAAGGCACATATTTAAACGTTTGCTAAACTATGTTAGTTACTTGCATTTCCAAAATGTCTCAACTGTCTCCAATTAAATGTTCACATGACTCAGTCATCTTCTATAGGGGGAAATGTTGTTAATTATAGATTACATAAACTGCCATAATGTCTTGGCCTGAATCTGAGAAGGAGTTATGATAAACTCGTTGTTGCGTAATCCCACGAAACAGCCACACAACTAAATCCTGCAATTATGCCCCATTGTGCAGAGTGAGACTGATCGGCTGAAAGTGCTTTGCTTGTTTAGGTCATGAAGAGACCATTTTGGTGAGACTATTGCCTTCTAATGTATTATTCTCATTAGTTCTCATTGCTCACGCTGACATCTATAGGGATACATGTTCGATTAAGCCACAGGCTTTCATTCTTGCTCTGGTTTGCCAGCCAACCATGTAATTGTTTTTAATTGGATAATTTATTCAGACTAATTCAGCTAGTAATTACTGCTGTGCCTTACTTCCTCTTACCAATTTGTGAGAAACATCATTGATTCACTATCAGTTGTTTGTAAGGAGCTGTATGTCTCTGTCCCTACACATATGGGAAGACGGATTGTGTGTAGTTTTTGTTAACATTATTTCCTGCATGACATTCAAGAAGGAGTTATTGCCCAGATGAACACACAGGATTGGGCATAAATTACAAAATACAATTACAAAATACCCTGAAGAACAACGTATTAAAATAAATCACAAAATACAGTTGAAGTCGGAAGTTAACATACACCTTAGCCAAATACATTTAAACTCAGTTTTTCACATTTCCTGACATTTAATCCCGATAAGCATTCCTTGTCTTATGTCAGTTAGGATCACCACCTTATTTAAGAATGTGAAATGTCAGAATAATAGTAGAGAGAATTATTTATTTTAGCTTTTATTTCTTTCATCACATTCCCAGTGGGTCAGAAGTTTACATACACTAAATGAGTATTTGGTAGCATTGCCTTTAAATTGTTTAACTTGTGTCAAACATTTCGGGTAGCCTTCCACAAGCTTCCCACAATAAATTGGGTGAATTTTGGCCCATTCCTCCTTACAGAGCTGGTGTAACTGAGTCAGGTTTGTAGGCCTCCTTGCTCGCACACGCTTTTTCAGTTCTGCCCACAAATTATCTATAGGATTGAGGTCAGGGCTTTCTGATGGCCACTCCAATAGCCTGACTTTGTTGTCCTTAAGCCATTTTGCCACAACAACTGTTCTGCCTGCGGCTACGGAACCCTGACCTGTTCACCGGACGTGCTTGTTGCACCCTCGACAATTACTATGATTATTATTATTTGACCATGCTGGTCATTTACGAACATTTTAACATCTTGACCATGTTCTGTTATAATATCCACCCGGCACAGCCAGAAGAGGACTGGCCACCCCTCATAGCCTGGTTCCTCTCTAGGTTTCTTCCTAGGTTTTTGGCCTTTCTCAGGAGTTTTTCCTAGGGAGTTTTTCCCAGCCACCGTGCTTCTTTCACATGCATTGCTTGCTGTTTGGGGTTTTAGGCTGGGTTTCTGTACAGCACTTTGAGATTTCAGCTGATGTACGAAGGGCTATATAAATACATTTGATTTGATTTGATTTGATTGGAAGTATGCTTGGGGTCATTGTCCATTTGGAAGACCCACTTGTGACCAAGCTTTAACTTCCTGACTGATGTCTTGAGATGTTGCTTCAATATATCCACATCATTTTCCTGCCTCCTGATGCCATCTATTTTGTGAAGTGCACCAGTCCCTCCTGCAGCAAAACACCCCCACAACATGATACTGCCATCCCCGTGCTTCACGGTTGGGATGGTGTCTTCGGCTTGCAAGCCTCCCCCTTTTTCCTCCAAACATAACGATGGTCATTATGGCCAAATGGTTCTATTTTTGTTTCATCAGACCAGAGGACATTTCTCCAAAAAGTACGATCTTTGTCCCCATGTGCAGTTGCAAACTGTAGTCTGGCTTTTTTATGGTGGTTTTGGAGCAGTGGCTTCTTCCTTGCTGAGCGTCTATCAGATTATGTCGATATAGGACTCGTTTTACTGTGGATATAGATACTTTGTACCCGTTTCCTCCAGCATCTTCACAAGGTCCTTTGCTGTTGTTCTGGAATTGATTTGCAATTTTCGCACCAAAGTACATTAATCTCTAGGAAAGAGAACGTGTCTCCTTCCTGAATGGTATGATGGCTGCATGGTGTTTATACTTGCGTACTATTGTTTGTACAGATGAACATGGTTCCTTCAGGCGTTTGGAAATTGCTCCCAAGGATGAACCAGACTTGTGGAGGTCTACAACTTTTCTGAGGTCTTGGCTGATTTCTTTTGATTTTCCCTTGATTTCAAGCAAAGAGGCACCGAGTTTGAAGGTAGGCCTTGAAATACATCCACAGGTACACCTCCAATTGACTCAAATGATGTCAATTAGCCTATCAGAAGCTTCTAAAGCCATGACATAATTTTCTGGAATTTTCCAAGCTGTTTAAAGGCACAGTCAACTTAGTGTATGTGTACTTAGTATACTTAGTGTACTTCTGACCCACTGGAATTGTGATACAGTGAATTATAAGAGAAATAATCTGTCTGTAAACAATTGTTGGAAAAATTACTTATGTCATGCACACAGTAGATGTCCTAACCAACTTGCCAAAACTATAGTTTGTTAACAAGAAATTTGTGAAGTGGTTGAAAAACGAGTGTTAATGACTCCAACCTAAGTGTATGCAAACTTCTGACTTCAACTGTACATTTGCAAGGTAATTAAAATATAAAATACAAATTACACATGTAAGTAGACCCATAAACTATAACAATATTCTCAGTAACAGTTAAATAAACATGTTACTGTGATTTGTGGTTGTTTAAAATTGTAAAGCACTATGAAAAATGGTATAGAAATGTATTTTGTATTTTGAAATTGTGTAACATTACATGGTGAAAAATGACTGTTATAACCAAGGATACAGCATGGCTGGGGGTGAACTACTGTAATTCATTTTATTAAAACAACCACATATCACAGTAAAGGTTGGTGGTATTTTGGTATTTTATTAGGATCCCCATTAGCTGTTGCAAAAGCAGCAGCTACTCTTCCTGGCGTCCACACAAAACATGAAACATAATACAGATTGACATAATACAGAACATAATTAGGCAAGAACAGCTCAAGGACAGAACTACATAAAAAAATGTAAAAGGCACACGTAGCCTACATATCAATGCATACACACAAACTATCTAGGTCAAATAGGGTAGAGGTGTTGCTATATCTGTTTTTTGAAACCAGGTTTGCATTTTATTTGATCAATATGAGATGGAAGGAAGTTCCATGCAGTAAGAGCTCTATATAGTACTGTATGTTTTGTTCTGGATTTGGGGACTATCAATAGACCACTGGTGGCATGTCTGATGGGATAAGTGTGTGTGTCAGAGGTGTGTGTAAGTTGACTATGCAAACAATTTGGGATTTTCAAGACATTAACGTTTCGTATAAAAAGAAGAAGTGATGCAGTCAGTCTCTCCTCAACTATTAGACAAGAGAGACTGGCATGCATAGTATTTATATCAGCCCTCTGATTACAATGAAGAGCAAAACGTGCCGCTCTGTTCTGGGCCAGCTGCAGCTTAACTAGGTCTTTCCTTGCAGCACTGGACCACACAACTGGACAATAATCAAGATTAGTCAAAACTAGAGCCTGCAGAACTTGCTTTTTGGAGTGTGGTGTCAAAAAAGCAGAGCATCTCTTTATTACAGCTAGACCTCTTCCCATCTTGTCAACCATTGAATCTATATGTTTTGACCATGACAGTTTACACTCTAAAGTAACACCAAATAATTTTGTCTCCTCAACTTGTTCAATAGCCACACCATTCATTACCATGTTCAGCTGAGGTTTAGCACTTAAGGAATGATTTGTACCAAATACAATGCTCTTAGTTTTAGAGATGTTCAGGACCAGTTTATTACTGGCCACCCATTCCAAAACAGACTGCAACTCTTTGTTAAGGGTTTCAGTGACTTCATTAGCTGTGGTTGCTGATGCGTATATGGTTGAATCATCAGCATACATGGACACACATGCCTTGATGAATGCCAGTGGCAAGTCATTGGTAAAAATAGAAAAGAGTAGAGAACTGCCCTACAGTACGCCACACTTTACATGTTTGACATTAGAGACGCTTCCATTAAAGAAAAGTCTGAGTTCTATTAGATAGACAGCTCTGAATTCACGATATGGCAGATGTTGAAAAGCCATAGGACTTAAGTTTTTTCAACAACAGGTTATGGTCAATAATATCAAAGGCTGCACTGAAATCTAACAGTACAGCCCCCACCATTTTCTTATTACCAATTTCTTCAACCAATCATCAGTCATTTGTGTCAGTGCAGTACATGTTGAGTGCCCTTCTCTATAAGCATGCTGAAAGTCTGTTGTTAATTTGTTTACAGAGAAATAGCATTGTATTTGGTCAAACACAATTTTTTCCAACAGTTTGCTAAGAGCTGGCAGCAAGCTTATAGGTCTGCTGTTAGAACCAGTAAAGGCCGCTTTACCACTCTTGGGTAGCGAAATTACTTTGGCTTCCCTCCAGGCCTGAGGACAAAGACTTTCCTTTAGGCTCCTTAATTGGGGAGAACGGGCTCGTTGTAATGGCTGGAGGGGAATTGTATCAAATAAATCAAACACATGGTTTCCATGTGTTTGATGCCATTCCATTTGCTCCGTTCCGGCCATTATTATGAGCCTTCCTCCCCTCAGCAGCCTCCACTGGTGCCAGGCCTTCTCCAGTTAGATTCCCATTTAAATCAAACTTTAAATGAGCTATTTCCAACGTGACCATCACTTTCCCCAGTCTGAGAATATTGAGACACCAGTAGAAGCCATATGTTCAGAGTCAGTTGTTAGCATGTGTCTAAACATTCTTCAGCTCTTATACTGAACAAAAATATTAAAGAAACATGGAAAGCGTTTGTCCCATGTTTCATGAGCTGAAATAAAAGATCCCAAAAGTTTTCCATACACACAAAAAGCTTATTTCTCTCAAATGTTGTGCACAAATTTGTTTACATCCCTGTTACTAAGCATTTCTCCTTTGCCAAGATAATCCATCCACCTGACAGGTATGGCATATCAAGAAGCTGATTAAGTAGCATGATCATTACACAGGTGCACCTTGTGCTGGGGACAATAAAAGGCCAACATAATTTTAGACAATTTGGCAGTATGTCCAACTGGCCTCACAACCGCAGACCACACCAGGACCTCCACATCTGGCTTCTTCACCTGCGGGATCGTCTGAGACCAGCCACCTGGACAGCTGATGAAACGGAGGAGTATTTCTGTCTGTAATAAAGCCCTTTTGAGGGGAAAAATTCATTCTGATTGACTGGGCCTTGCTCCCCAGTGGATGGGGAGTCAATTAAATAAATTCATTAGGCCCTAATCTATGGATTTCACATGACTGTGCAGGGGTACAGCCATGGGTGGGTCTGGGAGGGTATAAGCCCACCAATTTGGAAGCCAGGCCCACCCATGGCTACACACCTGCCCAGTCATGTGAAATCCATGAATTAGGGCCTAATTCATTTATTTCAATTGACTGATTTCCGTATATGAACTGTAACTAAAATTGTTGCTTGTTGTGTTTATATTTTTGTTCAGTATACATGGAGATCAGTATTTGAAGACACAAGGAAATAATTACAAAGCACATAGAATTTTCTGATGTTTTGTTTGGATTCTACTGGTTAAGCCTGTTAAGCCTGTTTCTCTTTTATTTTAGTGACAAACGGGGACATCCTCCAACACACCATCTGTGCTGTATTAGGGCGCTGTAGAGGATGTCATGGTTGATAAAGCTTGTAACAGCGAGACCCATTTAAAACTACTGACTGGTTCTGGGTCGTGAGAGATTAAAAGAGTGATGGACTTTCACTCAGGCTCTCAGCATATGCTCTCACTGGGGGCCAAGTTCAGAGGAAAGGAGAGGAAAAAAATAGATGTTAACTGTAATGTATTCAATGTGACTGAAAATGGCTTTCTATTTGTTTTGCTGTAGAGTACAATGTTTAATGGATGTATTGTGATGCATTATTTTTAAATTGTATGGAGATGTTACAAGGAAAACTATGAAATGATTATATGACGTGACATGTGTGCCCTTGTCACTACAGCTACCACAAAAGTAAGACTATGGTCATCTAAATTCTTCAGAAATCTCTAAAGCTTGACTTTCACAGAGAACCTCTGATTCATATAAACATCACACATAGTGTTCAACTTTGTTTATCCTTCATTCCATAACGTCGGCGGTAATCTGTCGCTCTCCATCTCTGCTTTTGTTTTAGTGACTTTGTACATAAAATTGCATCAGCTCATAGATAAGAATACGCCAGTGTTCTTCTCTGACTTTCATGCCTCTCTTTTATCAATAGATTGGTATTAAACCTTGTGTGTCCTACACCTCAGGGTCAAAAGCGCCCCTTCAACAAACTCAAAGACATTTTATTTGTCACATCCTTGGAAACAACAGGTGTAGACTAACAGTGAAATGCTTACTTACGGGTTCTTCTCCAGCAATGCAGAGTTAAGATAAAAAAAATTGTGACACAAGGAACAAATACACAGTGACTAACAAAAAATAGTAATGACTAAAAGTAACATGGCTATATACATGGAGTACCAGTACCGAGTCGATGTGCAGGGTATGAGGTAATTGAGGTAGCTACAGTATGTACATACACTGAGTGTACAAAACATTAGGAACACCTTCATCGGGGCATGGACTCTACAAGGTGTCGAAAACGTTCCTCAGGGATGCTGGCCCATGTTGATTCAAATGCTACCCACAGTTGTGTGAAGTTGGCTGGATGGCCTTTGGGTGGTGGCCCATTCTTGATACACACGGGAAACTGGTGAGCATAAAAAACCAAGGAGCATCGTAGTTCTTGACACACAAACCAGTTCGCTTGGCACCTACTACCATACTCCGTTCAAAGGCACTTAAATATTTTGTCTAGCCCATTCCCCCTCTGAATGGCACACATACACAATGTCCATGTCTCAATTGTCTCAAGGCTTAAAAATCCTTCTTTAACCTGTCTCCTCCCCTCCATCTACACTGATTGAAGTGGATTTAACAGGTGACATCAATAAGTGATCATAGCTTTCACCTGGATTCACCAGGTCATGCTATGTCATGGAAAGAGCAGGTGTTCCTAATGTATAGGTAGAGTTAAAGTGATTAGGCACCAGGATAGATAATAGACAGTAGCAGCAGTGTATGTGGTGAGTGTGAATATGTGTGTGTTGGATGTCAGTGTAAGTATGTGTAAGTGTGTGGGTGAAGTCAGTGCAAAAAACAGTAAATTCAAGTAGTCCAGGTAGCCATTTGACTAGCTATTTAGCAGTGTTGTTTAGGGTCAGCGTGGCAGATGTGTTGTTGCCTACCCTCACCATCTGGGGGTGGCCCATCAGAAAGTCCAGGATCCAGTTGCAGAGGGAGGTGTTCAGTCCCAGGGTCCTGAGTTTAGCGATGAGCTTGGAGGGCACTATGGTGTTGAACACAGAGCTGTAGTTGATGAACAGCATTCTCACATAGGTATTCCTCTAGTCCAGGTGGGAGAGGGCAAAGTGAAGTGCAATAGAGATTGTGTCATCTGTGGATCTGTTCGGGCGGCATGCAAATTGGAGTGGGTCCAGGGTGTCTGGGATGATGGTGTTTATGTGAGCGATGACCAGCCTTTCAAAGCATTTCATGGCTACAGATGTGAGTGTTAGGGAGCGATAGTCATTTAGACAGCCTACCTTGGCGTTCTTGGGCAAAGAGACTATGGTGGTCTGCTTGAAACATGTAAGTATTACAGACCGGGTCAGGGAGAGACTTTTGTCGCTTGACATCAGTGTCTCGAGACTAAGCCATGTAGTATCTGTTCAGTTTGATGAATAAAGAGAGAGAGCTTTTCGTCACACTTGGCCTTCACGCTTTGTCAGGGGAGTTCAATGTGAGGGAAAACACTTGATAAAACCATGTGTACTTTACTTACCGTCAAAAAGAAAATTGCTTTAGGTGTTTACCATTTCTGTGACATCAAAGTCTGAATTGCACACTTGCAAATCTAAGATGAAGCGTGCCAATGGCAGTATAGTGTATTATTAACCCAATTGATCTACTAATATCTGAACAGGTTCTCTCTTAGAGGCTTTGGTCGAAATATTTGATGACCACCCAATAATTGGAGTTCATTCTGGTGCTCTTGTGGAAGTCGGTAGTAACATATTGCAAACAATGTATCTGCTGCTTCAATCCCCTCGGTTAAACTTTATAAAGCCTCAGAAAAAGAAAGACAGGCTATATTCTTGGAGCTAAATTCCCAACCCAAGAATGTTAATAATCCTGCCATAGACCAATTTTCCATGTTGGTTTGAAATCCGCCCACGGATCTGCCTAAACTAGAGGTTCACACAGGCTCTAAAAGTACGGAGAAAATAATTAGGATCCACACAGCATATTGAACAGTCTTTTTGCTTGTTCTAATGGATGAAAAATGCTTGTCACTTTACCATTGAATGTCCCACATCCTTGCAATAACAATTTTCTAATTCAGGAAAAATCTATTCCCCTGGCCGGCCTCTTCTAGAGCACGAGCCGCAAACAAGGGAGTATGCATCATGTCATTGATTCAATCTCCACCCCCTCCCTCAGAATAATTATTTTATTGAGTCCAGAGGATGTCCTGATTGATCTACGCCCAAATTACAAGGATGGTTTCATTTGTATACAATTTCGATTTGCTAACTTTTGTTCGACATGCTATTTATGTGCATTGCTGTTTGAAATTGATATGCAGCTCAACAATAAAGGTCAGCATTGTTTGCTGTGGCTGGCTGGAATAGGAGTGCGTCTCGATTACCCTAAGGACTTGCACGTTCATCCTTGCCATGTCTACTGAGGTGGAGTTGAGGCCTAAAGATGAGTCATATCAGGACCAAGTCAGTCAACGTCTTCATTAGGGCAGGAAAAGAATGCTCTTCAAAGAAATGTCTTGTTTTGTTTTGATAGACAGACTGTTGCTGAAATTGTTTAATCATCCATCCTGCAGTGTTATTGCGCAAGAGCAGAACTGCCCAGAGTGTGGCCTATGGGTCAAAGATTGCCAATGACAGTATTTTGTTTGAGTCAAGTGGATTGGACATACCGTACAAAAAAACTTGAAGGGAGGATGATAAATGTATTCTCTTTGAAAGACCACTAGACACTACCATACATCTTGCTACAGAACCCATTCAGATAAATGAAGTTACTTCCATCTTGAACAACAACAACAAAAATCACAAGGCTAGGAGTTTTCCATTAAGGTGTCCCTCTCTCCCATGCTGTTAGACATTAAATAGATTATAGTGGACTCAGAAGACGTCTCATAGACTAGATGTAACATAGTAAAGGTAAATCTGGGACACTTAAATTAGTATGATACAGTATGTTACGTTTGGTATGGTTACATAAGACAGATGGTTACTTAAGGCAAAAACAAAAGTAGGTTGCGAGTTCAAATCTCATCAGGAACAATTTTAGCTACTTACTACTTTTTAGCTAGTTTGCAACTACTCAGCATGCTAGCTAGCCCTTCCCCTAACCTTAACCTGAACCCTTTTAGCTAATCCTTCCCCTGTACAACATGAACGTCTAGTAACCCAAAGATTATGAGTTCAAATCTCATTACGGACAACTTTAGCAACTTTTCAACTACTTACTACTTTTTAGCTACTTTGCAACTACTTAGCATGTAAGCTAACCCTTCCCCTAACCTTAACCACAACCCTTTTAGCTAACCCTTCCCCTAACCTTACCCCTTTTAGCTAACCCTTCCCCTAACCCTAACCTCAACCCTTTAACCTAACTCCTAAACTTAACCCTAACCTTAGCTAGCTGGCTAATAGCTAGACCATGGGTTAACTTTAGACACCTAGCCAGAATGCTTAACATACAATACATTTGACTAATTCATAAAATATAGTACATTTAGCCAATTTGTAACATATAATATAAATTGTAATTCCTAACATATCATACAAAATGCGTGATAGACATCCACAAATTAATACATACCATACAAAATGCAATATATCACACTAAATAGAGTGTAACGGGCTTATGTACAGAATAATACAAAATGCCCTGAGACCAGGTTGTCTCAAGAGACATAGATATTCTGTCCAAACTTTCTCACTCCCTCTTTTGTCTTTGACGGTCCTCATATGTTTGCCACTGTCATGAATGCCATGGAGCTCTGTGATTTTATTGTTTATTTGGTGAAAGTGCACCCGAAGGGTGATTAATCATCAAAAGGCGCTACCAGATCAGCAGTGAATTATCTGCATCCTCCCCTTGTGCCTTATCCTGAGATAATTACCCCGCTGTGTTTTCCTCTTCTCTGTGGCCTACAACATGCACTTAATTAGATTAAGACATTCTTGAGTGGAGATGAGATTAATCATTGTAATCAGTGACAGATATTTTGGGAAGAGCAAGGATGCACTCATCGTTGGACACTGATAGCAGAGATAAAAAGATAAGCATGTATTTAGCTCATTATGACAGGCTTTGGTTTTATCATTGAGAGGACGCTCCATACTGCACATGTTTGGCTCATTAAAATGATGCATTCATATCAGGTATTTATACCCAAATCCTCCTTTAATCTGAAGATATTCCAAGGATTAGTTCACTGTCTGAAAACACAGTTGTGCCACAATGTGTGTGTGGCATATCATTGAGAACAGCGACTTGACTCAGGTAGGAAAGCCCTGACTGGTAGCAAAACTTATCAAGTTGGATTAACGATACATACAAATGACAAAGATTGCAGTTGCTTTATTAGCAAGACAGCACAATGATAGGCTGAAACAGGCTGAAACATGCTCTTGCAGATTGTATCAGATTGTTTACAGTGTGATCTGGTTCTGAGTACCCAAACAGGTGTACTAATTGGATGAACATCCTGTGTGTGAAAGATGCTGAGCAATGCTGATGTGGATGTCATTTAGCTCACAGCAAATGCATGCCAGCTCAATCATCTCTTTAATACTACCGATGCCTTTGATGTACCACCTGGGATGAGGAGTGGCCCTTGTCATATAACAATCTTACAGTGTCTGCAATACTTTGAAACCCATCCAGTGGGTACACACTGGTTTTATCAACATTGTTTCCACATCATTTCAATTAAATTAATTTGAACCAATGTGGATTAGACATTGAATTGACGTCTGTGCCAAGTGGGCAATGAATATGCAAAATGTGGTAGCATATTGTGTAAGCTAATATAGGATAGGGGCCTTAGGTAGTTATATAGATATCATCCTGACCAACCTGCCCTCTAAATACACCTCTGCTGTCTTCAACCAGGATCTCAGCAATCACTGCCTCATTACCTGCATCCGTAATGGGTCATCATTCAAACGACCACCCCTCATCACTGTCAAACGCTACCTAAAACACTTCAGCGAGCAGGCCTTTCTAATTGACCTGGCCCGGGTATCCTGGAAGGATATTGACCCCATTCCGTCAGTAGAGGATCCCTGGTTATTCTTTAAAAGTGCTTTCCTCACCATCTTAAATAAGCATGCCCCATTCAAAAAATGTTGAACTAAGAACAGATATAGCCCTTGGTTCACTCCAGACCTGACTGCCCTTGACCAGCACAAAAACATCCTGTGGCATACTGCATTAGCATTGAATGGCCACCGTGATATGCAAATTTTCAGGGAAGTTAGGAACCAATATACACAGGAAGTTAGGAAAGCAAAGGCTAGCTTTTTCAAACAGAAATTTGCATCCTGTAGCATAAACTCCAAAAGGTTCTGGGACACTGTAAAGTCCATGGAGAATAAGAGCACCTCCTCCCAGCTGCCCACTGCACTGAGGCTAGGAAACACTGTCACCATCGATTCAATAAGCATTTTTCTATGGCTGGCCATGCTTTCCACCTGGCTACCCCTACCCCGATCAACAGCTCTGAACCCCAACAGCAACTTGCCCAAGCCTCCCCCATTTCTCCTTAACCTAAAATCAGATTGCTGATGTTCTGAAAGAGCTGCAAAATCTGGACCCCTACAAATCAGCTGGGCTAGACAATCTGGACCCTCTCTTTCTGAAATTATCCGCAGCAATTGTTGCAACCCCTATTACTAGCCTGTTCAACCTCTCCTTCATATCGTCTGAGATCCCAAAATATTGGAAAGCGGCCGCGGTCATCCCCCTCTTCAAAGGTGGAGACACCCTAGACCCAAACTGTTACAGACCTATATCTATCCTACCCTGCCTTTCTAAAGTCTTTAAAAGCCAAGTTAAACAGATCACCGACCATTTTGAATCCCACCATACCGTCTGGTGATTCTCTGATCCACCTCTACACAGACGACACACTTCTGTATGGACACTGTGTTAACTAACCTCCAAACGAGCTTCAATGCCATACAACTCTCCTTCCGTGGCCTCCAACTGCTCTTAAATGCAAGTCAAACTAAATGCATGCTTTTCAACCGATCGCTGCCCGCACCTGCCCGCCTGTCCAGCATCACTACTCTGGACGGTTCTGACTTAGAATATGTGGACAACTACAAATACCTAAGTGTCTGGTTAGACTGTAAACTCTCCTTCCAGACTCACATTAAGCATCTCCAATCCAAAATTACATCTAGAATCCGCTTCCTATTTCGCAACAAAGCATCCTTCACTAATGCTGCCAAAACATACCCTTGTAAAAAGGACTATCCTACCGATCCTTGACTTCGGAAATGTAATTTACAAAATAGCCTCCAACACTTTACTCAGCAAATTGGATGCAGTCTATCACAATGCAATCCGTTTTGTCACCAAAGCCCCATATACTACCCACAACTGCGACCTGTATGCTCTTGTTGGCAGGCCCTCGCTTCATATTCGTCGCCAAACCCACTGGGTTCAGGTCATCTATAAGTCTTTGCTAGGTAAAGCCCCGCCTTATCTCAGCTCACTGGTCACCATAGCAGCACCCACCTGTAGCGCTCGCTCCAGCAGTTATATTTCACTGGTCTCTCCCAAAGCCAACTCCTCCTTTGGCCACCTTTCATTCCAGTTCTCTGCTGCTAATGACTGGAACGAATTGCAAAAATCACTGAAGCTGGAGACTCATATCTCCCTCACTTTAAGCATCAGCTGTCAGAGCAGCTTACTGATCATTGCACTTGTACATAGCTCATCTGTAAATAGCCCACCCAACTACCTCATCCCCATATTGTTATTTATTGTTTTGCTCCTTTACACCCCAGTATCTCTACTTGCACATACACCTTCTGCTCATCTATTACTCCAGTGTTTCATTGCTAAATTGTAATTATTTCGCCACTATGGCCTATTTATTGCCTTACCTCCCTAATCTTACTTCATTTGCACACACTGTATATAGACTTTTCTATTGTGTTATTGACTGTAGGTTTGTTTATTCCATCTGTAACTCTGTGTTGTTTGTGTCACACTGCTTTGCCTTATCTTGGCCAGGTCGCAGTTTTAAATGAGAACTTGTTCTCAACTGGTCTACAGGGTTAAATAAAGTTTAAATAAAAATAAATGAAAAAATATATACATATTATTACATGCTTACTAAGCATGTTAATATATAACATCTTGGAAATGTGAATACTGATATTTTTATAATATTATTAATTCCCTCCATACCAAAAGGTACAATATAGATGGTGAATATGAATCTAAAAACCAGACAACATCTTGCACTGGCATGGAGACATGATAGGCTCCGGGAGAAAGCAGGCAAAATAGCTGGTATCAAGGGACAGCAAATAAAGACATCAGAAGATCCCATTAGAAATAAAAGGCTCTTTGACTAAATGGCAGCCCACAGAAGGTCTGTCAACTCAGGAGGGATCTGTTACTGGGTCTCTGATGGGTTCATTTATAGTCATCTTCACAACATCAAATGATCCTTTACATTTTTCGTGACCATTACGAAAGCTAAAAGTGAATAAAAAAAATCTAAGCCAAGATCGTAGCTGCTGTCCTTCGTTTCTAAAAATATAACTTTATTTTGATTTGTCATAGCTGTCAAAATTAGACATAGACAATGACAATAAATAAGGATATTCATCATAGACACTCTTTTCTCTTGGTTGATATCTCCATCCGGAGCCCAGTAAGAACATTTTGTGACCATACTCAGTATATTTTCTACAAAAACTTAAACCACAAAAGTAATGTAGACATAGGTGATGTAACAATTAATTATAATTCACAACCTACTGGATTCATTACCATACTAAAACATTAAGTATACCAAATAAAATGTGTTTTTACTTTGTATTTTATTTGTTCAAAGTAAGGGAACATCATTCTTCTCAAAAGTCCCCTAAAAAGTTATTTTCTGACAAGTTTCTTAGCCTCTTAACAGTCTTCTGCTGAATAGGCTCCCAATCAAAAATTAACACTGAATTGCTGCTGAAGCTGCACTTCGACTGAGCTACCTACTGATGAGCTATTCTCCAAGAGAACGGACTGCATTTGAATAGTATTCTTCCCACACTCAAATTACAGAAATCCGTTTGACTGCTTGTTTGTACCCAAAGAATAAATAAAAAAATGTGGTACCGTTCACCTTGTTGTGGGCTGTTAGTAACAATTAATTCTAAGTTGCTGCCTAGTCAAAAAATATTTAATTTTTGGATGACAATAGAGAACATAGTACAACAGGGCTTTACTGCTTTGAAGGTCTCCAGCATTCACACTACTGCACTGACTGTAGGATCCACACCAATACCTTTCTGTTTATTTTCTGAGTATATGTAAGAATAACTTTTAAGTTGTAAAATAAGTGTAACTAGTAAGTTCATAATTGAAGACTAATGTGAAGACTAAGTCAGGCTTCTATTCACAACTTAAGTACGGATAATAAAACAACCGGTTCTGTGGGAATCAGGACCCCACAGAGACGAATGAAGGATGCCAACTTGTCCACTCTGCCTGGGCAGGCTGCACAAACTTCTGCATGTCCGCAGAAGGTCCCCCTTGCCATTTTAATTGTGTGGAAATAAGCTCTTAACAGGTAATTACAACAACAATTATCCTGTTCAATGGTTCATTATGCCTCCTACCAGCGGTCTATTAAGGGCAGATTATAGGGAGGTAGAAATACATGAATATCAACGAGCTTAGACCCACTATAGAGTCACTGAACAGGACTGATAATAACAATCAGTGGATGATTAATATGCACAGTGGCGAGGCGAGGTCAAGAGCCCCCTTGGATGGAGGTCAGTCTGTAAATTTAGTTTGCCAAAGAGTGGCTTCCCAACTCCTTTGGGTTCTGTGCTTTCAAAACTCTTTCATTTTGAGAGAAATTTACGGCGATAATAGTGCTAGGATGAAGCATGTTTTATAGTAAGACTATAACATTTATAGTTTGACAAAACTTTCGTCTTGACCAACTATAGTCTCAAAAGACTGCGTGTTCATTTTGGTTTTGAAGACAGAGAAAAGAACATCAAGACATAAAATGTGACTGCAATCCCATGGCAATTATACAGAGCTGAAAGTAATACATGTTGTAAACAACATAGGCAGTGCTCCCCCTAAAACATAAACATTAAAAAGCACACAATGCAACAAAATACAATTACGTGTGTCAGCGCAATTTATTGCATGAAAGCTTGTTCTTGTTATATCAGGTGAACACTAGCAAACCCTGAAACATTTCATGTCCATGCTTGTGGTGTTACACAGGCAGAATCATTTCAGTTCATTCTTTTTGTTTCAATTCAAACTTTGTGTTAGTTTAACATAAAGTACATTGGTAAAACAAGATGTGTGAAAAAGTATTCTTAAATTAAGTTGATCAAGCTTCTAAAACAACATTCTAGAAAGTCAAAATCAACCAGAAAAATACTGTACTAAAATTTTGGTAGTATTTATTTAATTTTTTTACCTTTATTTAACTAGGCAAGTCATTTAAGAACAAATTCCTATTTTCAATGACGGCCTAGGAACAGTGGGTTAACTGCCTTGTTCAGGGGCAGAACTACAGATTTGTACCTTGGTCAGCTCGGGGATTTCGGTTACTAGTCCAACACTCTAACCACTAGGCTACGCTGCCGCCCCGATATTACATTACTTGGAGTACATTTGGTAACACGGAATTTTACGGGGTCCTTAGTGTAATTACACTGTAACAAGTATTGTAATTCGTTTTAATAATACATAATTACACTGAAATAACAACATGTAACGGATGGTAATTGCCGTCTGTAATTACAGAGGTGTAATAACGAATGCTTATTGCCATGCTTGTTACAAATGGGCAAGTTTTCAATAGCATCACAACCATATATGTGACCGACCAGCTTGATTTCGTCTTATGTATACAAATTTGAAATTGTGTTTTTTACATTGGATAAAAGCAAAGACACTGAGCTACAAAATGGTATATCATACACTGCATTTGAGGAACAACAGGAAAGTAATTCTGCTTTGAAAGTTGATCAACTTGTAACCTCACTTTTGAGAAAATGGCCTTTGAATGTTTTGGTACCTACTGGAGTGCTCTTCTTTGTCTTCACCCATTCAGCATTGTTCACACCATCTTAAGATTTAGCCCCACCCATCTCTTTGAAGGTTGATCCGAGTGTTCTGTCCTAACAACAACGTAATACTTCCAGGTCAACTGTAATATGAAAACCATTGTAAAGCACAATTTCTCCCCTTTCCAGCAAAAGCAATGACGAGACCTTCATGCTGCCCATCTCTGCATGATTGAAGAAGGCAATGAGCTCCGTCGGGTCTTTTTAAAAATGGCGGGTGGGGAAGCAAAACCTACTGCGTGATAGGGAAAACGGAAGATAAGCCGTGTGGGGAAACAGCTTTTTTCACCCAATCTGTCCAATTTATCACCTCTAAAATGTCAATAAAACGCTCCAAAGAGTTTATATAATGTATAGTTACATACCTATTTGAAGGTTTGTGTCGAATTTGAGTCGGGCTTTTAGGGTAGAAGTTATCTTCAGAAGTAATCAGCGGCTGTTGCGGCTTTTGAGAGTCACAAAATGAATGCATTCAGTTGTACAATTGACTAGGTATCCCCCCCTTACCCTGTCCCTTTCTTGTTTTTAATCTGTGAGAAAAGCGCTTCACCTGGTGGAGAGAGGCTGTACGACACAGAATGAGTTGCATTTTGCGTGCTGACTGTTACGCCATGACAAGTCACAATTTAATGTACAGTGTCAGAGGGATGAGTTTTTCAACTTTTCTCTGATACTATCGGGCCATTACCATGTCAATCAATGTTTGAATAGAAACTTAGTTCACACCCCAGATTTTGATGCCAACACAGTCACTACAGTCCCATTCATTTTCATTGCAGCCTCGTCTGAATGCCGCGGTTGGGCAAATTTGTACAGAATGGGGTTAGTCAACAGTACTACCCTGCATGAATCTGCAGACATAGCTAGCGAGGTAAAACATTTACCATAATCCCAACTCATGACGTTACTACCCTGCATGTATCTGCAGGTACAGTTGAAGTCGGAAGTTTACCTACCCTTAGGTTGGAGTCATTAAAACTCCTTTTTCAACCACTCCACAAATTTATTGTTAAACTATTGTTTTGGCAATTCAGTTAGGACATCTACTTTGTGCATGACACAAGTAATTTTTTCAACAATTAATTACAGACAGATTATTTCACTTAGAATTCACTGTATCACAATTGCAGTGGGTCAGAAGTCAATATTCACTAAGTTGACTGTGCCTTTAAACAACTTGGAAAATTCCATAAAAGGATGTCATGGCTTTAGAAGCTTCTGATAGGCCAATTGACATCATGAGTCAATTGGAGGTGTACCTGTGGATGTATTTCAAGGCCTACCTTCAAACTCAGTGCCTCTTTGCTTGACATCATGAAAGAATCAAAAGAAATCAGCTAAGACCTCAGAAAAAAATGTGAGATGTCCACAAGTCTGGTTCATCCTTGGCATTCATCTGTACAAACAATAGTACGCAAGTATAAACACCATGGGACCACGCAGCCGTCATACCGCTCAGGAAGGAGACGCGTTCTGTCTCCTAGAGATGAACGTACTTTGGTACGAAAAGTGCAAATCAATCCCAGAGCAACAGCAAAGGACCTTGTGAAGATGCTGGAGGAAACAGGTACAAAGTATCTATATCCACAGTAAAACGAGAGCTATAATCGACATAACCTGAAAGGTCGCTCAGCAAGGAAGAAGCCACTGCTCCAAAACTGCCATAAAAAGCCAGACTATGGTTTGCAACTTCAGATGGAGACAAATATTGTACTTTTTGGAGAAATGTCCTCTGGTCTGATGAAACAAAAATAGAACTGTTTGGCCATAATGACCATCGTTATGTTTGTAGGAAAAAGGGCGAGGCTTGCAAGCTGAAGAACACCATCCCAACCATGAAGCACGGGGGTGGCAGCATCATGTTGTGGGGGTGCTTTGCTGCAGGAAGGACTGGTACACGTCACAAAATAGATGGCATCATGAGGAAGTTATGTAGCTATTTTGAAGCAACATCTCAAGACATCAGTCAGGAAGTTAAAGCTTGGTCGCAAATGTGTCTTCCAAATGGACAATGACCCCAAGCATACTTCCACATTTTTGGCAAAATGGCTTAAGGACAAAGTCTTGGAGTGGAGTGGCCATCACAAAGCCCTGACCTCTATCCTATCAAAAATTTGTAGGCAGAACTGAAAAAGCGTGTGCCTACAAACCTGATTCATTTACACCAGCGCTGTCAGGAGGAATGGGACAAAATTCACCCAACTTATTGTGGGAAGCTTGTGGAAGGCTACCCGAAACGTTTGACCCAGGTTAAACAATTTAAAGGCAATGCTACCAAACACTAAATGAGTGTATGTAAACCTCTGACCCACTGGGAATGTGATGAAAGAAATTAAAGCTGAAATAAGTAATTTTTTCTATTATTATTCTGACATTTCACAATCTTAAAATAAAGTGGTGATCCTAACTGACCTAAGACATGGAATTACTAGGATTAAATGTCAGGAATTGTGAAAAACTGAGTTTAAATGTATTTGGCTAAGGTGTATGTAAATTTCCGACTTCAACTGTAGCTAACCAACACGGTTCAATGTTAGCTAGCTAATATTAAGCTATAACTAGTAAAGCAAATGGCTCTGAGAAACAAATAATAAGATCATAGCAAGCCAGTCAGCTAAGGTTAGCTACCTAGCTAACAGTACACTTTAACTGGAAATGAAAATGACTTTGTCAAAATTAGAAATGTGTAATATCTGAAAAACGTAGCTAGCTAGACTATCTTACCTGTATACATCATGGATGGAATTTTCTCCCTGAGAGCAGCCACGAATGCCATGGCTGCCCTTAGTTTGAAGATGTAATCAGGATACAGGTGTTCTCTCCAGCTCCTTAGCTATCATACTCTAATACCACTGATTTCAAAACTCGGTCCTCCAGAAAATGGAGAGCAACAGTTTTGCAGTTCTACTACGCAATACATTTTTTTTAAAGCCACTTTAGACACGATTACCTACACATACTGACCAGCTTAAATAGACAGAAGCATGCTGTATGGCAAACCAATCCAAACTCATCTCTTGACATGTCCAGCCCACTCATTCTCTCAGCCAATCATGGCTAGCAGGAAGGTTTCCTACTTTTTCTGTGGCTAAACCAACTAGGCTCGTAATTGAACTTTTTTATTTGTATTTACAGAAGGCGTACAAGTTTGTTATTAAGGCACATGAAAGTTCACATGTTCCAGAAGGAATATCTGCCAAAAAACAAATGTTGATTTAAAAAAATATTTACATTCAAATGGCTCTCTTGTGAAGTAGTGACTCGCGACATACTCCATATTTCCTGAAACGAGTCACATATGCCAATGCACCATATTTCCTGCACAAACCATGTGATAAGTGTTAGTCAATTGAAAACCAACCACCTCATTGATACAACTTTGCAATAAAGGGCTCTGGAGTCTTATGCCCAGGCCTAATGGCAAAAACAAGTTCACAAATGGTTCACATCAAGAAATACTTTACATTGTTAAAGGTGCATTATGCAGAAATCGGTCCACCATTTCCTTGTTGCTAAATTTTTAATAGTTTTCCTAGTTTCAGTTTATGTGACAAAACAGGCAAGTACAGTGTAGAGAATCATTGTACCAGCTAAAATGGTGTGAAATATATTTTCCATAAGCAAAACTATCGTATTTTCAGCTGTTTGAAGCTGGTGTACAAAACCAAAAGTAAAAGATACAAAAACAAAACTTAAGAACAGGAAGAATAGAAATAGCGCACATAGAACAGATCTACTGCTTCTTAGATGGTGCTGTTATGGGAACCACACTCCCGAGTTCATGGAGTGCCCTGTTAGGGTAAAAGAGGTTGAAGTAGATAGGGATATCCAGCAAGTCTCCTATGTGGAGGCAGTGCAAATAGTGGAAAGAGCAAGTGGAGATAAGATGAGAGTGGATATCCCAAAGCCTGCAGTGAATGTCATTCATCAGAGGGATCCTGAGATACTAACAAGGAAGAAGGTAGACTTTGTTGCATTTGTCAAATTATATATTGCACTGGACATACTAATACAAAAATCGAAGAAACTGCAAATCAATGTGAGGGCGGCAAAACGACTTTTGGATCTTCAGGACTTCATGGCCAAAACGTTACAGGGAATACTGAATGAAGAGTTTCCTTCACTCAGGCTCCTGAACCTGTGTAGGGATCTGAGAAGACATTTGAATCTGAATGAAGGGGTAAAGTTTTTGTTTCTGTTCACCCTTCCCCTATTATTTCTGCATTCAAGTGGATCAGTTTTCATCCGTCCAGTAGGTGGCGGCATGCACCTATAACATTGTTTGTGGACTGCCATAATACCACAAAATAAAAAGTGTGCAAAGAACGTAGAGAATAAGTTCCAGATTTCCGCCCAAAAAACTAAATGTTGTAGACATTACAAAAATGTCAACACAGGAGATAGAAGTACGTTTTCCATACAATTTGTTTTGCTTTTTTGAATACTTGAATTCTTCTGGACAATTTAGCATAGTTAGGTAGTTAGCATTTGCCAGCTAGCTATCCTAGTGTTGGCTAGCTAGTTAACTGTAGCTAGCTAACATTAGCTTTTCTCACATTTTTGTTAAGCCTACCAACTAGGCTAGCCAGCTAGTTACCATCTACAAAATAGACTTTCCATGCAATCTGTTGAGTGTTTTTGGATTAGGTTGTTTTTTAACCATGACAAGCAAGCTGCCTAGAGCAGGCCAATAGCTATGCTATGGTCGCTACTCGCTGGCTAACTAGTTAGCTAAGTTTAGATGATATTCATGATCTTATCTTCCCCTGAACCTTGTTCTCAGGGTATACAGATAATACCCCAAAGGTATTATGTGAGACACACCCAGCATGTTAAAGTTAGCTAGCTAGCTTAGCTAGCTACTTGTGTCAACACACTATGAGTAACATTAGTTCCTTTTCAATGTTGTTAAACATTTGTCACGCCCTGACCGGCGACGAACCATGGTCCGGTTCCTCCAGCAACGATCCACGGTCCGGAGCTTCCGGCGACGATCCTTCAACCAGAGTCGCCACCGAAGATGGCGGATCCGCGAGCGGAGCGGGGTCTACGAGCCGCCACCAAGGCTAGATGCCCACCCACCCAGACCATCCCCTATAGAGTCAGGTTTTGCAGCCAGAGTCCGCACCTTTTTTTGGGGGGGGGGGGGGTACTGTCACGCCCTGACCTTAGAGATCTTTTTATTCTCTATTTTTAGTTAGGTCAGGGTGTGACTAGGGTGGGTAATCTAGATGTTATATTTCTATGTTGGCCTGATATGGTTCCCAATCAGAGGCAGCTGTCTATCGTTGTCTCTGATTGGGGATCATATTTAGGCAGTTTTTTCCCACCTGTTGTTTGTGGGATCTTATTTTGAGTTAGTGCATGTTGCACCTCTGTCGTCACGGTTTGCTATTTTGTTTATAGTATGTCTTGCGAAGTTTCACATATTAATAAAGATGTGGAACGATACTCACGCTGCGCCTTGGTCCTTCTCTACAAACAATCGTGACAACATTAGCTAACTTAGTGTTAGCAAGCACAATTATTGTTAGGTGGATAATACAACAACTAGGTAGCAGGCCTGAACTATAGAAATTATGGTGATAACTAGTATAGGGTAATGTACATTTTCATAACTACATTCTTCTTCTCTACCACAGCTTCAAGGTCTCAGACTCAAGGATGGGATAATGCTTTTAACAAAGAAACCGATGAAGACAGAGTTGTCGATTTACATTGTAAAAAAAAGGCAATCCCATTTTATAAATTAGCTATCTAGACTACTACTCATTACCACTAGAATAGTTTTTTATGTTATTGGGTAGGCCTATATTTTTGTCACGATTGTCGTCGAAGGAGGACCAAGGCGCAGCGGGATTGTGGACACTCATGTTTATTACTGATAAAACCATGTAAAGAACAACAAAAACAACAAACAATACTCACAATGTGACGCGTGGCAGGCTAAACCAAACAAAGCAGTACTCACAACAATTCCCCACAAACACACAGACAAACACACCCAACTAATATAGGACTTCCAATCAAAGGCAACACCACACAGCTGCCTTCAATTGGAAGTCCACCCCAATTACCTCTACATAGAAACACCCAACCTAGACAGAACAAAGAAAACCCAACTTCTTCTGCCACGCCCTGACCAACACTTAACACCTACTCCACCTGCTGGTCAGGACGTGACATTACCCCCCTCTAAAGGTGCAGACCCCGAATGCACCTTCAAAAGAAAAAACACAAAACACCCAAAACAACCTGAAAATTTCCCCCTAACTACAGGGAGGGAAGGGAGGGTGGCTGCCGTCAACGACGGCACTGTGCTACACCCCCCCTCCCCAACCCACCTATGTTGGAGGCGGCTCAGGTTCTGGCCGTTCCAGGCAGTCTGGGCAGTCTGGCGGCTCGGGGCAGTCCGGCGGCTCGGGGCAGTCCGGGCAGTCCGGCGGCTCGGGACAGGCTGGGCAGTCCGGCAACTCGGGACAGGCCGGGCAGTCCGGTAACTCGGGACAGGCCGGGCAGTCCGGCAACTCGGGACAGGCCGGGCAGCTCGGGACAGTCTGGGCAGCTCGGGCAGTCTGGCAACTCGGGGCAGTCTGGCAGCTCGGGACAGTCTGGCAGCTCGTGACAGTCTGGCAGCTTGGGACAGTCTGGCAGCTCGGGGCAGTCTGGCAACTCGGGGCAGTCTGGCAACTCGGGGCAGTCTGGCCACTCCGGACAGTCTGGGCAGTCTGGCCACTCCGGCAGTTCAGGGCAGTATGGCCACTCCGGCAGTTCAGGGCAGTCTGGCCACTCCGGCAGTTCAGGGCAGTCTGGCCACTCCGGCAGTTCAGGGCAGTCTGGCCACTCCGGCAGTTCAGGGCAGTCTGGCCACTCCGGCAGTTCAGGGCAGTCTGGCCACTCCGGCAGTTCAGGGCAGTCTGGCCACTCCGGCAGTTCAGCGCAGTCTGGCCACACCGGCAGTTCAGTGCAGTCTGGCCACTCTGGCAGTTCAGCGCAGTCTGGCCACTCCGGCAGTTCAGCGCAGTCTGGCCACTCCGGCAGTTCAGGGCAGTCTGGCCACTCCGGCAGTTCAGGGCAGTCTGGCCACTCCGGCAGTTCAGCGCAGTCTGGCCACACCGGCAGTTCAGCGCAGTCTGGCCACTCTGGCAGTTCAGCGCAGTCTGGCCACTCCGGCAGTTCAGCGCAGTCTGGCCACTCCGGCAGTTCAGCGCAGTCTGGCCACTCCGGCAGTTCAGCGCAGTCTGGCCACTCCGGCAGTTCAGCGCAGTCTGACCTCTCTGGCGACTGTTGACTGGCGGGCAGCTCTGACGACTGTTGACTGGCGGGCAGCTCTGACGACTGTTGACTGGCGGCAGCTCTGACGACTGTTGACTGGCGGGCAGCTCTGACGACTGTTGACTGGCGGGCAGCTCTGACGACTGTTGACTGGCGGGCAGCTCTGACGACTGTTGACTGGCGGGCAGCTCTGACGACTGTTCACTGGCGGGCAGCTCCGACACACAGCCCTTGTGCCCCCCCTAAAAAATTATTGGGGGTGCCTCTCGGTCTCCCAGTCCTTGCCAGCCTTCTTCCGCTGCTTGGTCCTGTGTTGGTGGGGAATTCTGTCACAATTGTCGTCGAAGGAGGACCAAGGCGCAGCGGGATTGTGGACACTCATGTTTATTACTGATAAAAACATGTAAAGTATCCACTTGAGAAAAAAACAAAAAACAATACTCACAATGTGACGTGTGGCAGGCTAAACCAAACAAAGCAGTACTCACAACAATTCCCCACAAACACACAGACAAACACACACAACTAATATAGGACTTCCAATCAAAGGCAACACCACACAGCTGCCTTCAATTGGAAGTCCACCCCAATTACCTCTACATAGAAACACCCAACCTAGACAGAACAAAGAAAACCCAACTTCTTCTGCCACGCCCTGACCAACACTTAACACCTACTCCACCTGCTGGTCAGGACGTGACAATTTTTGCTTGATCTAATTAATCAAATGATCAATTTAACACAAAAAACATAATTTTTAAGGTATTTTTACATGTTGCAATAAAGTTGACTAAAGGAGAAGTTCATCTTTTGTTTGTAGGTATATTTACTTGGTAATGAGTAATTATACTGATGAAAAATATAAATGCAACATGCAATAATTTCAAAGATTTTACTGAGCTACAGTTCATTTTAGGAAATCAGTCAAATGAAATAAACAAATTAGGCCGTAATCTATGGATTTCACATGACCGGGAATACAGATATACATCTGTTGGTCACAGATACCTTAAACCGGTAGGTATCTGGTGTGACCACAATTTGCCTCATGCAGTGCGACACATCTCCTTCGCATAAAGTTGATCTGGCTATTGACTGTGGCCTGTGGAATGTTGTCCCACTCCTCTTCAATGGCTGTGCGAAGTTGCTGGGTATTGGCAGGAACTGGAACACTGTCGTACACGTCAATCCAGAGCATCCCAATGGGTGACGTCTAATGAGTATGCAGGCCGCACAGTAAAACCCCTTAGCTAACAAATATCCTCTTCATTTTAAATACGTTAACACAATGTTTGCACTATATACATGGCGATACACATAATATATAAATGGCAACGTGACACATAGCTTTTGTTTCTCATTGCCCGTACTTAACCTTATTGCAGAAATACAGTTTGACATTTGCTATCCTTGTTTTCTATGTTGAGTGCACGCTTCATAGTTTACATGGTAACGGTCATAGGTATAATTTAATTCAATCATCTATCTTTATCATTCTAAAGCAAATAGTCACAGTTCAATGTACTGGCGGCGTTTCAAACACATAAAAGACACACCCTCCTCCACTTTCCCCTCGCCTTATGCCCTTGGGGGAATCCCTACGGTCATCTTTGTCATCATTCCAAATGATTAGCCAAGCAAGGGAAGTTGGCAACGTAAGCCCCTCAGCCCTCATTTTTGATTGAGTTTGCAAGTGTACAATTATGTTCACTGCAGGGCCTGAAAGGCCCAATAATTCAAATTGTGATGATTGTACATCCACTAAGAAAAGTCAGCCAAAACTTAAAACCAACAATAATATGGAGAAGTCAACATACAAGTGTAAGTGAAAAACAAATTTAAATAAGTTAGAAATTGTGCTACTAAAGCACACGACAGCTCAAAAACATATCATAAAAGTAATTATGTTTTTGTTTGGTTAGCTTTTGGAAATGTTAGCTAGCTCATACAACTTTCCCTGACATCACACTTATACATTGTAATTTTCGATTTACCTGATTTAGTCGGATGGCTATCATTCGATGTCTGCGGATGCATTGTCTTCTAGCCAAGATATGAAATGCAATCATAATTGACTGTAGCACATATAATGCACACACAACAGCTACCGGTGGTTCCATGATGACTGAAAACACAACTGTGGGACGAACGAGTGACACATTTATGGGCGAGCGGTCCATTTAAAATTAATTCATTCTTCCCTCGCCCCTTGCCCTGCAAGTGTCAACTCGTCAGACGTCATAATACGTAATCAGAAGTATCCACTTAATTTGAGGGCTGAGAGTGTCTTTTACGTGTTTGGAATGCAGCCAATGTCTTGTTTACCTCCGTGTCTCAGCAGCATGGATGCCGCGGTGTTCTGGTAAAGGAGGTCTGACCGGAATCCCAGGGTTAAACTATCGGTTAAAAAATCACACAAAAATAATCAATGGAAATCCAATTTATCAACCCATGGAGGTCTGGATTTGGAGTCACACTCAAAATTAAAGTGGAAAACCACACTACAGGCTGATCCAACTTTGATGTAATGTCCCTAAAACAAGTCAAAATGAGGCTCAGTAGTGTGTGTGGCCTCCACGTGCCTGTATGACCTCCCTACAACGCCTGGGCATGGTCCTGATGAGGTGGCGGATGGTCTCCTGAGGGATCTCCTCCCAGACCTGAACTAAAGCATCCGCCAACTCCTGGACAGTCTGTGGTGCAATGTGGCGTTGGTGGATGGAGCGAGACATGATGTCCCAGATGTGCTCAATTGGATTCAGGTCTGGGGAACGGGCGGGCCAGTCCATAGCATCAATGCCTTCCTCTTGCAGGAACTGCTGACACACTCCAGCCACATGAGGTCTAGCATTGTCTTGCATTAGGAGGAACCCAGGGCCAACCGCACCAGCATATGGTCTCACAAGGGGTCTGAGGATCTCATCTCAGTACCTAATGGCAGTCAGGCTACCTCTGGCGAGCACATGGAGGTCTGTGCGGCCCCCCAAAGAAATGCCACCCCACACCATGACTGACCCACCGCCAAACCGGTCATGCTGGAGGATGTTGCAGGCAGCAGAACGTTCTCCACGGCGTCTCCAGACTCTGTCACGTCTGTCACATGTGCTCAGTGTGAACCTGCTTCATCTGTGAAGAGCACAGGGCGCCAGTGGCGAATTTGCCAATCTTGGTGTTCTCTGGCAAATGCCAAACGTCCTGCACGGTGTTGGGCTGTAAGCACAACCCCCACCTGTGGACGTCGGGCCCTCATACCACCCTCATGGAGTCTGTTTCTGACCGTTTGAGCAGACACATGCACATTTGTGGCCTGCTGGAGGTCAATTTGCAGGGCTCTGGCAGTGCTCCTCCTGCTCCTCCTTGCACAAAGGCGGAGGTAGCGGTCCTGCTGCTGGGTTGTTGCCCTCCTACGGCCTCCTCCACGTCTCCTGATGTACTGGCCTGTCTCCTGGTAGCGCCTCCATGCTCTGGACACTACGCTGACAGACACAGCAAACCTTCTTGCCACAGCTCGCATTGATGTGCCATCCTGGATGAGCTGCACTACCTGAGCCACTTGTGTGGGTTGTAGACTCCGTCTCATGCTACCACTAGAGTGAAAGCACTGCCAGCATTCAAAAGTGACCAAAACATCAGCCAGGAAGCATAAGAACTGAGAAGTGGTCTGTGGTCACCACCTGCCGAACCACTCCTTTATTGGGGGTGTCTTGCTAATTGCCTATAATTTCCACCTGTTGTCTATTCCATTTGCACAACAGCATGTGAAATGTATTGTCAATCAGTGTTGCTTCCTAAGTGGACAGTTTGATTTCACAGAAGTGTGATTGACTTGGAGTTACATTGTGTTGTTTAAGTGTTCCCTTTATTTTTTTGAGCAGTGTATATACTGGTTGCTGCATCCTCATACTCAAACATTTGCAGTATCTTGGGGCAAAAATCGGACACGCTGTGCTGAAATGGCAGTGCATCTAAGGCAAGCCTGCAGTTATGCCTTCGAGGGATACTCAATACTGTATCACCCAGTGCAGAGTCTATGTGTGGTCGAAATTACCATAGATATACCATGTGTTTTACAAACACATTACTGACCATTAAGTGGGAAATAATTAACATTTCCACCAACTGTAATTACTGGAACTGCATGTAATTTAAAGATAGACTGGACTGTATTTTACATATTATTAGATATCTTGACATGTTCCACCAGGAGCCAAGTCAAAAGGACAAACTAGCAGTGTCTGCCACTTTGGCACTGACTTTGATATCTGGAATTCATTTAAACTTCCATCTGTTTGTCTTTCAATCGTGAAATAGCATCCATTTTATGAAATAGTGTTAATTGCCTTTTTGGGTCAGGGTGAAGCTACATTAAACATTTTAATTATTAATAACTGAGCTTAAATTATTCATCACATTGCTTTAAAGCCTACTGTAACAATCAGATCGTTGCATACTTGCATACTTACTGTAGACATCAGACCATAGAGAGGGACATTTGACAGGAAATAGTGACCCATGACATTGCAATAATTCATCGCCCCCTTCTTTTTTTTTCACTTACACTCATTTCATATTGGAAGCATGTATGCATTGGAAGCATGAGGGCACTTCTGTTGGATGGATAAACCACCCGCCTCCCCTGATATCCTTTGAATGGAAAAGTCTGCACGTAAACAGAGTTCAGAGAAGAATTTAGAATGTATCTCCTCAAACCATAATCCCTGGTGATCCCAGTAGTTGGCGGGTTCAAAGCAGCACCTACAAGGAAACACTCAGAAAGGGATGGTCATTCGAGGCTCACTGCAGTACATGCTCAAACTTATACATTATGATTCATTTCATATCAACCTGTATGGCCAATCAATCCAGAGCAAAGGTGTCTGAAATCCACTCTCCTGGGCGTTAGAAATCATCGCCCAGAAATATGATAATGGCATTATTTACAGTTTTCCAGTTATATAGTTATATTCACAAATGGGCACACTTTGGTAAGCTCTATGGTTCCTTTTGGTTGGTCCTGGGTATACATCATATCCTGACGATTGTACTCTGAGGATCACCAAAATCTAAGGAAATATATAAATATCTGGCTAAATGTACTACTAACTCATTGAATATTTGAACACATTTCACACTGCTAATATAAACCCAAGCATTAGTTGGTCTCAGGAAGTCAATGTCACTGTGGGATGCTAAACCCAGGTGGCTGCGACTTGCCATCCACTTGCTATCCCTATACACCTTGGCTGTCCCTGAATGTTCTCAGGCAACTACCAGTGAATGCCAAAAGTATTTAATAGTGTGAATACTGTAGACTCTAGTCTTTGTTTTATTAACATCAGCTCACAAGAGATGTGTGTCCTTTACTAATAGGAAAATACAAGTGGGAGTTATTCATTGTAACTTTTGTTTGATGAGGTTCATTCATCTTGTCCAGCTGGCACTCCTTTTTAATTCTGTGGCTCTCCAAGTGTGGTGGCATGGTTTATTTCTTTTCAAAAGAAACCCAAGAATGAGAGAGTGTTCCCCCCTCCTTCCTACTCCTTTTCATATTTTATTTATTGATTTTGTGGAACAATAAATGTATGAAGAAAAAACTAAAACACCTGAGAGATGGAGGTAGGTACATTATGTCTCATTAGAGGGGAATTTCACTAGTTACACTTTTGAAGACATCATCCAGTGGAACTTCTTTTTTGTATCTTTTTAAACATACATAACATAGAAACATCCCAATTTCACAAAATAATTATATCCACCTGGAGATAATGAATATGAGGTATTTAGAAAAATATATGGAATTCCCCTTTAAGGCCTCAATCTCTCAATTGAATTATGAAATCCCCTTGTATTATTAATGCATACCTCAAATTATTTTCAGACCCAGCTACTGTATACACAAGGTTTAAATTGGGGTGATCAGAGTGTGATTTGAATAGATACCTGTAAAAAAACTATCATGGAAAAGCAACCAATGCCAGGGACAGTTTCATCACTTCCAATGCCAGTAACCCCTTTGCCCTTGCATGTACCAAACCCAGTCTCCAAACTGTATGGTATAATTTCCATAATTGGCCCTTGAACATAATTATATTGTTGAACCCTCTTTGCTTGATAACCCTACTTGATGTCCCTCACCCACTGCGTTCAGAACTACAATGCAGGGGTTGTCATAAGATCACAAATCCAAGGCTTCAGTTACAGCAAACAAAGTATATAATTTATGTGTAGGTGTGTGGTCTATGATGGTCAACATTATTCCAGGTTGGTTGAATAACAGGGCAAGGACCATTTAAAGGTAGTGGGAGACTTATAAAGAGAGGAATTAAATAGTGGTGACTTTTCGCTGTACATGTTTAGATTCAGGAGTAAAACATTCTCTTTTGGAAAGTCTTCCTGGAGTTATTTATAGACCAGGATATTAAGTGTTATTGCGCAAATCAATTCTGTCATTCTTCTGTATAAAAAGGAGGAGGGTATATACTGTATGTTTGAATGTAGATGTATATGACTCATGAGGGATAAATATGTCTGGGCATGAAAGAAAGGCATACTTCATATCTGATATAACAGTATCACTACATTTCCTCTCTATCTTTTAGAAGGTTGTAGATGTAAGTTTTCTGTATGTGTTGCAAGGCTAAGTGTGCATAGAATTTGATCATACTGTATATTTCTGGATTTACAGTTTGTAGCACATCAAATAAATCAATATTGGTCTTGTTGTAGATAAGTACTGTAGGTACATGTTTCACGAGGTTCCACACGTTTTCATGTTTCTAACCATTCATGGCAGAATTATTGATTTAATCAACAAATGCCTTCAACTGTATAAATAACATGGATAAGTGGCAACAGAGAATCAAATAAAGAGAATATGGGCCACTGCTTGTAAATTATCTCACACGATATACAGTAGATTTACAGGGACATCCACACTGTCTCTCCATTTCAAAGTTTAAGATACATTGTCCATAATAATATTTTACTAACACACTGGCAAAAAATACATTCTATCATCGACATCGTCTGGCCACAACAAAACTACAGATGGCAGATCTTAACTTTATCACTCTTTTTCCTGCTGCATCAGGAAATTCAAATGAGCCTCGCGAGTCCCTGAAAAAGAACAGTTATCTTTCTTTCCATTCGGGGGCAGTCGAGTCATTGGGATCAGGGCTTGCTATCAAAATAACTGTATTTCTTGCTCGCTCAAACGCAAGGCCTAGGTCCTATTACCGCAACATTCAAATGTACAAAAATGTATCTGAAATGCAGCCATACACATCAACAACCGTCGTTTTATATACTGTAGCTTAAAAACCCAGCATAAATATTGGTCTCCACTGGGCTATGACATACAAGTGTCAAGGTTATCCCAAGGTTAAAATTGATTTCAATTGTGGCCTGGGGTAGTCTAGCGGTTAGGGACACTGCTTTCAGCGCACACATATAGGCCTACCGTGTTGGTGTGGGTTTGATTCTAAGAACTCAATTGACTTGATTTATTTACACATTTCAAATGTAGACAGTCCAGGGATATTTTACCCCCAATCTTGATAAATGACCATACCAGGCACTTTTGGATAACATAAATAAAAAAAAAAGAATAATAATAACAGTAAACTATACCAACATTAGTTTCCATTCATATAAATTGTCTGGTAAATTGGCACAGTTGATTTGCTTGTCAAATAGATAAATTGTCCTTAGTCTGTTCAAAAAGGAATAAGTTGTTCCGATTACAATACCAACCAGAGGCCGAACATATCTTGAAGTCTTTGGTTGCAAGCAGGCTAAGGTAACACCGACGTCATCTTTTAGGGAGCTGTAATGAGGTGACCAATAATGGTTGCAGTTGAAATCAGCTGTGCGGGGGAATTTAATGTTTATTGATGGTTTAACAGAATTGTTGAATACCAATTTCTGATTGGCTAGAAGGGCATTCTAGAATGGACATTAAAACCAGATAAGTTGGAAAAGATATCAGGACACCTTGCAATCATGACGCAATATTCACCTACACATGCAGACCGTACTTGCTACAAATGTACAGAAAGCACACACACTGGATACAAGCACACAATTGGGTACATTGTAAACACAGGTCCAACAAAGAAAAAATGACCTAGCTAGCTAGCTAGAAATCAATTTGTTTTTGCAGAGACATACACTACCAGTCAAAGGTTTTAGAACACCTACTCATTCAAGGGTTTTTCTTTATTTTTACTATTTTCTACATTGTATAATAACAGTGAAGACATCAAAACAATGAAATAGTTTTGAAGATTTTTAAACACAATAATATCAGATAGCCTATACAAAACATATACACGGAAGTCAAAGGATCAATCCAATCCGTTGGTAAAATAATGGATCTTGGTTTGGCATTTTCCCCTATTTCATGAATCGTAGTAACCAAAAAAAGTGTTAAACAAATCAAAAATACATTTTAGATTTTAGATTCTTCAATGTAGCCATATCAGGACTCAGGCTAAGACCCAGGAGGCAGATAGTACAAATCTCAGAGTTTATTATAGTTCAAAGGGCAGGCAAAAAGGTAAGTCAAGCCAGGCAAAGGGTCATAATCCAAATCGGAGTCAGGTAGGTACAGGACGGCAGGCAGGATCATGGTCAGGACAGACAGAAAGCTCAGAAATGGGAAGACTTAAGAAAACAAAAACTAGAGCACAGGAAACACGGGAACACGCTGGTAGGAATTGACGGGACAAGACAAACTGGCAACAGACAAACATAAACCACAGGTACAGTTGAAGTCAGAAGATTACATACACTTAGGTTGGAGTCAATAAAACTAGTTTTTCAACCACTCCACAAATTTCTTGTTAACAAACTATAGTTTTGGCAAGTCGGTTAGGACATCTACTTTGTGCATGACACAGGACATTTTTCCAACAATTATTTACAGATTATTTCACTTATAATTTACTGTATCACAATTCCAATGGGTCAGAAGTTTACATACACTAAGTTGACTGTGCCTTTAAACCGATTCCAGAAAATGATGTCATGGCTTTAGAAGCTTCTGATAGGCTAATTGACATCATGAGTCAATTGGAGGTGTACCTGTGGATGTACTTCAAGGCCTACCGTCAAACTCAGTGCCTCTTTGCTTGACATCATGGGAAAATCAACAACAAAAAATTGTAGACCTCCACAAATCTGGTTCACCCTTGGAAGCAATTTCCAAACGCCTGAAGGTACCACGTTCATCTGTACAAACAATAGTACGCAAGTATTATCACCATGGGACCACGCAGCTGTCATACCGCTCAGGAAGGAGACACCTTCTGTCTCCTAGAGATGAACGTACTTTGGTACAAAAAGTGCAATTCAATCCCAGAACAACAGCAAAGGACCTTGTGAAGATGCTAGAAGAAACAGGTACAAAGTATCTATATCCACAGTAAAACGAGAGCTATATCGACATAACCTAAAAGGCCGCTCAGCAAGGAAGAAGCCACTGCTCCAAAACCGCCATAAAAAATGCCAGACTACAGTTTGCAAAAGCACTTGGGGACAAAGATTGTACTTTTTGGAGAAATGTCCTCTGGTCTGATGAAACAAAAATAGAACTGTTTGGCCATAATGACCATCGTTATGTTTGGAGGAAAAAGGGGGAGGCTTGTAAGCCGAAGAACACCATCCCAACTGTGAAGCACGGGGGTGGCAGCATCATGTTGTGGGGGTGCTTTGCTGCAGGAGGGACTGGTGCACTTCACAAAATAGATGGTATCATGAGGAAAGAAAATGATGTGGATATATTGAAGCAACATCAGTCATCGGTCTCAAATGGGTCTTCCAAATAGAGAATGACCCCAAGCATACTTCCAAAGTTGTGGCAAAATGGCTTAAGGACAATAAAGTCAAGGTATTGGAGTGGCCATCACAAAGCCCCGACCTCAATCCTATAGAACATTTGTGGGTGTCATAGTCGTGTTTGTAGGTGGCAGGGAAGTCAGGCGCAGGAGAAACCAACTTGGTTAAACTGGAGTATTTTAATTAACAAAAAACAAACTCCAAAACCAAAGTACAAAAATAACATGGGTAAAAATAACTCGTCGCACACCGATACAAAAATATACGCGTACATAACACACAAACAATCACTGACAAATTCACCCAACTTATTGTGGGAAGCTTGTGGAAGGCTACCCGAAACCTTTGACCCAAGTTAAACAATTTAAAGGCAATGCTACCAAATACTAATTGAGTGTATGTAAACTTCTGACCCACTGGGAATGTGATGAAAGAAATAAAAGCTGAAATAAATCATTCTCTCTACTATTATTCTGACATTTCACATTCTCAAAATAAAGTGGTGATTCCTAACTGACCTAAAACAGGGAATGTTTACAAGGATTAAATATCAGGAATTGTGAAAAACTGAGTTTAAATGTATTTGGCTAAGGTGTATGTAAACTTCTGACTTCAACTGTATAAATACACAGGATTTAATGAAGACAAATGGGAGACACCTGGTGGGCGTGGAGACAAGCACAAGACAGGTGAAACAGATCAGGGTGTGAAAAGCCACCCTTTGCCTGGATGACAGCTTTGCACACTCTTTGCATTCTCTCAACAAGCTTCACCTGGAATGATTTTCCAACAGTTTTGAAGGAGTTCCCACATATGCTGAGCACTTGTTGGCTGCTTTTCCCTCACTCTGTGGTCCAACACATCCCAAACCATCTCAATTGGGTTCAGGTCGGGTGATTGTGGAGGCCAGGTCATCTGATGCAGCACTCCATCACTCTCCTTCTTGGTCAAATAGCACTTACACAGCTTGGAGATTTGTTAGGTCATTGTCCTGTTGAAAAACAAATGACAGTCCCACTAAGCGCAAACCAGATGGGATGGCGCATAACAACAGAATGTTGTGGTAGCCATGCTGATTGTGTGCCTTGAATTTAAAATAAATCACCAAAAGTGTCACCAGCAAAGCACCTCCACCCCATCACACCTCCTTCTCCATGCTTAGCTGTGTGAACCACACATGGGGAGATCCTCTATTCACGTACTCTGCGTCTCACAAAGACACAGCGTTTGGAACCAAAAATCTCAAATTTGGACTCATCAGACCAAAGGACAGATTCCACTGCTCTAATGTTCATTGCTCGTGTTTCTTGACCCAAGCAAGGCTCTTCTTCTTATTGGTTGCCTTTAGTAGTGCTTTCTTTACAACAATACGACCATGAAAGCCTGATTTACGAAGACTCCTCTGAACAGTTGAAGATGTGTCTGTTACTTGAACTTTGTGAAATATTTATTTGTGCAGCAATTTCTTAGGCTGGTAACTCTAATGAACTTATCCTCTGCAGCAGAGGTAACTTTGGGTCTTCCTATCCTGTGGCGGTCCTCATGAGAGCCAGTTTCATCATAGCGCTTGATGGTTTTTGCGACTGCACTTGAAGAAACTCAAAGTTCTTGAAATTTACCACATTGACTGACCTTCATGTTTTAAAGTAATGATGGACTGTCGTTTCTCGTTGCTTATTTAAGCTGTTTTTGCCATAATATAGACTTGGTCTTTTACCAAATAGGGCTATCTTCTGTATACCACCCCTACCTTCTCACAACACAACTGATTGGCTCAAATGGACTAAGAAGGAAAGAAATTCCACAAATTTACTTCTAACAAGGCACACCTGTTAATTGAAATGCATTCCAGGTGACTACCTCATGAAGTTGGTTGAGAGAATGCCAAGAGTGTGCAAAGCTGTCTTCAAGGCAAAGGGTGGCTACTTTGAAGAACCTCAAATATATATATATATATATATATATATATATATATATATTGATTTGTTTAACATTTTTGGTTACTACATGATTCCATGTGCTATTTCATAGTTTTGATGTCTTCACTATTATTCTATAATGTAGAAAATAGTAAAAAATAAAGAAAACCCCTTGAATGAGTAGGTGTGTCCAAACTTTTGACTGGTACTGTATTTTTGGTGATGATCTAATGTGTTGCGTGATGAACATAGATTTCTCCAGTCCTTACTGTAGTCATGATGCAACTGGTGCTATGCTGTCCTCCCACATGACATTTCTAGTTTGATCAGGTGTTTTCAACAACTAATATTTTAGAATTTGGTTGTCATATTGGCAGGTTTACTAGCAACAAACTAGTTAGCTAGCTTCCAGCCTAGTATTTTATATGCAATGTCATATCCTCGTAATGAACAAGGTCGATGAGTGTCCTGACGAGAAGGCATTATGCCAGGCAAAATTGAGTCTTATCAGCTCATTGTTATGGATTTATCAAAATGATATCCATAGAAAACAGTTTAAACTAACACAAATGCGGCCACTTTGCTGCTATTATTTGTGTCAAATCGTAGGTCCTGTTGTCTGGACCTCTGGCAGTCTCTATGGGGGTGCCAGCGGGTTCAATTCTCGGGCCGACTCTTTTCTCTGTATACATCAAGGATGTCTTTCTTGCTGCTGGTGATTCTCTGATCCACCTCTACGCAGACGACACCATTCTGTATACTTCTGGCCCTTCTTTGGACACTGTGTTAATTAACCTCCAGACGAGCTTCAATGCCATACAACTCTCTTTCCGTGGCCTCCAACCGCTCTTAAATGCAAGTCAAACTAAATGCATGCTCTTCAACTGATCGCTGCCTGCACCTGCCCGCCTGTCCAGCATCACTACTCTGAACGGTTCTGACTTAGAATATGTGGACAACTACAAATACCTAAGTGTCTGGTTAGACTGTAAACTCTCCTTCCAGACTCACATTAAGCATCTCCAATCCAAAATTAAATCTAGAATTGGCTTCCTATTTTGCAACAAAGCATCCTTCACTCATGCTGCCAAACATACCCTCGTAAAACTGACTATCCTACCGATCCTTGACTTCGGCGATGTAATTTACAAAATAGCCTCCAACACTCTACTCAGCAAATTGGATGCAGTCTATCACAGTGCAATCCGTTTTGTCACCAAAGCCCCATATACTACCCACCACTGCGGCTTGTATGCTCTCGTTGGCTGGCCCTCGCTTCATATTCGTCGCCAAACCCACTGGCTCCAGGTCATCTATAAGTCTTTGCTAGGTAAAGCCCCGCCTTATCTCAGCTCACTGGTCACCATAGCAGCACCCACCCGTAGCACGCGCTCCAGCAGGTATATCTCACTGGTCACCCCCAATGCCAATTCCTCCTTTGGCCGCCTTTCCTTCCAGTTCTCTGCTGCCAATGACTGGAACAAACTGCAAAAATCCCTGAAGCTGGAGACTCATATCTCCCTCACTAGCTTTAAGCACCAGTTGTCAGAGCAGCTCACAGATCACTGCACCTGTACATAGCCCATCTGTAAATAGCCCATCCAACTACCTCATCCCCATACTGTTATTTATTTTATTTATTTTGCTCATTTGCACCCCTGTATCTCTACTTGCACACTCATCTTCTGCACATCTATCACTCCAGTGTTTAATTGCTATATTGTAATTATTTTGCCACTATTTTCACGCCCTGACCTTAGAGAGCCTTTTTATTTCTCTATTTGGTTAGGTCGGGATGTGATTTGGGTGGGCATTCTAGTTTTCTCTTTCTTTGTTTGCCGGGTATGGTTCCCAATCAGAGGCAGATGTCTATCATTGTCTCTGATTGGGGATCATACTTAGGCAGCTTTTTTTCCCACCTTAGTTTGTGGGATCTTGATTTTGTATAGCTGCTGTATAGCATGCAGAACTTTACGTTTGTTTTTGTATTTTGTATATTTTTTTGGTGTCATCATTAAAAGAAAGATGTACGCCTACCACGCTGCACCTTGGTCCGATCCTTCAGTCAACGCACGTAACAACCACGGCCTATTTATTGCCTTACCTCCCTTATCCTACCTCATTTGCACACACTGTAGACTTTTTCTATTGTATTATTGACTGCATGTTTGTTTATTCCATGGGTAACTCTGTGTTGTTGTTTGTGTCGCACTGCTTTGCTTCATCTTGGCCAGGTCGCAGTTGTAAATGAGAAGTTGTTCTCAACTAGCCTACCTGGTTAAATAAAGGTGAAATAAAAAAATTCTGGCTGCAGAGGTCATGACTGCGTTTGCCGTAGCCACTTGGCTAACTAGCACGTAAGGGGTAAGAACGTTGCCAGCAAGCATGGCAACGGAACATACAGAACAAACAACTGGGTCGCGTCCTTAAATATAGGAATAACAGATGAACGACTGGCTCGCGTCTCCAGGAACCAAATGATGAGAAAGTATGAATTAGATTTTTTTTTATTAAAAGAAATTCTACTGGTAAATGTGTGCTTAAGTATTGCTTTCTTTTATAACTATGGTATAAGAGGGATACACGCCACCGTTTGTACATTACAGTACCTTGGAAAAATGAACTCTGCTGTGTCGCCGATTATTGCCACGGTAATGTACAGAAATTATGCGTTGATTCCTTACATATCATTTTGGTCTTTGATGTGGATTGAAAGCCTGTATTGTGGGGCTTTAATATTTCATTTAGTTAAGCTGTCAAGATGTTTATGCATGTTAGCCTATCCAAAGACGATTCCGTTGAGCTGAGACATTTTTCTTAACTTTTTGAAAACATTTGTCATGCCCTGACCTTAGAGATCCCTTTTATTCTCTATTTGGTTAGGTCAGGGTGTGACTAGGGTGGGAAATCTATGTTTTCTATTTCTTTGTTGGCCAGGTATGGTTCTCAATCAGAGGCAGCTGTCTATCGTTGTCTCTGATTTGGGATCATACTTAGGTAGCCTTTTTTCCCACCTTTGTTTGTGGGATCTTGTTTTTGCATTGCGCTGTCTAGCCCTGCAGAACATTACGTTCAGTTTTGTTGTTTTGTTGGTGTTCATCTAATAAAGATGTACGCTTACCACTCTGCACTTTGGTCTAATTCTTCCCTCAACGAACATAACAACATTGAAATAAATGCAATTAACTTGTGCCTAATGTAGGCTCAGGCTGGTCACTATATCACCCAGCAGTGGACGCAGACTCATGAGACTCAGTACTGGAGCGAGCTGCTTAGATCACTGTGTTACGGCAGATCGCAATGCTCTATCACACCCTAAGAATACTGATAATACACAGCCTTGTCATATTTTATTATTTTGTTTTAAGCCTTCCCCAAACCATAGCCCTAACCTTAACCACTCGGAATGAATGCCTAAACTGTTAACCTTTGAGTTGTTTCTGTTTTAACCCTGTAACCATGCAGAAGTAATACATAAAAAATTGATATTTATCCATGGGCAGTGGGCCAGATTTGAACACATTCCGCCTCTGGCATATGTGTGCTAAGGTCAGTGGCTATAACCGCTGGACCACACAGGCAGGCCCTGAGGAAATTAATAATTTATTCTGCATATTGCTTGCCTTCAACATACAGTACCAGTCAAACGTTTGGACACCTACTCACTCAATGGGTTTTCTTTATTTGTACATTGTAGAATAATAGTGAAGACATCAAAACTATGAAATAACACATATGGAATCATCTAGTAACCAAAAAAGTGTTAAACAAATCAAATATATTTTATATTTGAGATTCTTCAATGTAGCCACACTGTGCTTGATGACAGCTTTGCACACTCTTGGCATTCTCACCTGTAATGCATTTCAACTAACTGGTGTGCCTTGTTAAGAGTTCATTTCTGGAATTTCTTTCCTTCTTAATGCGTTTGAGCCAATCAGTTGTGTTGTGACAAGGTAGAGGTGATATACAGAAAATATACCTATTTGGAAAAAGACCAAGGTCATATTATGTCAAGAACAGCTCAATTTGTATTTTATTTAAATGGGCAAGTCAGTTAAGAACAACTTCTTATTTTCAATGATGGCCTAGGAACAGTGGGTTAACTGCCCTGTCCAGGGGAAGAACAACAGATTTTTATCTTGTCAGCTCGGGGATTTGATTATGCAACATTTCAGTTACTAGTCCAATGCTCTAACCACTAGGCTACCTATTGCCCCGACCACAGGTAGCAAAGAGAAACGACAGTCCATCATAAGCAAAGAGAAACGACAGTCCATCATTACTTTAAGACATGAAGGTCAGTCAATCCAGAAAATGTAAAAAAAAAAAAAACGTTTCTTCAAGTGCTGTCGCAAAAACCATCAAGCGCTATGATGAAACTGGCTCTCATGAGGACCGCCACAGGAAAGGAAGACCCAGACTTACCTCTGCTGCATAGGATAAGTTCATTAGATTTACCAGACTCAGAAATTGCAGCCCAAATAAATGCATAGCAGAGTTTAAGTAAAAGACACATTTCAACATCAACTGTTCAGAGGAGACTGCTTGTATCAGGCATTCATGGTCGAATTGCTGCAAAGAAACCTCTACCAAAGGACACCAATAAGAAGAAGAGACTTGCTTGGGCCAAGAAACATGAGCAATGGACATTAGACCGGTGGAAATCTGTCCTTCGGTCTGATGAGTCCAAATTTGAGATTCTTGGTTCCAACTGCCGTGTCTTTGTGAGACACAGAGTAGGTGAACAGATGATATCCGCATGTGTGGTTCCCACCGTGAAGCATGGAGGAGGAGATGTGATGGTGTGGGGGTGCAAGGCACACTCAACCAGCATGGCTACCACAGAATTCTGCAGCGATATGCCATCCCTTCTGGTTTGCGCTTAGTGGGACTATCATTTGTTTTTCAATAGGACAATGACCCAACACACCTCCAGGCTGTGTAAGTGTTATTTTACCAAGAAGGAGAGTGATGGAGTGCTGCATCAGATGACCTGGCCTCCACAATCACCTGACCTCAACCCAATTAAGATGGTTTTGGATGAATTGGTGCGCAGAGTGAAGGAAAAGCAGCCAACAAGTGCTCAGCATATGTGGGAACTCCTTCAAGACTGTTGGAAAAGCATTCCAGGTGAAGCTGGTTGAGAGAATGCCAAGAGTGTGCAAAGCTGTCATCAAGGCAAAGGGTGGCTACTTTGAAGAATCTCAAATATAAAATATATTAAAATGTTTTGGTTAATACATGATTCCATATGTGTTATTTCATAGTTTTGATGTCTTTACTATTATTCTACAATATAGAAAATCGTAGAAATAAAGAAAAATCCTTGAATGAGTAGGTGTGTTCAAACTTTTGGTACTGTAGCTTTCATTAAATATGGAATATATCACAAAAACAGAGATGTATTAGGATTCGCATTTCAGACAGTTTCCCTTTAACATTAGAAAAAACGGGCCTCGATATCCCCCTAGGCTACCTATGCCAATGACAAATCTTCTTGACGTTAACATTCTAACAGTCTAATAATTAATGTATTAATATAGGCCTAATAATTTGGTTGTGTTTATGAAGATCTTAGGAGAAGAAAATTTATTTAGTTTTGATGTCTTCACTATTATTCTACAATGTAGAAAAAAAAAGAAAAAAAAAATATATATATATAGTTTTGTTTTTTGTTGTTGTTGCCTGTTTTGCATGTGGTGGTGGGGCAGACAGCAGAAAATACAGAGCGTAGGGATTGGTAATGTTCTCTAGTAGCACTGTGATTGGCTCAGTGTTCTGTCACTCTTGGGGACACCCCGTAACTGCAAAAACTTCTGCGAGAGCTTGAAAATTCAAACCCCTTGGGTGACCGTGGCCCTCAGTTCACCTCACGCGTATGGAAGGCATTCATGGAACGCATGGGGGTCACGGTCAGTCTCACCTCTGGGTACCGTCCACTAACCTCACTCCTTTCCAGTGCATTTTGGGGTATCAGCTGGCCCTGGAACCTTGGCATCCGAGCCAGACCGAGGCCCCTGCGGTGGACGAGTGGTTTCGGCGCGCTGAGGAGATCTGGAACGCTGCGTACACTCGTCTCCAGCAGCCGTGCGTCGGTACAAGGAACAGGCAGACCGCCACAGCAGTGAGGCGCCTGTTTTCTCTCCAGGTGACCGGGTCTGTCTCTCCACCCAGAACCTGCCCCTCCGCCTGCCCTGCTGGAAGCTGAGCTCATGGTTTGTGGGGTCGTTTAAAGTCCTGAGAAGGGTTAATGAGGTAACGTACTGTTTGCAACTCCCTGCTGATTACAACATTAACCCGACTTTTCATGTGTCTCTCCTCAGGCCAGTGGTGCCTGATCCCCTCACTGAGGCTGGACCCAGTGATGCCCCGCCGCCTCCTCTGGACATCGAGGGAGGTCCGGCCTCCTCGGTGCGTGAAGTCCTGGATTCGAGGCGTCGGGTGTGGGTCTCCAGTGTTTGTTTTGGGCTTCGTCCCCGTCATGTTCATGACATACTCTTTTTTGGGTAGAGAAATAAAACCCTCTATTTCGTATTCCTGTGCCTGTCTCCTATCATTATACAATGTGACAACTACAATGACTTGTGATAGCCAATTTCATTCCAAACTGGATTTGAGGGAAGAGGGAAGGCCCATACCATACCCAGTGAGCATGGAGCATACCCAGAGTAAGTCAGCAGGAACTCTGCACGATAGGAAAAAAACAACATTGTTCCATTGCTGCGAAGATTTGGTTGTAGAAAATGTAGACATTGTACACATTTACTATTTCAATGAGAGTACTAATTATATTTTGTTCACAATAATGTCATTGTATTTGTAACCAGATTTGTCTATGGGGACTTGTGTCAAAATTAAGTGATTTGTAATAAAATATATATAATAAACATTCATACAGTCTCAGAGCTTCAAAATGGTATATCATACTGTAGTTTGAGGAAACATGCTGCTTTGAACGTTGATAAACTTGTTATCCCAATACGAGACAAGTAAAAGAAAATGGTCTTTAAAAGATTGTTATGAGATTTTCACACTTGCTAGTGAGCTCTTCTTTGTTTATGCCCATTCAGCATTGTTCACACTCTCTTCAGCCTTAGCCCTGCCCATCTTTAAGAATTCACATGTAAATGCATAGCCAACCGTCAGCATGGTCAACCCCTCCATTATTTCAGCCAATCATTTAAAAAAATAAAAATCACCTTTATTTAACCAGGTAGGCCAGTTGAGAACAAGTTCTCATTTACATCTGCGACCTGTCCAAGATAAAGCAAAGCAGTGCGACACAACAACAACACAGAGTTACACATGGAATAAACAAACATACAGTCAATAACACATGGCTAGCCAGGAAGGATCCTGTCTTTCTACAGTGCCTAGCAAAAATCTCCACACCCCTTTTCTTATTTTGCTGCCTTAAAATTAAATCTAAAAAGGGATTAAATTGGATTTGTTTCTTACTTATGTGCACAACCGGCTCCACATTTTCAAAGTGAAAGAAACTAAGATGTCTTGATTACGTAAGTCTTCACACTCCAGAAGTAATACTTGGTGGAAAGAATTTTGGCAGCAATTACAGCTGTGAATAATTTTGAATAGGATTCTACCAACTCTGTACAACTCTTATGGCAACATATATGGAACGTTCCACCAATTCGGTGCCTTTTGAGATGTGTAAATTGGTGGAAAAAAACATTTGGCGGGTCATAAAGAGCACATGTTCAACTTAAAAAAAACATGTTTTCCTATTTCAAGAGGTTAAATACTAAAATAACTATAGTATGTGCCTATTAAGTGCCAAATAAAGTAACAAGGTTGACCATAACAAGGTTGACGATTTCATTTTAAATCATCCTTATACCACAGCGTTGTTGAATACTCATTTCTGATTGGCTAGAAGGGCATTCTAGAATGGACATTAAAACCATATAACAGGATATTTGGAAAAGATATTGGGACAGTTGGAAAAGATATCAAGGTATCAAGATACCTTGCAATCATGACGCAATATGCGCCTACACATGCAGACCGTACTTGCTACAAAGTTACAGAACGCTAAACCAACAACTACACAAACTGAAATTGGATACTTAGCTCGCTAGGTAGCATTGATTTGTTTTTGCAGAGACATATTTTTTTGGGGAGCATCTGATGACATAATGTGTTAAGTGAACATGAATTTCTCCGGTCCCCTCCGCCGCTAAAGCTATCAAATCCTTCCACATGTTTCTAGTTTGACCAGCGGTTTTCAGCAATTTATATTTTTTAATTCGGTTGTCAAATTAGGTTTGCTAGCAACAGTGTTGACGAGTGTCCTGACGAGAAGGTAAACTTTTCTAGCTATGCCAGACAAAATCGGGCATTATCAGCTCATTGTTAATAATGTCAATAGAAAACAGATACTTTGTGACAGTGTTATGTCGTGACTGTGTTAGCTGTATCTACTGTAGCTAGCAAGATATAAGAACGTTGCCAGTGAGCATGGCAACAGAACATAAAGAACGAACGACTGGGTCAAATCCATTGATTTCAAACTAATTGAACGAATGACTGGGTTGCATCTCTATCAACCAAAGATGAGCTAGTATGTATTTGCTCAAATAAATGAAAATATCACGATTTGTTTATTTATTTCTACCGGTAAATATGTGCTTAGTATTGTTTTCTTTTGCAACTGTGGTATAAGCAGGACAAAAAGCTTAATCAAATGCAACGCAATACATTTTTCTGTTATTCTGGCTGCAAAGGTTGTGACTGTTTAGCTGTAGCTAGTTGGCTAGCTAGCAGCAAGCAGGGGAAAAGAACGTTACCAATGAGCATGGCAACGTAACATTAAGGGCGAACAACTGGGTCACGTCTGTAAATATCAAACTAATCAAACAAACGACTAGGTCGTGTCTCTAGCAACCAAAAGATGAGAAATCATGAATTTGCTTACATTTTTTTTTAAATATCAACACTTTTCTTTTCTACCAGTAAATGTGTGGTTTCACACTGCTTTACACTATGATTTGACTAGTAGATGTTCAGTGTTTCTTTTGAAAAAAATATTTTAAAAGAAATACACTGAGTATACAAAACATTAAGAACACCTGCGCCTTTTCTTTTTCTTTTTTCTTAGGGGGTAGATCAGCTTTAATATTGCAGATAGATTTTAGCTTCCATCAGTTGAATTCTCTGCATCATTTCCAATCCCCCATATATTTACACTGTATATAGATATATTTCTAAATACATTTTCCTTTATTATTTTCCCCTAACCCTACCACCCCTCCCCCAACTGGAGTAAACTAATGGATAACAACACTTAGGCTTCTAATTCCAGTTTATACATACTATATACATTTTACAGACACAACGTATTTTACAATAGTTATCTTTTGTTTGTTTTTAATCCCATCCTTCAGATACCATCAATCCCTCCCATTTATCCCTGAAGACCATCCAGTTTGATCTCCATTTTGCCACACATTTTTAATTGTACTGTTTCACAAAAGTTCTGAACCTAAATTCATTTTACAGACACAGTATATTTTACATTAGTTATCTTGTTTTTAATCCCACCCTTTAGTGTCACTCAATTTAGTGTATGTACATTTCTGACACACTGGAATTGTGATACTGTGAGTTATAAGTGAAATAATCTGCCTGTAAACAATTGTTGGAAGAATTACTTGTGTCATGCACAAAGTAGATGTCCTAACCGACTTACCAAACTATAGTTTGTTAACAAGAAATTTGTGGAGTGTTTGAAAAACAAGTTTTAATGACTCCAACCTAAGTGTATGTACACTTCCGACTTCAACTGTAGCTAAAGTGGGGAAACACCTGCTTTTTCCATGACATAGACTGACCTGGTGAATCCAGGTGAAAGCTATGATCCCTTATTGATGTCACTTGTTAAATCCACTTCAATCAGTGTAGATTAAGGGGAGGAGACAGGTTAAAGAAGGATTTTTAAGCCTTGAGACAATTGAGACATGGGTTGTGTTGTTGTTGTGTTGTTCAGAGGGTGAATGGGCAAGACACAATATTTAAGTTCTTTTGAACAGGGTATGTAAGTAGGTGCCAGGCGCAAACGGTTTGTGTCAAGAACTGCAACACTGCTGGGTTTTTCAACAACTTGTGGAGTCCATGCTGAACGAATTGAGTCTGTTCTGAGGCCACCCTCTGAGGAAGATGTTCCTAATGTTTGGTATACTCAGTGCTGTTTCACCATATTAAAACAAGAGCTCAGTTCACAAAACATGGTTGACCTTTTAAACTTAAAATGAATCATTCAATAATTAATAATATTCAGAAACGACTTTGTCAAAGCAGCTAAATACTGTAACTAGGGCTCTACAATGATGGTGAAAACTTGGAGACATGTTGGGGTTTAGTGGGTTAAAATGTTCCTTGACGTTACAGAGGGTGCACGGAGGGAAATGTCAAAATGCAGAATGTTGGCACTTTAGCAAGTCTTTATTCATATACAAAATCATATTTATTGAATTATCCATGTGCTCTATATTAAAGGTCACTTCATTGAATATAACAGGTTTTTAAAATTCAATATTGGTGCACAATTTCTAAATATCAATTCCAAATATCAAAGGCACTCATTTTGTGGCACTCCCCATACTGCCACCACAATACTTGAGAATACAGTTTATTTTTCAAACGACCGTACTGTGAAGTAGGAACTAGCTTTAAACGCCCTCAATCCTGTAACCATTCACATTTATTTGCCTAACATTAACTTTTTAGTGACAGGGGGCAGCATTCGGAAATTCGGATGAATGATGTGCCCAAATTAAACTGCCTACTACTCGGGCTCAGAACGTAGGATATGCATATTATTAGTAGATTTGGATAGAAAACACTCTGAAGTTTCTAAAACTGTTTGAATGATGTCTGTGAGTAAAACAGAACTCATATGGCAGGCAAAAACCTGAGAAAAAATCCAACCAGGAAGTGAGTTGTAGTTCTTCTATCTAATCCCTATTCAAACTACAGTGTCTGTGGGGTCATTTTGCACTTCCTAAGGCTTCCATTGGCTGTCAACAGCCTTCAGAAACTTGTTTCATCCGTCTACTGTTACTGGGCAAAGAAGAATCAGTGGACTGCCTGGGACCAGTGAGTTGTTTACTGCGCAGGCACGTTGGCGCGCCTCTCCTTCTTTTTCCTCTGTAATGAATACGCTATTGTCCAGTTGGAATATTATCGATGTTTTATGTTAAAACGACCCTAAGGATTGATTGTAAACATCGTTTGACATGTTTCTATGAACGGTAATGGAACTATTTGACTTTTTGTCACTGGTTCTGCGCTCTCGCGTTATGCCTTTGGATTAGTGACCTGAACGCGTGAACAAAATGGAGGTATTTGGACATAAATATGGAGTATTTCGAACAAAAATAACATTTCTTGTGGAAGTGGGAGTCCTGGGAGTGCATTCTGACGAAGATAAGCAAATGTAAGGGAAGATTTATAATACTAATTCTGAGTTTAGTTGACTCCAGAACTTGGCGGGTAACTGTATAGCTTGCTTTGATGGCTGAGCTCTGTACTCAGAATATTGAAAAACGTGCTTTCGCCAAAAAGCTATTTTAAAAACCTGACATAGCGGTTGCATTAAGGAGTAGTATATCTATAATTCTTTCAATAACTGTTGTAAAGTTTATCAACGTTTATGATGAGTATTTTTGTAAATTGATGTGCTCATTCCCCCGGAAGTTTTGGTGGGAATACATTTTCTGAACATCACGCGCCAATGTAAAATGGGGTTTATGGATATAAAGATCAACTTTATCAAACAAAACATACATGTGTATTTTGTAACATTGTGTCCTGGGAGTGTCATCTGATGAAGATCATCAAAGGTTAGTTATTCATTTTAGCTGTATTTCTGGTTTTTGTGACGCCTCTCCTTGCGTGGAAAATGGCTGTGTGGTTTTTCTTGTCAAGGTGATTTCCTAACATAATCTAATGTTTTGCTTTCGCCGTAAAGCCTTTTTGAAATCAGACACTGTGGTTAGATTAAGGAGAATCTTATCTTTAAAATGGTCTATAATACTTGTATGTTTGAGAAATTTGAATGATGAGATTTTTGTTGTTTTTAATTTGCCGCCCTGCTATTTCACTGGCTGTACCGCAGGTGGGACGCTAGCGTTCCACATAGCCCATACTAGTTAAAGAGTGCTTTGTGTACACCAGTGGCGGTCAGTGACGTTTAAGATGAGGGAGACATTTTTTTTTTCATGAGCATGGCCTTATTTCTATTACAGCATATTGGATGACTCTCATTTAAATTCCATTCACCCAGTTCAATGTGACAGCAATAGGTTCAGGCTACTACATGATACTCAAATTTGCCCTATACCCATCATGAGGTTGCTACAACCTAGCCTATGAATGAAAGTTTACAATGTAGGTGCACACAGGTTGAGAGACAAATTTGAGGTGATAGACAGTGACACATTGACAGACAGTGACATTCAACACTGCCTTGCACACTCTTGCCTGCATCTAGATGATATAGGGTGTAATCGTTAGTCCAACAGTTGCAAACTATAATTTCTATTGGACAAATTCTGGTTTGTTTATCCCCGTTTTGTTCCGTTTGCTTCTGTTTAAGAAATGTTTTTCAACAGAATCGGTGGAATGAGTACACCCCTGATCATGTGTAAAAACAGTTCACTTTCATAGGAGCCATGTTGTATTCCTTCTATGCGCTCTCCTCTCACCTTGTCCCTTTGCTTGTGGCCTTCAATACAACACGGCAGCATTACACCGTCTGGGGACCGCGATGGATCAGGTGATGGCGACAATGAAAAGATGGGAGAGAGGTGGCCTTCCTCCACCAGCCACAGTCCAACCAGTCCCACAACCATTTCCTTCATTGCCGGGTTCCAGTGGAATTCGGCTCGCGCTCCCGGGGGAGTACGATGGGACGGCTGCCGGGTGCCAGGGGTTCTTACTCCAGCTGGAGCTATACCTGGCAACCGTTCACCCGGCTCCTTCGGGAAGTGAGAGCGTAAACGCCCTCGTCTCCTGCCTCTCAGGCAAAGCCCTGGAGTGGGCTAACGCGGTGTGGAATGAGCCAGACTCGGCGAGGGACCACTACCCAGAGTTCACCGCCGCTTCCGGGCAGTGTTCGACCACCCACCTGAGGGCCAAGCGGCGGGTGAACGTCTGTTCCATCTAAGGCAGGAGACGAGGAGCGCACAGGACTTCGCCCTAGAGTTCCGGACCTTGGCCGCCGGCGTGGGATGGAACGACAGGGCCCTGATTGATCACTATAGGTGCAGTTTGCGCGAGGACGTCCGTAGGGAGCTAGCCTGTAGAGACACCACCCTCACCTTGGACCAGCTGGTGGACATGTCCATTCGGCTGAACAACTTGCTGGCTACCCGCGGACGTCTGGATCAGGCCCTGTCAGTTTCATCCCCCAGTCCCCCCGCTCCAACACCCATGGAGCTAGGAGGGGCTGCAGCGAGGGCGACCGGAGGAGGAGCCCTTTCCTGTACCAGCTGTGGTCGCAGGCACACTGCTGACCGGTGCTGGAGGGGCTCTTCAGGGAGTCGAGACGGCAGGCCGAGCACTGTTCGGACACCCCAGGTGAGTCGGCACCAGGCTCACCCAGAGTCCCCTGTTGGTCACATGTATGTGTTGATTTCCTTTCCTGAGTTTTCCCCTCATTCCCGGCATAAGGCGCTAGTAGATTCAGGCGTAGCGGGGAATTTTATTGACCGCAGTTTTGCGCATAGTTTAGGGATTCACCTTGTTTGGATTGATAAACCCTTCCCAGTGCACGCTTTAGATAGTCGACCATTAGGGTCAGGGCTAGTCAGGGAGGCCACAGCTCCAATGGACATGGTTACGCAGGAGGGTCATGAGGAGAGAATTAGTCTCTTCCTCATTGATTCTCCTGCGTTTCCAGTGGTGCTGGGGATTCCCTGGTTGGCCTGTCACAACCCCAAGATTTTGTGGCAACAGAGGGCTCTAAAGGGGTGGTCAGAGGAGTGCTCAGTCAGGTGTGTAGGAGTTTCCATCGGTGCAACGACGGTGGAGAGTCCAGACCAAATCTCCACCGTGCGCATTCCTTCAGAATATGCCGATTTGGCTATCGCCTTCTGTAAAAAGAAGGCAACCCAATTACCACCTCATCGACGAGGGGATTGTGCGATAAATCTCCTGGTAGACGCTGCACTTCCCAGGTGTCACGTGTATCCCGGAGACGGTGGCTATGGAGACATATGTCTCTGAATCTCTGGGGCATGGGTACATTCGGCCTTCCACGTCACCTGCCTCCTCGAGTTTCTTTGTTGTGAAGAAGAAGGAGGGAGGTCTGCGTCCGTGCACTGACTATAGAGGTCTAAATTCCATCACGGTGGGGTACAGTTACCCGCTACCGCTCATCGCCACGGCGATTGAGTCATTTCACGGGGCACGCTTCTTCACAAAACTGGATCTCAGGAGCGCATATAACTTGGTGCATATCCGGGAGGGAGATGAGTGGAAGACAGCGTTTAGTACCACATCCGGCCATTATGAGTACCTCGTCATGCCGTACGGGTTGAAGAATGCTCCTGCGGTCTTCCAATCCGTTGTAGACGAGATTCTCAGGGACCTGCACGGGTAGGGTGTGGTGGTTTATATCGATGACATCCTGGTATATTCCGCTACACGCGCCGCGCATGTGTCTCTGGTGCGCAAGGTACTTGGGTGACTGTTGGAGCATGACCTGTACGTCAAGGCTGAGAAATGCTTGTTCGCTTTCCACATCAGGGTTGGTGATGGAGTGTGACCGCATTACAGCCGTGTGTAATTGGCCGACTCCAACCACGGTAAAGGAGGTGCAGCGGTTTTTAGGTTTTTCCAACTACGACTGGAGGTTTATCCGGGGTTTTGGGCAGGTGGCTGCTCCCATTACTTCACTGCTGAAGGGGGGACCGGTGTGTCTGCGGTGGTCGGCTGAGGCGGACAGAGCTTTTGGTTGCCTGAAGGCTCTGTTTACCTCGGCTCCCATGCTGGCTCATCCGGATCCCTCTTTGGCATTCATAGTGGAGGTGGACGCGTCCGAGGCTGGGATTGGAGCCGTGCTCTCACAGCGCTCGGGTACGCCACCGAAGCTCCGCCCCTGCGCTTTCTTTTCGAGGAAGCTCAGCCCGGCGGAGCGAAACTATGAAGTGGGCGATCGGGAGTTGTTGGCTGTCGTCAGAGCTCTGAAGGTGTGGAGACATTGGCTTGAGGGGGCTCAACACCCCTCATCTGAACTGACCACCGTAATCCGAAGTACATCCGGGCGGCGAGGAGACTGAGCCCTCGCCGGGCAAGGTGGGCTATGTTTTTCACCCGATTTAGGTTCACTATATTGTATAGACCAGGTTCCCAGAACACTAAGGCAGACGCACTGTCCCGACTGTATGATATGGAGGAGTGGCCCATCGATCCTACTTCCATACTTCCGGCCTCTTATCTGGTGGCACCGGTGGTATGGGAGGTGGACGCGGACATCGAGCGGGCATCGCGTTTAGAGCCTACTCCACCACAGTGTCCAGCTGGACGGGTGTACGTTCCACTTGAGGTTCGCGACAGGTTGATCTGGTGGGCTCACACGTCACCCTCCACTGGTTATCCGGGCATTGGTAGGACGGTGCGATGTCTTAGTGGGAAGTACTTGTGGTCCACTTTGGCCAAGGACGTGAGGGTTTATGTGTCCTCCTGCTTGGTGTGCACTCAGTGCAAGGCTCCTAGGCACCTGCCCAGAGGGAAGTTACAAACCCTTCCCGTTCCACAGAGGCCTTGGTCACACCTGTCGGTGGACTTCCTGACCGATCTGCCTCCATCACAGGGCAACACCACGATCCTGGTCGTTGTGGATCGGTTTTCTAAGTCCTGTCGTCTCCTTCCTTTGCCCGGTCTCCCTACGGCCCTACAGACTGCGGATTCCCTGTTTACACACGTCTTCCAGCACTACGGGGTGCCTGAGAACATAGTTTCTGATCGGGGTCCCCAGTTCACGTCCAGGGTTTGGAAGGCGTTCATGGAATGTCTGGGGGTCTCGGTCAGCCTTACCTCTGGTATTCACCCCAAGAGTAATGGGCAGGTGGAGAGAGTGAACCGGGATGTGGGTAGGTTTCTGCGGTCGTATTGCCAAGACCGGCCCGGGGAGTGGGCGAAGTTCATCCCATAGGCAGAGATGGCCCAGAACTCACTCTGCCACTCCTCTACAAACCTATCGCCCTTCCAGTGCGTGTTGGGTTATCAGCCGGTCCTGGTCCCGTGGCATCAGAGTCAGACCGAGGCTCCGGTGGTGGACGAATGGGTGAGGCGCTCGAGGGAGACCTGGGAGGCCGCCCACGGGTACCTTAAATGGGCCGAAGGGCGGCAGAAGGCAAGCGCTGACCGCCACCGCAGTGAGGCCCCCGTGTTCGCACCGGGGTACCGGGTCTGGCTGTCAACCCGAAACCTGCCCCTCCGCCTGCCCTGCCAGAAGCTGGGTCCGCGGTTGGTGGGGCCATTTAAAGTCCTGAGGAGAATAAACGAGGTGTGTTATAGGTTACAGCTCCCCCCTTATTACCGTATTAACCCCTCGTTTCATGTGTCTCTCCTCAGGCCGGTGGTGGCTGGTCCGCTTCAAGAAGCTGAGGTGCGGGAGGTCCCTCCGTCCCCCCTGGACATCGAGGGGGCCCCGACGTATGCAGTTCGGTCCATACTGGACTCAAGGCGTCGGGTGAGGGGCCTTCAGTACCTCGTGGATTGGGAGGGGTACGGCCCGGAGGAGAGATGCTGGGTGCCGGTGGAGGACGTATTAGACCCATCTCTGCTGAGGGAGTTTCACCGCCTCCATCCGGATCGCCCTGCGCCTCGTCCTCCGGGTCGTCCTCGAGGCCGGCATCACGGGGGGGGGGGGGGGGGGGGGGGGTACTGTCACGACTTCCACCAAAGGTGGTTCCTCTTCCTGTTTGGGCGGTGCTCGGTGGTTGGCGTCGCTACTACTAGCCATCACCGATCCTTTTTTTCCTTTTCCGTTTGTTTTGTCTTTGGTTCTTTCACACCTGGGTTCATTTGCTTTAATTTCTGTGTGTATAATTACCCTTGTTGCCTGCTTAGGTTTGTGTGGGATTATTCGTGTTATGTTGCTCGTTGAGGTTGTGCCTCAGGTTTATTCACGTTTATACTGAGTGTGTATAAGTTTAGGAGCGTTGTTTTTCCTCCTTCCGTGAGTACTGTGTTCTCTTGTGTCGTGGGCGTTTTTTGGGGTTTGGTATTGTACCTGTCCTTTTTTGTGGACTTGCCTATTAAAGACCCTACTTGGACATCTCTGCTCTCCTGCGCTTGACTCCTTCACCTACCTCTAACACATATCGCAACATGTACACAGTATACTAATACAAAGTAGCTCCATGCTGGCTGTAAACAGAGTGAGAGAAGCTGAAGCACAGGGAGATACAGAGGGAGAACTGGTCCTGCATGGCTCAGTTGGTAGAGCATGGCACTTGTACCACCAGGGTTGGCGGGCCACCCATACTTAAAATGTATGCCCGCATAACTGTATTTCGGTTTGGATAAAAGTGTCTGCTAAATGGCATATATTATTATTAACAGATAAATCACAGTGTGTGTCCACAGGGATCCATGTCACCATATAAGTATTTTCTATAGATGCATATTACAGTGATCTACAGTGTCTGCATCATGTATGTCACAGTATTAACTGGCTCTGCAGTGCTTAAGGCTGGGAGAAAGGCCTGTTGCGTTCTTCCATCTTCTTCATGTGCCTTCACAGGTACACAAAGGTCCTTCCCCAGGACAATATCATGATGCCGAAATCCAGGAATAGATATACCAAGTGAATTGGTGCTACAGTATACCGTGTTCTAGATATGGGGGGAATCTCAAATAAAAACAAAAATTATGTTAAACACAGTGGTGGTAAAATAAATGTCTCCCCAAAGACCAGTAAACACAGCATTATCCATCTTTGAAAATACTCCCTTTCACTGGACACATATTTTATAACCGTACCTTGAGCAACCATAATAGATCTGGAGCAATCCAGTTTGCATGCACACAAAAGGGGTTTTCTCAGGTGGCTTTCCACTCATTTACATTTTGAGAAGAAAACACACCTAGCAATATGCAAAGTATTTTAGCTGAAAGTAAACTTCCTTGGCCTTGCCCATTGCCACACTACTAAAGCCACTCATGGAGACACCATGTTAACTTATGATTGACAAAACCATGGGTTAGACCAGGATATAATAGAAAAAGGGGAATATAAATGGGTACTCCACTATAATACATTTATGATGCAATTAATTAAATAAAATAGCAGGAATTCATTTTTTAATTGGACACTTAATTGGATGAATAAGAATATATCCCGGTGTTGTAAAATTTGACTAGACTGGTAAGGATAAAATACTGCAGAAAGCACAATTAATTTACAGACAATACAATGTTCCACCCATTAAAGTAATTAAATACTGTGGCTTTGTGATTGAATTAGGTCAGATTCCATTTTGCACATTTACCATAACAACATTTGTAGGAAGGAGGATGTAGTTTCACAGCGCATAATGAATGTTTCTACTATATCAGAATACAAAGGACCACCTCTTGGCTCTTACCATCCTTGGTCTGTGTATGCTTCTACACACATGTAAAAACAACACAATCACACATATAAAGAAAATAAGAAAGTTAAAGATTGAGATACAGGTTATGTAGCATTAAACTTCTCTGAAAGAGATCATTATTTTTCAAAAAGAATGTTTGGTTTTATTAAACATATATTCATAATATACCTGTACAATTATAGCCATACAAAATGGGCCTCAAAATAACCACAATATCAACATGAGTACAAAAAGGATTTCAGAGTCTCAGAGGTTAACCATAACTTGCTGTCAAGGACACTTTAATATGAAAGAAAAAATGTTTTCAGGCAATACTTCTGCCAATTTCATTATTTTGGTGATGGTGTGTTTATGAACTGTTGCTCATCAAAGATGTTTGCGTATACGATTTTCATTCTCATTCTCTGTTTTATTATTGATAAACTGTCAAACTGTGTTATTTTGCACTTAGTGCCGATTATCCTTTCCCACTTAATTTTCAGAGAAAAATTACACTAAACTAAGCATCAATATCCAGCATTAAATACCAGTATATACTAATCACTTTATACTGTAGATCTAACACAGGGATACTGTTGACGTCAAGCAGTAGCAATGAATTAAAAACTTTTAATAAAAAATACAATATAAAATGGTAGCAAATGCATGAACAGATCAAAGGTGTGACAGAACAAAATGTTTACTGAAGGAAACAAACAAAACAATAAAAATACCCCCAAAAAATTCTAAAAAGCTTGGGTGAACAACTAAAGCTTTGTATATGGCAGCTCTTTGAAGACTCCTCTAAACCCTTGGCCGGCAGCCACTTCTGTGGTATATGATGGTTTGGTTTTCTTGCTAGGGGACCGCTAGCAGATGTTCCAGTTAGCTGGGTTATTTTTAAATTCCCTTTCTTGAAGCAATACAATCCAGCCCAGCATGTATCTTAGAAACCTCAAGAACATTGTGGAGAAAGAAGAATTTTAAATCAAACTTTCAAATAATTATAATGCAGGAAACCGGTCCGGGGCACCTCATTTTTAATTGGCTTTATTTAAGGATTAATTTAAATGGAGATTTAATTTTAATATCAGTTCTTTGTGGAATTAATTTAATCTTAATTAATCACTGCATTATCAAGATCAGTAAAACAATACTTATCTTACTCTGTGTTTTTCAATAGTATATTATCTAAGATGGCCTTTGCGTTTAGTCTTTTCAACCATTCCATTCTGTTGAACATCTAACCATTTTCTTAAGAATTTGAAATAGATTCATTGCATCTGGGCGTAGATTCTCTGCGTCAGAACATGAGATTTCTTCCCCACATGACAGTGGGGGAGTTTAATCTTGGCCATCTACATACATTGAGCCACCAAAACAGTGCCACTGTCCATGTTTTCCTCTATGTGGCTTTATACCATAACATTGCCTACACATCCTACAACATTGCCTGCCTATTCTAACCCTTCCAGGCTCTTTGTATTTCTATCATTGGATAAATCCATTGCACCATACCCATATGCTTCAATCTCTTATGGCACCATTTCCCTGTCCCATCACCAGCATCCGTAAGCCGACCGGTCAACATCGTTGCAGCTACAAGTCCTGTCCTACGAAATATCTAGACAGAAATGGGAAGACGTTCCCCACCAGGATATTCCCACAGTTCCCTAAAGGAGAATGAATTCCTCATTTCTACTGCAGAGGAGCGAGGAAAAAGTCTGGGTGTCTCCTCCCGTGCAGACAGCTGGACAAAACAGAATAAAGGTAAGCAGCAATGGCTAAAAGGCTTGGCTGGATGCTGTGGTCAGATGTAGTACTCCCTGTTGTCCCTGAGGGTGGCGCTGTCGTGGAGGTGGAGCTCTGTCCGGTAGGCTGATTCGGCCCGGTATACCGGTTCGGCCTGGTAGGCTGCTTCTCTCCGGTAGGCTGTTTCCAGGTTGTGTCGGTGCTCCTTCTCCTTGATGCTGGCATCTCTCTGGGCTTGCCGGTGTTGGTACAGGAAACGGGTCATCACCGCCACCACACACAGAGTGATGAAGATCACCGCTGACACCACTCCTGTAGACGAGCAAGGGTTAGTTATGACATCAAGGGTTAGGTTATCAAGGAGACAACCACAAAAACTAGTGTAAGGTAAGAGAGCGAGAGAAAGGAAGAAAGAAAAATAGGCTAATTTCATATTAAGACAGGAACAATAAATTAAGACAAAATAGAGAAACAAACCTCCTATTACTGCTGAATCATGCCGGGTGTCATTGCCTTGCTGCTCCTTATCTTTGTTTGCTTTCGCAGCTTGATCTGGCAGAGAAGAAAAGAGAAGCCGGCTAATTAATTAACTTTCAGTAATGAGTGAATGAGCTGTGCAGCCAATGGATGTTCCTCAACAGGGTGTATGTGGCAGAAGATAACGTATTTTTGTAACTGTGTAAACAATGATAACAAAACTTCCATTAGGCTTTCAGGCATCAGCTCATTGTGGTGTCGATTCGTTCCTGATTTATCCCTAAAATGTAATAATGATGCTTTAAGCCGGAGAAAAAACTGAACATCCACAGTTGATTCCACACACCTTCAAATGGCTTCCAGTATGAAAGCTGAACAGCTGTGGCATAGTAAACCAACAAATATATTTGTTCGACCTGAGTTTTATCCAGTTAGCTGAGTGGAGACTGTGTTTTACAATAGCTTACCTGAGAGTGGGTGTGAGGTTGTTGAGTCAGCCAGCACCCCACAGTTAGACTCCACCAGGTGACCCCGTACGCTGACCAATGAGCTGCCACGGTTTAGTAGCGCTGCCTTCAGTGGAGCCACGTGATTGAACTGGACTGATGAGAGGCAGCCAATGAAGCCCTTAGATCCTGCCTGCATCACCTCCTCATCAAAATTCTCTCCTCCTGTAATTCAGAATTAACATTGAGCTGTTAAAGCAGTATAGTCTGTCACTGGAAAGGAAGTTATCCCACAAGAGAACAAGTTTCTTGTGAGCTAAAACAAACAAAACATATATCAAATCAAATCCAATTTTATTTGTCACATGCGCTGAATACAACAGGTGTTGCTTACTTACAAGCCCTTAACCAACAATGCTTTAAGAAGTAAATAAAAATAAAAAAAGTGTTAAGTAAAAAATAGATAATAAAAAAATAACAAATAATAACAAATAATTAAACAGCAGCAGTACAATAACAAGCAAGGCTATATACAGGGGGTACCGGTACAGAGTCAATGTGCGGGGACACCGGTTAGTTGAGGTAATTGAGGTAATATGTAGGTAGAGTTAAAGTGATTGCATAGATTATAAACAGAGAGTAGCAGCAGTGTAAAAGAGGGGTCTGGGTAGCCCTTTGATCAGCTGTTCAGGAGTCTTATGGCTTGGGGGTAGAAGCTGTTTAGAAGCCTTTTAGACCTAGACTTGGCACTCTGGTACCACTTGCCGTGCGGTAGCATAGAGAACAGTCTATGACTAGGGTGACTGGAGTCTTTGACAATTTTTAGGGCCTTCCTCTGACACCGCCTGATATAGAGGTCCTGGATGGCAGGAAGCTTGGCCCCAGTGATGTACTGGGCCGGACGCACTACCCCCATAGTTCTTGCGGTCGGAGGCCGAGCAGTTGCCATACCAGGCAGTGATGCAACCAGGTCTCTGACCTCCTCCCTATAGGCTGTCACTGTTGTGTCATCGGCAAACTTGATGATTGTGTTGGAGTCGTGCTATGTTATGCAGTCATGAGTGAACAGGGAGTACAGGAGGGGACTGAGCACGCACCCCTGAGGGGCCCCCGTGTTGAGGATCAGCGTGGCGGATGTGTTGTTACCTACCCTCACCACGTCAGGAAGTCCAGGATCCAGTTGCAGAGGGAGATGTTTAGTCCCAGGGTCCTTAGCTTAGTGGTGAGCTTTGAGGGCACTATGATGTGGAACGCTAAGCTGTAGTCAATGAATAGCCTTTTGCTCAGTACAGATGTTGCCTGTAATCCATGGCTTCTGGTTGGGGTATGTACGTACGGTCACTGTGGTGACGACGTCATCGATGCACTTATCACACCAGTATCACTACTTGCACATCATCATCTGCTCATCTATCACTCCAGTGTTAATCTGCTAAATTGTAATTACTTCGCTACTATGGCCTATTTATTGCCTTACCTCCTCACGTCATTTGCACACACTGTATATAGACTTTCTTTTTTCTTTTTTTTCTGTTGTGTTATTGACTGTACGCTTGTTTATTCCATGTGTAACTCTGTGCTGTTGTTTGTGTCGCACTGCTTTGCTTTATCTTGGCCAGGTTGCAGTTGTAAATGAGAACTTGTTCTCAACTAGCTCACCTGGTTAAATAAAGGTAACAAAAAAATAAAATAATTGATGAAGCCAGTGACTGATGTGGTGAACTCCTCAATGCCATCAGAAGAATCCCAGAACATATTCCAGTCTGTGCTAGCAATTTCTGCTTTTATGATGTACAAATTAGTCATTGTGGAAGATATGTATGCAGAGCATATTTAATAGATCTTCATTTGTATGCTTTTGATTAGAGGAATGAGTGAGTAGGATACAGAGCGAGAGAGAGAGAGAGAGTTGGCTTTCTGCTTAGGTTATTGTATACAACTTTTATTTGCTCTCTGTCAAAACCCTTTTAGTCCCCATCAATGAATCTTTATTCAGCCTTTATTAGATTCAGCCTCCCCATCAATTAATCTTTATACAGCCTTTATTAGATTCAGCCTCCTTTGCCTCCTGAATTAAAGATAAAGGTTTCTATGGCAACAGCAGTGAGGGATATACAAATAATTATGCTACAGCATTGATGGTAAAATCTTTAAATCTGCATGTCCGGTTTTACAAAAGCTATTCTGAGAACGGGTTTGAAAATGTGGAGAAATAGGTGTGAACAGCATCACATAAAGTCATGAAACAACACACGTGTGCGCATGGTCCTCATTTCATTATTCAAAATAGCACCATGCATGCGTAACAGTGTAGGTTCCGTCCCTCTCTTCGCCCCAACCCGGGCTCGAACCAGGGACCCTTGCACACATCAACAACTGACACCCCACGAAGCATCGTTACCCATCGCGCCACAAAAGCCGCGGCCCTTGCAACGCAAGGGGAAACCCTACTTCAAGTCTCAGAGCGAGTGACGTCACTGATTGAAATGCTATTAGCGCGCACCACCGCTAACTAACTAGCCATTTCACATCAGTTACACTCACCCCCCCTTTGACCTCCTCCTTTTTCCGCAGCAACCAATGATCCGGGTCAACAGCATCAATGTAACAGTGTAGGTTCCGTCCCTCTCTTCACCCCAACCTGGGCTCGAACCAGGGACCCTTGCACACATCAACAACTGACACCCCACGAAGCATCGTTACCCATCGCGCCACAAAAGCCGCGGCCCTTGCAACGCAAGGGGAAACCCTACTTCAAGTCTCAGAGCGAGTGACGTCACTGATTGAAATGCTATTAGCGCGCACCACCGCTAACTAACTAGCCATTTCACATCAGTTACACATGGCAGTATCATTTCATAGGCGGGCTTACCAATGACTTTGCCCAAAGTCAAGGATCTGATTAAGATCAACTCCGCATCAGATGACAGGGTGTACTTTCTGTGGATGTCCTGATCGATCTGGGGGAATGTGGAAAGCAATCAAGTAATAAAAACGAGGATTACAGGAAATACTGATTCATCTAAATGGCTGCAGATTGCTGTAGTCCAGCTAAATTGATTGGGAACTAAAGCACTTTCATAACAGTATACAATATTGGCCAGATGCTGCGAAGGAATTACACTGCACAGGATCTACACCTCTTGTACATGTATCCATTGCTCACCTGTAGGAAGACATCTTTTCCCTGACGGTGGATTCTGATACGGTGGAGGCGTCCGTCTGCCAGGCTGCTAGGGCTGGGGCTGAACACATCTGGCTTCCTGTACACATGGAGACGGTACCAGATCTGGAGACTCCCTGCAGAACACAACACAAACTGGGTAAAAACCATGCATTGAAAGATCAAAAACTCACAGTGCCTTCGGAAAGTATTCAGACTACTTGACTTTTTGCAAATTTTGTTCGGTTACAGCCTTGTTCTAAAATCGATTAAATTACATTTAAAAAAATCAGCAATCTACGCACAATATGCCCATAATGAGAAAGCGAAAACAGTTAAAAAAATAAAATAAAATTGCAAATGTATTATCTGCGTAAGTATTCAGACCCTTTGCTATGAGACTCAAAATTTAACTCAGGTGCATTCTGTTTCCGTTGATAATCCTTGAGGTGTTTCTACAACTTGATTGGAGTCCACCTGTGATAAATTCAGATGATTGGACATGATTTGGAAAGGCACACACCTGGCCCACAGTTGACAGTGCATGTCATAGCAAAAACCAAGCCATGAGGTCGAAGGAATTGTCCGTAGAGCTCCGAGACAGGATTGTGTTGAGGCACAGATCTAGGGAAGGGTGGCCTCTATCATTCTTTAATGGAAGAAGTTTGGAACCACCAAGGCTCTTCCTAGACCTGGCTGCCCGGCCAAAATGAGCAATCGGGGTAGAAGGGCCCTGGTCAGGGACCAAGAACTCGATGGTCACTCTGACAGAGCTCCAGAGTTCCTCTCTGGAGATGGGAGAAACTTCCAGAAGGACAACAATCTATGCAGCACTCCACCAATCAGGCCTTTATGGTAGAGTGGCCAGACGGAAGTCACTCCTCAGTAAAAGGCACATGACAGCCTGCTTGGAATTTTCCAAACGGCATCTAAAGACTCTCAGACCATGACAAACAAGATTCTCTGGTCTGATGAAACCGAGATTGAACTCTTTGGCCTGAATGCCATGCGTCACGTCTGGAGGAAACCTGGTACCATCCCTATGGTGAAGCATGGTGGTGGTAGCATCATGCTGTGGGGATGTTTTTCAGCAGCAGGGACTGGTAGACTAGTCAGGATTGAGTCAAAGCTGAATGGAGCAATGTACAGAGAGATCCTTGATAAAAACCTGCTCTAGAGCACTCAGGACCTCAGACTGGGGCAAGGTGCACCTTCCTACAGGACAACAACCCTAAGCACACAGCCAAGACAACACAGGAGTGGCTTTGGGACAAGTCTCTGAATGTCCTTTAGTGGCCCAGCCAGAGCCCGGACTAGAACCCGATCGAACATCTCTGGAGAGACCTGAAAATAGCTGTACAGCAAAGCTCCCCATCCAACCTGACAGAGCTTGAGAGGATCTGCAGAGAAGAATGGAGAAACTCCCCAAATACAGGTGTGCCAAGCTTGTAGCATCATACCCAAGAAGACTCAATGCTGTAATCGCTGCCAAAGGGTCTGAATACTTATGCAAATGTGATATTTCCTTTTTTTATATGTAATACATTCACAAACATTTATAAAAACCTATTTTTGCTCTGTCATGGGGTATTGTGTGTAGATTGATGAGAATTATTATTTTTGTTTAAATACATTTTAGAATTAGGCTGTGATGTAATAAAATGTGGAAATTCAAGGGGTCTGAATACTTTCTGAAGGCACTGTACCTTGATGTGTGGGACTATTGGACTTGTTTAAACCTTGCATCGAAGTCAATGTGAGGACTATGCAAATATCTCTAATTATCATTCGGGCTAAAGTATGCACCAAAATGAAAGCGTATTTTGAAATATCCATTAATTTGCCCTTTTGGTGCTTTGGAAATGTTATTGCCTTGTTTCTTCGAATTTGGCAATTTTCCATGAGCTGTGCCGATGAGATTGTCCCAAGAGTTGTTTATTCATTAAAACGCCAGAGGCTTGACAATAACCTTTAATTTAAATAGATAAACTTATCTCATGAGGATCACCTCACCTTAACCTATTCAATGCCCCACGCACATCTATCAATCTAAATTAGTTTGGAATGCCAAGAACTATATAAATGAAAATAGCATTATGACTGAATGAAAGAAAGGAGACAGGTTAAAGAAGGATTTTAAGCCTTGAGACAATTGAGACATGGATTGTGTATGTGTGCCATTCAGAGGGTGAATGGGTAAGACAAAAGATTTAAGTGCCTTTGAACGGGGTATGGTAGTAGATGCCAGTCGCACCGCTTTGAGTGTGTCAAGAACTGCAACGCTGCTGGGTTTTTCATGCTCAACAGTTTCCCGTGTGTACCTAGAATGGTCCACCACCCAAAGGACATCCAACCAACTTGACACAACTGTGGGAAGCATTGGAGTCAACATGGGCCAGCATCCCTTTGGAATACATTCAAAACCTTATAGAGTCCATGCACTGACAAATTGAGGCTGTTCTGAGGGTGAAAGGGCATGCAACTCAATATTAGGAAGGTGTTCCTAATGTTTTGTACACACCAGTGTGCTTCTCTATTGATGCCCGTCAACAAAAGAGTGATGAAATTAAGATCCTACATTTGTAGATGTATAAATAGTTATCCTCGAACAGCCTCAATCTTCCTCCCACACACACGGCACTAGATCAGAGAGGCAGAGAGCTTTGCATTATCAAGTGAAGATGGGTCAATACTACAATTCCAGCTCAGTTCGGCGAATGGTTTTATCTTGTGTTTGAGAAACCCCTGACAGTGCCCGAGTGTCGGAGATTACCGTGGATGAAATGTCCTCCTGATCCTCCAATATTTACAAAGGCGTGACTCTTCCACATGCCTCGATGAACACAAACGAGCATAAAGGAGCAATGACTTAAAGAAAAACGGGTGTAACTCAACACGATGCTGGCGGGCTTTCTGTTCTACTTGGAAGGATGTCAGATTAGAGGTCTAAGGTGCGTGATCTGGAGTGTTCATGGCTTCGTTATGGATGAGGCTGAATAGGCTTAGACATATTGCTGAACCTGATCTGTCAAGGTTCAATTCTTTTTTTATTCCATTATGTAATGGATGGAAATATTCTCAACATGACATATTACTTCTTCCATATTTGTGAAGGGACTATAATTCCATCATTCTATAAAAAAAAACAGATTGCATTTTTTGTGTTGAAGGTTGTGCAAGGCAACTTGGTTCTTTCAGCCTTTTGCTGTGAGGTACAATGGGAGAAAACACTCCTCCATATAATGAGATTAAATTCTGAATTTAGAGTTGCACTCTGCTAGCTAATTGAGGCATTATAACCCCCTTTTTGCTAAAGCCTTGGTGGAGTGCCAACCTTTTGCAGAAATATGTTCAAAGCATGGACAGGACACATTAGAAATGATTCAATTATTGTACGTACTACAGACCAGTGGAGGCTCCTGAGGGGAGGACGGCTTATAATAATGGCTGGACTGGAGTAAATGGAATGGTATCAAACACGTGATACCATTCCCTTCACTCCATTCTAGCCATTGCACTCCATTCCAGCCATTATTATAAGCCATCCTCCCCTCAGCAGCCTCCACTGTTACAAACAAATGACTGGTAGAGGTGTCCCTACCATTGAGTGCCAGGATGACTGCTATGTACTGCTGGCTGAAGGTGCTGACAGTGAGCAGCATGGCAGGGCTTTGTGTGGTCATGAAGCTGAAAGCCATGTTCTCTCTGGCCCTAGTGCTCTCTCTGTAGACTCTGGACGCCAGGGAGCTCCTGTTCTGCATCACAGAGAAAGGCTCCTGGAAGGTGTAGGTCACCGACGACTCTCTGTCAAATGACACAGACACCTCTGCATGGACACAGAGAGAGAGGATGTATCATTAGGGGAGTCATGCTATTATACACTGAATTCATTACATCAATTGTTGATCACATTTTATAAGTTGTAGCTGCACTTAGCTGAACCTAATCACCAGTCAGAATAAAACAAATGACCAACACTCCTGACAAATACACATGTTCTGTCAATGTCATCGGACGAAATAGAACGACATGTACCTCCTATAAGAAACAGAGCACCCTTTGTTAAGGAAGTGTCTGCTCCGTGATAATGGAGGCCTAAATTAGTGTGAATGTGAGAGCCAGATCCTCTCAGACAGACCAGAGAAAGCAGAGCAGCAAGGATTTGTCATCTCATCTTCTCCCTCTTTGATGTCTTTTTCAGATGGACTCCAATCTGCACTCTGAATGCCACTGATCTCAACACCTCCACTTTAAGAGCAAAGTGAACACCTCTCAAAACATTCCGTTCTTTTCTCTTCCCCTGTTCTCTTCAAAATTATTCATGGACAAAGACAGATATTGCATTATTATTGCTTTGTCTAAGCACATTCTCAGCGAGTTTTATGTTTTCATAACTAAGTTTCATAACAAGTCATGACTTAGTGGAAAGAGAATGAAAAGCGCTCCACCCACACAAGAGCAGACGGTGGAAATAAAGAAGAATCTACAAAGACAGAACAGGGTTATGATAAGTCAATATTGCTTTTTTTCTTAAACATGATTGAAGGCAAGGATTGCTTAACTGGAAAGAGGCTCAGGAACAAGTATATCCAGTGCTTCAGAGAAAAACAAGCTATCTCAAAATATGCAAGAATCCCACACATGCGGCAGTCGCTACATCATGCTTTTTTGCTTAAAACTGCTCTTTCTAGCCTCGTTCATACCTGTGGCTAACATGGCTGTGTTTACACAGGCAGCCGGATTCAGGTCTTTTTTTTCACTAATTAGTATTTTCACCAATCACATCAGATGTTTTCTCATAATTTTTCAGAGATGATCTGATTGCCAAAAGACTTAGTGAAAATAGTGAAAAAATAGAATTAGTGAAAATAATATCAGAATTGGGCTGCCTGTGTAAACGCATCCAATGTGTCCTTTGTCCTGATCTTATTTACTTTCTGATTGTGCCCACATTGTAACTGTTGCATCAACACATGGTAGTAAAATGTGTCTCTTATCCATCCACTGTCTCTGCATTGTGATCAGATATCCTGGTCCCTCCCTCTATGCTAATTTTTTGACAGATATTCTTTCAAAATAATATTTATTTATTTTAAGACACATATTGATGCCATAAATCAATGGCATAAATATGTGTGAATGATTTTATAGGGCGGGATGATGATTTAAATGGTTTCACTGTGGTGATCCATCTACAGTTGTAAGATATCCAGACACAATGCATCTGACGTAGGTGTTGAGGAAGATCAGATCACAGTCAGATCTTTAATCATCTACACTTGTCAAAAAAATGTGGGCACAATCAGAATGTGGAAAAGATCAGGACAAAGGACGCATGTTAGAGCCAAGTATTAACAGGGCTTCTGTTGTAAAGTATGACTGTTCAAAACCTGGCAAGGTAAAAAAAGAGTTTCCACAGGGGAGTGGAGAAGTGTACATATGAGTGTAAAGGTTCACCAAACCCATGGTTCGGTACCTATTGTTGTTTTGGAGTCACGGTTCGGTTCGGTACAGCGGGAAAATGAAATGCCATTCAGAATGTTCCTGGCATTGTCTGTTGTGACAGGGTTGTTATGTTGGGCATCTCAAGTTTCCACTCTGATGCTGTGTTTGTAGCCATGAGGCAGGTGGAGTGCCAGGTAGCCTAGTGGTTAGAGTGTTGGGCCAGCAACTGATAGGTTGCTAGATCAAATCCCTGAGCTGACAAGGTAAAACAATTCTAATAATCTGCTGTTCTGCCCCTGAACAAAGCTGATAACACACGGTTCCTAGGCAGTCATTGTAAATAATAATTTGTTCTTAACTGACTTGCCTACTTAAATAAATTAAAAAAAGGTGGAAGTGTATCAGTTGTAAATACCAGTTAGATGCGTTTATGTGATTTGAAGTCGTTGAGAAACGCAAATTGGCTAATGGCCAACAAGCTGCATAAAGTACAGCTATCATGCTTACAAAATTGTATAGAGCTAAAAAACAAACAATAATATATTGGTTTTTATAAATAATGTTTTGCTGTTGCATTTAACTTCTGGAAATGCTGTTCTATAGTCTGTTTCCTTAGTAGGTGACGTCAGAGGTCACCATGTGGGAGAAGTGGGTGCTCAGGATGATAGATGAGTTTCCCACTAGTAATTACCATTTGGAGGGCCGTTCAAGTGGATTTTTCCCAGTCGTATGTGGTAAATTCCCACTTAGTTAGGAACGCACCGTGACACTGCCTCCTTGAGTGCCAGATGCGCAGTTGTGACTCTCATAAAGTCTGTAGCACTGTACCTTTCCCACTCTGGGGTAATGTGATGGGCTGTCACTGTTAAGTAAGCGCAACACAGGGTGAATTGGCCAATTCATTGAAAAGTTTGCCTTTGGCTTGTTTATATAGCTGGGTTAGCTGACAACGTCACTAACACAATGCGCATGCTTCAATGGGGCAGAAGTCCGTGAGTTGTTATGACTCTGAATGGCCAGATGGCTAGCAACAATGACAAGACTGCCATGTGGCGAATCGTGAGTGTCTAGTTTCAGCCAGTTTCATCTTGTTCTTGTTTGAGGTGTTTTGACTGATTTCATGTCAATGCTAATATGGTTAGCTAGCTAACCAACAACTGTAACGATGTATTTAAGAGACAATAAGTGCTCATTGTGCACATTTATTTATGTTTTCAATAAACATTGAAGACTAAATATTGTTTACATGGTGTCAAGAATCTAAGCCAACCCCGTATGTTTTGCCCCATATTTACGCATGTCTTGGTTTTGTTGCTAAACAACAAACCCATCTATAGAGCAGGTATTAAGTGTTTGCTGAAATGGGTGCTGGTGGGAAGGTCATAACGGGACTCGAGCACTTTCACGAGGTGCTGAAACCCCCATTCTGAACCACCATGAATGGGCGCATATCCGTGTCTATAAACCAAAGACTACAAAATGTAAACACAGCCTACCAATCGCTCTTTTTTTTGGCCCGGTCAGAATCAGCTGGCAAGGAATGCTTGAATGCAGAGGGGAGAAGATATTGTGTTGTTTTTTTCTTTGCGTTTCCATCTTGCTCTGGCTGCATAGGCTATTCTCATTGAGTGTGGCGACATACTGTTAACGTTTTATCCACAACTCTCTGTCCATCATCGTTGTAATTTACTGGGAAGCCAAAATGTTCCCAAGTTGTAGATTTAAACGATGACGGAGGATCGGCCACCGAACCGTTCGGCATGAATATGTGTACTGTTACACCCCTAGCTGTACAATACCAGTTGCATATGGATGTCATCACTCTATTGTATAATACATGCAGTGTGATGAGGACCTGGAGCATGTTCCAAGTACCAACTGTCTTAGATAAATTATTAATAATTTCAAAGTGTAAGCCTATTCTTATGTCTTAATCATTGTGTTTTAAGTGTTTTTCCATTTAATAATTCATCATAGACAATCTCATGAGTGATCCCATTTACATCTAGTTTTTTGGGGGCATATCCTCACAGACCTTCCTTGCAGGAGGGTCCCCCGTAAGCAGACTGGGAGCAGTCACAGACATAGCCGCTGTTCTTCTCGATGCACCTCCCTCTGTTGTGGCAGAGACTGCTGGAGCCGCTGCAGTGGCCGGGGCAGCCCGCACTTACGCCCGGGGTCATCTTAGCCCGCTCCTCCAGGTTAAAGGTCATGCCATTTATATTCAGAGTTCTGATGCATCCCATGAAGCCCCTCTGCCTGGCCGCTGTTCCCCCTGGAGGAGGGACCATAGGTTATAATGACTTGATATGGCTTTTACAGTGTTATAACACATTTCTAATTAGTATATTATGCATAATATTCCACAGAGTACTATCTGCTGTTCCTACTAGAGGTGAGACTGCAGTTTATAGCTAGTTAATAACGCCTAATAGAATGTTATAACAGATTTATAACTACTCTATATACATAATACAGTCCAGGAAACCCCTCTGCCTGGCTGCTGTTCTCCCTAGAGGAGGAGATGACACGTTATATACATTAGAAAACATTTCTAACTAGTCTTTATACATATGAAAGCATCCCACTGATTTACTGCAACCCTTGATTTAATTCCAGTAAGCATCTAAGACATCTCTGGAACTATTCATGTGTGAGAGGCCTCATTAAGCCTAACTATATGCAAATATGAAAGAATATCTATAACGATGAAGTGTTGGGCAGACCTTTCAAGCCATTATGAGCAGAAGAAACAGTATAGCTCCCGAATGACAAATCAAGATTTATGGCCAAATAAAGGTTTAATCTCAGGAAAAGCTCATTGGGAATTTCTTATAGGGAACCCATTCATGTGTGTAATGCCTTGGCATAACCAGAAAGTTACAGTGAAATAATGATAATGAATATGAAAAAGAATCTCTAATAGCATTATAATTCATACCATGACCTTCTGTCAAATTTGAGAACACTGTAAATCCTGAGATAGCAACTGTACTGAGACAATACAGTATATCTCTGGTGGAACTTGAGGGGGAAAGGCCACAATTAAAGGCTGCCTAATGAAATAAAATATATTATAATCTACTGAGGCCAAGGCCAGCCCTACCAACACACAGCTGGTTGTTGAGACTAAGAGCAGACCAGCCTATCCACAAACATCTAAGGCTATGAGGACAAGCCAGCCCTACCCACAAACAGCTGGCTGTTCAGACTGAGACTAAGGCTATGAGGACAAGCCAGCCCTACCCACAAACAGCTGGCTGTTCAGACTGAGACTAAGGCTATGAGGACAAGCCAGTCCTACACACAAACAGCTGGCTGTTCAGACTGAGACTAAGGCTATGAGGACAAGCCAGCCCTACCCACAAACAGCTGGCTGTTCAGACTGAGACTAAGGCTATGAGGACAAGCCAGCCCTACCCACAAACAGCTGGCTGTTCAGACTGAGACTAAGGCTATGAGGACAAGCCAGTCCTACCCACAAACAGCTGGCTGTTCAGACTGAGACTAAGGCTATGAGGACAAGCCAGCCCTACCCACAAACAGCTGGCTGTTCAGACTGAGACTAAGGCTATGAGGACAAGCCAGCCCTACCCACAAACAGCTGGCTGTTCAGACTGAGACGAAGGCTATGAGGACAAGCCAGCCCTACCCACAAACAGCTGGCTGTTGAGCCGGAGGCGGAGGTGTCCATCAGATGGAGCTTCCAGGAAGCGCAGGGGCAGCTGGTCCACCTGCAGAGAGGCCTCCTTCACATTGCGCTCTGCCCTCACATAGTGCCACTGCCTGTCATTCAGGGGCACATGGGACTTGACGGCAAGGACCATCCCCCCGTTTCCCACGTCAAAGGAGAACGTCACCACGGACGGAGCTGAGGGAGCAGAACAGGATGAGAATAGCTGATAGTCAGGTCACAGAGAACTCATCGTTCACATTTTGTACTTCCATTTTCCTGTCAACGGTTTCTCACATTTTCCCTTCAATAGAAGTACATCCGCACAATGAGTTCTGAGAATTTCCTTTCCCACCCCCTGCCACCCCTCTAACCCTCTTTCATGCTTTTTCTTTCTCCAGGCACATGGGTCATTTTCTGCATCTACTCAAAGCTAAGTTTACAGCTTGATGATATAGCGCTGTAATTGTGCTTTATAATACATCTTATAATTTAGATTACATTATGAAGTTTATATCTGGATGGACAGCTTGGAGAGCTTTTTGAAGCACGTCATCCTATATAACTACTGCTGTACACACGTTTTATAATAATATATTGTCCATAATGTCTATATACACCATTATATACGTAAAGTATATTTATATTACAGACTCAGACATTGCTCAACCAGATATTTCTTAATTCCTTTATTTTTTTGGGGGGGGGGATTTGTGTGTATTGTTTTGTATTCTTAGCTGTTACTGCACTGTTAGAGCTAGAAACATAAACATAAGCATTTCGCTGCACCTGCGATAGCATCCGCAAAATATGTGTACGCGACCAATAAAATTTGATTAGATTTGTGATTTTATGTCACATGTAATGCTCTCATGAAATGAAGTGCATATTATTTCTGAGCATGTGTGTGTTTGTGCGTGCGTGTGTGGCCCACAAACTCACAGCTAAGCTCCACTCTGATGAAGTCCTTGAGGCCCAGGTCCTCCAGAAAGACTCCTGATGGGACGCTGGTCTTGAAGTAGAAGGAGATGTCAGCGCTGAGCTCTGCCTGGAGGGTCGGGAAGTGCAGGTAGGATGACTCCTGGTAGAAGGACGCCGCATTCCACACAGACTCTAGAAAACAGGAAATACACATTTCTTCGAAGAGGAAAGTCTTGACTCACATAAGAAAGATACAGAGATGAGGATGAATATCTTGGGACTGAGTGGAGCGTTTGAACATACTCAATATTTCATCAGCATTTGGCCTGGAAAAACAAGGATGTTTAAAGGGACCATCTGTAGGATAAAAATGTAACAAAACAGAAGAGTTCACCTACTGTCACCATAACAACGCAGTGGGCCGATTCTGTAGATCGCCTCAGAGCCTGTTCTGTTGGTGTCTCCAATCACGATCTCACTCACTGGTAAGTGCTCTTTGTAGGAGAGGACTCCTGTGTCATTAGCCCTGCAATACAGAGAGGAGAGCATGCTCTCTGTGGAAGGAATCAAACAATGATGGAACCCTCGCCTCCCCTGTCGTGACCCACTTAATCTCAATATTTGACACAAGGTAATATACTGAATACTGTACAAATGTGGAAATATAAGATGAGACAAGAATTAGAAGATATGCACACAGATTCATAGATAAATCATATTGATGGACAGGGCAGTAGATACACAGAGAGCCATTTGCATTGTTACCATGAGTCTGTGTCAGCATCACAGTTGCAGAAGTAGTTCATGTCCATGCAGTTTTCCTCCAGGCTGCAGGAGCACTGCTGAACCCCTGGCAGGAAGCCTCCCCAGTAAGTCCGTCTCTCTCCACCCTGGTCCACCCACCAGGACAGGGGGCTGCCATCTGCACCAACCACAGTATTACAATTAGGTCCACATATAGAGTAGCATCATCTGTACAGCATCTGTTGGCATCCCATGACATTGTGTCAATGAACCCTCAGTGATGCCAGTCAGAGAGGCAGGGCTCATTTCCTGGAGCATCTGTAAGTGTCCCTGCTACAGCCATCCATCAGACAATATGACTCTGCATTAGAGACACTCCAGGCCTGTAGGGAGCAGCCCCTTAGCTCTCAGACTGTACTCTTAAGACAGGAGAGTGGTGTGAGAGTGGGGACCGTATAATAGGAACATTACATTGAGAGTAATTTGATAAGTGTGGGCATGGGGGTTTGTAACAGCGGTACTGGTCAAGTCACACTGACAGACATTGACAGTGTATGTTGTGGGATAACGGATTACAGTGTACCAACGTATGTTATCCAATATTCTTCTGCCTTTGGTCATCATGTCAAATTGACATTGTTACTCAATTGAAACAAAGCAGAATAGACCACCGAATACAGAAATGGTTTAGGAATAACAAATTATATGGAAATAAGATTAGTATATACAGTTGAAGTCGGAAGTTTACATACGCCTTAGCCAAATACATTTAAACTCAGTTTTTCACAATTCCTGACATTTAATCCTGGTAAAAATTCCCTGTCTTAGGTCATTTAGGATCACCAATATATTTTAAGAATTTGAAATGTCAGAATAATAGAAGAGGAAATGATTTATTTCAGCTTTTATTTCTTTCATCACATTCCCAGTGGGTCAGAAGTTTACATACACTAAATTAGTATTTGGTAGCATTGCCTTTAAATTGTTTAACTTGGGTCAAACATTTCGGGTAGCCTTCCACAAGCTTCCCACAATAAGTTGGGTGAATTTTGGCCCATTCCTCCTGACAGAGATGGTGTAACTGAGTCAGGTTTGTAGGCCTCCTTGCTCGCACACGCTTTTTCAGTTCTGCCCACAAATTTTCTATAGGATTGAGGTCAGGGCTTTGTGATGTCCACTCCAATACCTTGACATTGATGTCCTTAAGCTATTTTGCCACAACTTTTGAAGTATGCTTGGGGTCATTGTACATTTGGAAGACCCATTTGCAGCCAAGCTTTAACTTCCTGACTGATGTCTTGAGATGTTGCTTCAAAATATCCACATCATTTTCTTACCTCATGATGCCATCTATTTTATGAAGTGCACCAGTCCCTCCTGCAGCAAAGAACCCCACAACATGATGCTGCCACCCCCGTCCTTCACAGTTGTTATGGTGTTCTTCGGCTTGCAAGCCTCCCCCTTTTTCCTCCAAACATAATGATGGTCATTATGGCCAAACAGTTCTATATTTGTTTCATCAGACCAGAGGACATTTCTCCAAAAAGTACGATCTTTGTCCCCATGTGCAGTTGCAAACCGTAGTCTGGGATTTTTTATGGCGGTTTTGGAGTAGTGGCTTCTTCCTTGCTGAGCGGCCTTTCAGGTTATGTCGATATAGGACTCGTTTTACTGTGGATATAGATACATTTGTGCCTGTTTCCTCCAGCATCTTCACAAGGTCCTTTGCTGTTGTTGTGGGATTGATTTGCACTTTTCGCCCAAAGTACGTTCATCTCTAGGAGACAGAACGCGTCTCCTTCTTGAGCGGTATGACGGCTGCGTGGTCCCATGGTGTTTAAACTTGCGTACTATTGTTTGTACAGATGAATGTGGTACCTTCAGGCATTTGGAAATTGTTCCCAAGGATGAACCAGATTTGTGGAGTTCGACAATTGTTTTTCTGAGGTCTTGGCTGATTTCTTTTGATTTTCCCATGATGTCAAGCAAAGAGGCACTGAGTTTGAAGGTAGGCCTGGAAATACATCCACAGGTACACCTCAAATGGTATACATTTGCCTATTAGAAGCTTCTAAAGCCATAAGATCATTTTCTGGAATTTTCCAAGCTTTTTAAAGGCACAGTCAACTTAGAGTATGTAAACTTCTGACCCACTGGAATTGTGATACGGTGAATTTTAAGTGAAATAATCTGTCTGTAAACAATTGTTGGAAAAATTACTTGTGTCATGCGCAAAGTACATGTACTAACCGACTTGCCAAAACTATAGTTTGTTAACAAGAAATTTGCGGAGTGGTTGAAAAACGAGTTTTAATGACTCCAACCTAAGTGTATGTAAACTTCCAACTTCAACTGTACTATAATTTGAGTTTGGAGGGGTGGTAATTCTACACCAGAGGATTTGCCCATATTCATGCATTTGATGCTAAAATTATGTTTGATATAGAAGGTAGCAGGTAACCTAGTGGTTAGAGCGTTGGGTCAGTAACCGGAAGGTTGCTGGATCAAATCCCTGAGCTGACAAGGTAAAAGTCTGTCGTTCTGACCCTGAACAAGGCAGTTAACACCCTGTTCCCATCATTATAAATAACAATTTGTTCCTAACTGCATTGCTTAGTTAAAATATATATAGCCTGATTTTAATATTTGCATCAAGATTCTTTCAAAAAAGTTCAACCATCATGATGAATCGCAATAAATCAGTTGTTTGCTTTCCATTAGCGTCAGATATAGTTTGAGGATATAATTATGGTTTTGCGGAGTCTGGGATAAGAGCCAGGTTAATAATTCAACAAAATGCAGGGCATACACTTCCATAGATCAGCTTAATGGAAGTGGTGTCCGTGTCTTGTTTTCCAGTTAAATCAAAGTAATCACGAGGAAATTGGTTTCCAAACGTGCTCAAACAAAGGGGAAGATCTGATTAAATCTATATTTCCGTATAGGGATATGCGCTACCGTCTCAAGGAGTTAGGAATAACTTATTTATCAAGACCCTTCCAGAGAATAAATTACTTGGAATTTTCAATGACAGAAGAGACAAGGTGATGCTTTCATCTAGATAAATGGTGAGGGTAAATGTTTCCTGTTACTCAAATATGATGTTATGTATGATCTTCCTGTCATTATCGTGAAAAGGTGAGCAATATAAAGTTTCCCTTTTTCACGCAGATGAAACATGTACATATGAAGTAGAAGTTATCATGTTATGATAATCCGCTTTTTACAAATCCCTTCTTGTTTGCTTCAGTTCAACCTCTTTTAGTTTTGCACATTATGCAGCTTATATTTAGCATACGGATCTATTTCTGTCTCTGGCAAATGAAGTGTACGCCTGGCCATAATGATAACCTTTCTGTAAAGCTTCTTATGATGTAGCATGAAAAAAGCCATCTTTTATACAGCAGGATAGAAAGTGCATCACTAGCTAGGTTTCCATCCAATTGGCGACAGATTTTCATGCAAATATTCTAGAATCTGCATAAACTAAATATTAATATTTCCCACCAGTGCTATGTTTCCGCGAAAGTGACTTTTTGAGGATAAAAACCAGTGTGTGATGACGTAGTCAAGACGAAATGTACATTTTCGCTTAAGTTTTCATGTACTGAATACAAACCGAAAGTTCAATGTGTTTCCATTGCATTTTCAACTTTACCGACAGTTTTGTCACAAAAACTGTTGCGTTAAATAGCAAATGTGCCTACTCTGGTCTTGGTACCCGCGCTCTAGCCAACAGCTCACAGATACAGTGCGGGTAGGCTGTGAGGGTAGGCTAGTCTACATGATGAGATTATTATGGGTAAGAGCGAGAATGTTTTTATTTGTCAAACGGTAGTCAAGCATCGATCATCATGTCACCAGAATAAGAGCCGTGATATTTAATGGAAAGCAGCATCAAGCTCATCACCGCGCACTTTCACCACCCTGTGAAGTTCATCACAACTTATTTTATCTGTAGCCTATTATCTGTAGGTTATTATATCAATATTTGCACATTAAAGGCGTTTCCACCACCCTTTCCTACATTATACATTTTACCGACACAAAAAGATCCCAACATGTTGAATGAACAAATGATCTGTCTGCATTTATAAAATTACACCGAATCTTCCTGTTTCCATTACAGCTGTCATGATGTTTTTTGTACTTTATGACTTTACTTGCATAAAAAACTGGATGGAAACATGGTTACAGTGGTAATATAAGGAGCATCTTTTGTTTGCAAGTCCAATTACAGTGAGCTGTGGTTTTAAATCTCTTATTTTTTAGACAACAACGGTTTCTGAAGCATTCAAGTAAACAATGAAAGCAATTATGTTTTGTTTCATATCTACTGGGCCCGAAAATAAAAGTATTTTCTTCCTTTAATGATCTTGTTGTTTGGGCATAATAAAGTTGTTTATTGTCTGCGGTGACATTGTATTCACCTCATAGAGATCTGACTACATACATTTTTCATAAATGATTAACCTATAGTTGGGTTCTCCCCAAGCGATGAGAAAACTGAGGGAATAAAGGGGTCTCACTAGCTAGATGAATTCTTCAACTCCCCATGCGACGGCACACAAACAATGTTCAATAGAATTTATACAGCTGGGAATAGACAAACTCTACATGGACAAACAATGGGTAATAAATGGGTTGTGCTTCAGTTGCCTGCTAACTGAAATGTGCTAAATATCTGTAACTGAACTGTTTTGAAGAGATAAAGTTTCAATCACGTTACAAGCCAATACTGGAAATGCTCACCCCAAGTGTTAAAGAGGCGGGACTTCCTGCAGCTGTATACTACTTCCTGTTGACACTGCTCTGACCCGGCCACGAGGGCCATCAGTTGTTCAGTTGAGGCGCTGTAGTTGAACTTCATAACGTAGGGCTTTTGGAGAGTAGAACCCTGGACCCTGACTGGATCTGTGCTGTTGTGGGTCACCACTGTCCACACCTTGTCCTCTACACGCACAATATTGAGAAAATAAACAGGTTTTAGTTTAGTTTATTTTGACACTTTTAAAAACACATGTAAAAGGCACATGCATAAATAGAATAATTGAGGATGACAAGTCAGAAAGTCAGAGTCAGAATCTGAGAGCACAGTACTGATTGTACGTTAAGTTTCATTTCGGGGAGTGATTTGAATATGATGTATGATTATTCATGATCCTGTACCAAACTGGGAGGTATTTACATATCTGACAGTCCCCCTAATTACCAGTCAGTCTCTGTCAACCTCGCTAGAGTGCATTCTGATTTTACAGATATGAAATGGTCTAATGTGGCTGCTTCCCAAATAAATGGATAAAGGGAAAAGAAAAACGCATTTAATCCAGAATGTACCTGTCTTAAATAAAGCCCATGAAGATCAATGAAATAGACTGAGATTGATCTGAATCATCATAATATTGTTGGATTATGATCAATGGTAATCCGATCTAAAGTATAATTCTGGCTGAAAATCTAGATTAGTCTGACAACAAGATCATAAAGGCCATCAGTCTAAATGTCTATGTAGGGTTGAGGGCCAGGATGGCAGCTCACCTGTCATGTTGCAGTAGACCTGTGTCGCCCCCAGAGGTCCACTGCCATCTGGATCAATGGAGAAGTAGCCTGAGGAGCTGCCAGTCAACCTGTAGGCCTCACATGATGCCTCATAGATGGCTACAGAGGAACACACGGGAGTAGAGAATGAAAATACAATTTGAGTAGGGTAAATGTAATAAAATAGTCACAGGCTGTTACAAAAAGAAAAATGCTTGCAGAAACAGTTTTATTATGGGGTTGTGTATATTTTTATATGTTTCCATTTAAAATGTGATGGTGGCCTAGCAATAACTATAGTGTCTCGATCTCATCAAACACCCTCTAAGTACGCAAAACAATCTATGGCTAAACCATAAAACAACATATTAGATATGGAAATAGTGAGACTAGATTGTTAATTTACATAGTGAAACAGAATGGGAATAGTGATCAACCCTGTCGCATACAAACTCAGCAAAAAAAGAAACGTCTTCTAACAGTCAACTGCATTTATTTTCAGCAAACTTAACATGTGTAAATATTTGTATGAACATAACAAGATTCAACAACTGAGACATAAACTGAACAAGTTTCACAGATATGTGACTAACAGATATGGAATAATGTGTCCCTGAACAAAGGCGTGGGGGGGGGGGGGATCAAAAGTAACAGTCAGTATCTGGTATGGCCACCAGCTGCATTAAGTACTGCAGTGCATCTCCCCCTCATGGACTGCACCAGATTTGTCAGTTCTTGCTGTGAGATGTTACCCCACTCTTCCACCAAGGCACCTGCAAGTTCCCAGACATTTCTGGGGGGAATAGCCCTCGCCCTCACCCTCCAATCCAACAGGTCCCAGACGTGCTCAATGGGATTGAGATCTGGGCTCTTCGCTGGCCATGGCAGTACACTGACATTCCTGTCTTGCAGGAAATCATGCACAGAACGATCAGTATGGCTGGTGGCATTGTCATACTGGAGGGTCATGCCAGGATGAGCCTGCAGGTAGGGTACCACATGAGGGAGGAGGATATCTTCCCTGTAATGCACAGCCTTCAGATTGCATGCAATGACAATAAGCTCAGTCTGATGATGCTGTGACACACCGCCCCAGACCATGACGGACCCTCCACTACAAAATCGATCCCGCTCCAGAGTACAGGCCTCGGTGTAACGCTCATTCCTTCGACAATAAACGCGATTCCGACCATCACCCCTGGTGAGACAAAACCACGACTCATCAGTGAAGAGCACTTTTTGCCAGACCTGTCTGGTCCAGTGACGTTGTTGCCGGTGATGTCTGGTGAGAACCTGCCTTACAACAGGCCTACAAGCCCTCAGCCCAGCCTCTCTCAGCCTATTGCGGACAGTCTGAGCACTGATGGAGAGAGAGTGCGTTCCTGGTGTAACTCGGGCAGTTCTTGTTGCCATCCTGTACCTGTCCTGCAGGTGTGATGTTCGGATGTACCGATCCTGTGCAGGTGTTGTTACACGTGGTCTGCCACTGCGCGGACGGTCAGCTGTCCGTCCTGCCTCCCTGTAGCGCTGTCTTAGGCATCTCACAGTACGGACATTGCAATTTATTGCCTTGGCCACATCTGCAGTCCTCATGCCTCCTTGCAGCATGTCTAAGTCACGTTTACGCAGATGAGTAGGGACCCTGGGCATCTTTCTTTTGGTGGTTTTCAGAGTCAGTAGAAAGGCCTCTTTAGTGTCCTAAGTTTTCATAACTGTGACCTTAATTGCCTACCGTCTATAAGCTGTTAGAGTCTTAACGACCGTTCCACAGGTGCATGTTCATTAATTGTTTATGGTTCATTGAACAAGCATGGGAAACAGTGTTTAAACCCTTTACAATGAAGATCTGTGAAGTTATTTGGATTTTTAGAAATTTTCTTTGAAAGACAGGGTCCTGACAAAGGGACGTTTCTTTTTTTGCTGATTAGTATACACTATATATACAAAAGTATGTGGACAACCCTTCAAATTAGTGGATTCGGCTATTTCAACCTCACTCGTTGCTGACAGGTGTAGAAAATCGAGCACACAACCATGCAATCTCCATAGACATAGATTGGCAGTAGAATAGCCTTACTGAAGAGCTCAGTAACTTTGATAGGATGCCAGCTTTCCAACAAGTCAGTTTGTAAAATTTCTGCCCTGCTAGAGCTGCCCCAGTCAAATGGAAACGTCTAGGAGCAACAACGGCTCAGCCGTGAAGTGGTAGGCCACACAAGCTCACAAAACGGGACCACAAAACGGGGTGCTGAAGGGCGTAGCGGATCTTCTGTCCTTGGTTGCAACACTCACTACCGAGTTCCAAGCTGCCTCTGGAATCAACGTCAGCACAATAACTGTTATTTGGGAGATTCATGAAATGAGTTTCCAAGGCCGAGCAGCCGCACACAAGTCTAAGATCACCATGCGCAATGCCAAGCATCGGCTGGAGTTGTGTAAAGCTCGCGCCATTGGACTCTGGAGCAATGGAAACGCTTTCTCTGAAGTGATGAATCATGTTTCACCATCTAGCAGTCCGAGGGACGAATTTAGGTTTGGCAGATGCCAGGAGAACGCTACCAACCCCAATGCATAGTGCCAATTTTAAAGTTTGGTGGAGGAGGAATAATGGTCTGGGGCTTTTTTTCATGGTTCGGGCTAGGCCCCTTAGTTCCAGTGAAGGGAAATCTTAACACTACATCATACAATGACATTCTAGATTATTCTGTGCTTCCAACTTTGCGGCAACAGTTTGGGGAAGGCCCTTTCCTGCTTCAGCATGACAATGCCCCCAGTGCACAGAGCACTGACCTCAACTCATCGAACACCTTTGGGATGAATTGGAACACCGACTGCGAGCCAGGCCTAATCACCCAACATCAGTGCCCGACGTCACTAATGCTCTTGTGGATGAATAGAAGCAAGTCCCTGCAGCAATGTTCCAACATCTAGTGGAAAGCCTTCCCAGAAGAGTGGAGGCTGTTATAGCACCAAAGGGGGATCAACTCCATATTAATGCCCATGATTTTGGAATGAGATGTTTGACAAGCAGGTGTCCACATACTTTTGGTCATCTAGTGTATTTACACAATAAAACACAATGGGTACAGAGGTCAGCCCAGTCATGTCCCATGCAGCTGGAGAGCAGACGGGGACTCACAGTTGTGGCAGGTGGCTCCAGCGTATCCTGTTCCAGAGCAGTCACAGTAGAAGGTGTTCCAGGACTGGGAACACTGCCCTCCATGTTCACAGAAGTTGGGCAGACATCTGGAGAGACAGGGAAGATCAGACAGTGGGAAGGAATCCAAGTATCCTGGGTCTAGAGAGGCAAAGTCATGGAGACAGCAATGCTAAAACAATGTGGTTGTTCCCACTCTCTGACTGAACTGAACTAGCTGGAGATAATGGTTTTGATGACATTATAAAATATGCTTGAATGACGATGGCAGGTGTTTTGATATCTGTGACATCTTCTTAACAACAAAACGACTGTAAGACTTAACATTTTAATTATTCATTCTAATTTCACAGGGAGCGGTTTAAAGATGAGCATCTGCATACAAAACTCTCCAGTGACAATAGATTTAGCAAACAGAATATTGAGTTTAGATTTTCATAACAATTTTGTTATTGTTGATTTTTGTGTGGGGCTCAAATTCAAGTAAAGCAGGTGTTTGTGCCGGCAGTTGTTTGTAAACATGCATGGCTATGGCAGGTGCAAGCAACCCAACCCAACTCCACTCTCCTCACCCCTCTCCCACACGACAATGACATTTTTGCAAATTGTCTGAGGTCTCTGTAAATGTTAACAATATGCAGAAAAAGTACCAGTGAAACTGGCTATGGAAAGACACTCTGATTAATAGTGCCTTCCTCATGCCTCTGTACCTTCTAAAATTACCTGCCTTTTAAGCTTGCATATATTATTTAATTCCGCTTCAATTGTGAAACCTGTCCCAGGGGAGCTCTGGTTTAGTGGGGGTTGTACATACAACACAGCTATTACAATACCCATTTACCTATTTAGCACTACAAAAGGAGTCAACTGTTCTCCGGATAATGTTCAGGTGATGGTTTAATTACTGCTGTGCTATTTTTATTCATGCACACAGAAAAGGCTTTCGTGGACCATAAAATTATGCTGCTCAACTTGCAGAACTGTTCCTCCGCAATAAACCGGACAATAAAGTTTTAGTGGTCGGAGTGAATGGCAAGGAAAGCTCTTCAACAAAAGGTACTATAATCTCTTCGAGTTTTTTTGTGTTATGTAATTAGTTCCCTCGCTGACAAAGAAATGAATTGCTTTTCTTTAAAGTATGTCACAAGCCAAAGTGCTGAGTTAGGTTGGGCATGTCCCTCAATGGCTTTATAGAACATTTCTAGGAACCCATGGCCCCCACCTCCACGGTGGCTTGCGGAGGCCGCAGTCTTCCAGTCAACCTGCGCTGGCTGTTAGGGGACTGCCACCCTGAGCCTGGCAGGGTCCTGGAGGATGACAACTGCTCATGAATGATTTAAAGCTGGAGAATTGGTGATGGAGAGAGACAGAGGGAGGCCTAGCTTTGCTATGTTATACTCTTATTTATACAGGCAGTGTTGAGCAGGGGGAAGGATAAATCAACACTGTTTCTAAAAATGTAAGGCGATAGAAAGAACAACTCCCAGGGTATGTAGTAATCTTGTTTGATTGCAGTGATTTGTCCGTTTCAGTGGAGGTTACGCAATTATAAGTAGGTTGTCATTATATTGAAAAGGTTGAAGACGGAAGCCTTTTTTTATTGTGTTGATTATTGGAACCCCACAAGCATAAACACAGTGCTTAATCCTCACCACAGGAACGAAATACAAAGTCATTCAGAAATGGGTGCTGTTTAAATCACCAGTTCTCCAAAAACACTCCATGTTGCAGATCCTGAAATAGTGTATAGTCTAATTACAGTATAGCTCTGCATGTAGAGATCGGATTATTCATATTGTGCTTTGACTAATGTACTGGGCGCTGGTTCTATACATAAAAATAGCAAGACAATGTTCAAGATTTTAACACTAAGAAACAAGTTGCCCTTTTGAGCTTTGCCACATAATTATTTTTGCTTACTGTTTCTCATGCTGGGTTCCCAATTAAAATATGTTCGGTGAGGTGTCATAACATGAGACATTTTACTCCCGACACTTTTAGAAACACTAAAGAAAAATAAGCTCCTCTCCTCATCATCACTTCTCAGGGGATCTTGTCTCTTAAGTTAACTGGGTTTCATGGCATCCCAGTAAAAATTGTACAGTAAACTGCCAGTCTGGCAATCAGTCAATCGGCACTCTGACTCCAGTCACAGTTAATTAGAGACACAGTCGAAAGCAGTCCCAATCAGCTTCTTTTTATATTGCGCAACATAGGAACCTACCACGTTTCTATAATTACTCAACCCTCCTCAGTAATTACTGTAGACCCTGTAAAGGCTGCTGACTTCAAAGGTCCCCTGCCTTAGAATGTGTGTTAATGTTAATTTGCTCACACTTCAGCTGTGCGAAAAGGATTTCACAAGCTTCAGGTCCAAAATAAACTACAATGTTTTATACCAGCGCCATAAAATCAAATGAGGAGACAGCAATTATGTGCTTGCACAATCCAAACAGAGTTGCTGGAACATACTATATCAAACAAGGTCTGACAATAATCAAGTGTTAAGTTTTGTGTTAGTTGCATAAGCAAAAAACAAAAGTCCCATGCATATGCTTTGAGTTGAAGGTTGTCACCTTGGCACATAATTTCAAAATTGTAATATTGTATACAGCAATTGTGATACCTGTCATGGATGCCACATGTGTCAAACTGCAGCTCCTTGTAGTTTCCCAGTCGTCCTTGTTGCACCTGGTTCAGGTCCATGGGCTGGCTGTTGATGGAAATGAGACGCATGCAACCCTGGAATGCCAATGTGGGGTTCTCACAGCCTGGGTCAGCTGGGGACAAGGAGGGACAGCCTAATGGAACACACAGCAGAAGGATGTTTACGTAACAAAACATCTGCCAAAAAGTTACGAGCTTATGCCGCGACCGTTAGTGGTAGATGGTGGCATTCTGTCATCACAAGGGGGAGTTAGAACGCAGAACTATTGGTAGTCTAAACTGTGGCACAAATTTACAATCTTTTCGTAAATTAATGGAAGTGTTTTCAGTCTGAGTCTCTCTTCTCTGGCACTAGAGTCCTGCATCAGGCAACAACAACAAAAAACTGTCGGTGGTCCTGGAGTTAAGAGAGAACTTGGGTAAATACAATTGGGGAATTTCATTTGACATGTGGACTGAGGATTTTCGAAAAATAGGCACAGTGGGCTTTTGTTTTTTCTCCCTCTAAAAACATAAATAAATTGTTCTAAATAACAAACTGGCTTTATTTACATATTAGTAAGAATGTCTCACCCCATGTTCAAGTATGGCCTTTTCCCCTTTATTCAGATTACAACCGCTCTCTTTCGGTTATTTGAAAACGAAATCATCTCCAAAATATCGTAATTTTTTTAACAAGCCATAGAAAGTTGGTTGCAATTTCAGTTTAATCCACCAGAAAAGACAGAAAAAATAATACATCAAATATTGTGGTTAAACTCAAATATACTATTTGATTAACAAAAAAATAGCAATTGGAACCTTTATCAAGTGGAAGGGGGAGAAAGTAAGGAACACGTCTGTCGGCCCTGCATTAAAGAACAAAATTGGTTAAAGAAAATTGTGATAAATAAAAATATATACCAGTTTCATTTCAGGACCCCAAAAAATGACAGCTGTGCCATATAGATTGCAAAATAGTTGGGAAGAGATTTTAGATGTACCGATTCCATGGCACATGGTTTATGAATTGACATGTAATTTTCCATTAATGATAACCTACTGCAGGCCACTTCTGGGTTTGACCTTCTGAATTAATTATTAAATTGAAGATAGAAGCCAGCTCTTAATGAGTTCTGAGAGACTTACTATTATCCAACGATTATTAGTATTATTATTACTGAATGCCAGAGCTGGTCTTGATAAATCAATCAGATTTTTATTTGGAAATGTTAGGATTATGATTGTAAAATTAATCTGATTGTGATAGTAAAATGAATCAGCTGATGCATTGGTCCAGAGCCAGGAGGTCACGTCATTGGCGGAGAGTCAGGTGGCATTGGTGGAGAGTCAGGCGGAGAATAACGAGTTGAAGAGGGCGAAGAACGAGATGGAGTCACAATCCATGCCAGGCACAGCAGTGAGCTCTGGAACTCCACCTCCTGTTTGTGGACTCTTCAAACAACGTGCCATTGATGAAAATACCTGTCTATTTGTGAAAAAATCACCCTGATTAACTCTTTAGTCATATCACAGTTCATATATTTGCTTATGGTTTTGACTATACCTAGCGACCTGTTTAAATTATATGAGCAAATAATATTCCATTTAAGAACCTATTGTCTCACCCCATGTTCAAGAATGGCCTTTTTCCCTTTATTCAAATTACAACCGCTCACTTTCAGTTATTTGAAAACAAAATAATCTCGAACATATCGCTGATCTATCAGTAGTCTAAACTGTGGCACAAATTGACTATCTGTTGGTAAATTAATGGAGGTGTTTTCAGTCTGATAGTCTTTAATAAATACATGTTTTGACTGTTTTGACCAAGTTAATCTGCTCATGTTGTGTGTATTCAATTAATTGTGACATTGTGGTTACAATAAATAATGTAAACAAAATAAATCCTATTCATATTGAATAATCAGATGCGTGTTGCACTTTAAACATTTGGATAATAAATCATATTTAAATTGGTTGATTTTAATACTTCTGACAGCCACAATTCTAACTCCACCCATAACTTTTGGACATTTAAACATTCCCAGAAGGCATGGATTATTATAACCTACTTGTAGGCCTAAAATCTATGGGTGCAAACAACATTTCCATGATGGGCTATTAGCAGGACAACAGACTCTTCAACCTTTACAAAAGGATAGCTTGGCTAGGTGCAAAAAAAAAATCCCCCCCAACTTGCAATGTATTAAGTACTCTAAAGTTTTACATTTCAAACTCCAAACCTCATGCAACCGCAAAATGTCGGATAAAGCATACACTGTACAGTATTTCTTCATCAACATCTTCATGCTTTAGTTAATAAAAAATAATGATAAAAAAACTATTTCAAAATGTTTATTTCAACTATCAGCAGGACAATAGACTCTTGCCAAGATTAGGGACTTTAAATATATTAATGGATCCATATCGATTTACTATGGGAATAAATATCACTGAATTACATAGCATGGGGACTGGTCTTGATAATCAATCCGATTTTTATTTGGAAATGTTATGATTATTTTGCTCTTCATTATCACAATATTAAAAACTTTCAAATGCATTCATGAATTAAATCGCTTTAGCTGACATGTTGCGGTTCATCTGATGAAGGTGCACATGGGCCTATTTATATAATGAATATGAATTCAGAGGGCAGAAATGATTAAATATTAAAGCATTAGACCTCTCACTAAAGGTGTCAGTCATACAAAAGTTATACTTAAATCCGTACTGATTTTCTATCAAATTAGTAAGAATGTCTCACCCCATGTTCAAGAATGGCCTTTTTACCTTTATTCAGATTACAACTGCTCACGTTCGGTTATTTGAAAATGAAATAATACAATAAATATTGTAGTTAAACTCAAATATACTAATTGATAAAAAAACATTCATTTTCAATAAAATGTTTAAAAAAGGTAAAATCTTTGTAAATGATATCATAAATAGGACTGGTAGAGTTATGTCACACATGCAGCTAACATGGAAATGTCTGCTCTACCCAAAATTACTGCAAAAATGGAAGAGGGAAGTAAGTGGAAGGGGGAGAAAGTAAGGAACTTGTCTATCGGCCCTGGAGGTATTTTGAAAACATGTTCTCAAACACTTGTTTTTCACAAGGGTTATTAGCAGGACACAATGTGGTCACAAAAACACCTCGCTGACATAGGGTCCAGCATAACTCTTGATGATGTCATTGAACGTCTCGCCAGCTTTGATCCATGCCTTGGCCTGCAGCACGCAAAGTTCCCTGTTTGTCAGATGAATCATTGGGACAAAACTACAGAAAAGTACAAAACAAGAGAACACACATGGTTAATGTTCTGAATTTTTTTATATATTTATACATACAGTTGAAGTCAGAAGTTTACATACACCTTAGCCAAATACATTTAAACTCAGTTTTTCACAATTCCTGACATTTAATCCTAGTAAAAATTCCCTGTCTTAGGTCAGTTAGGATCACCACTTTATTTTAGGAATGTGAAATGTCAGAATAATAGTAGAGAGAATAATTTATTTCAGCTTTTATTTCTTTCATCACATTCCCAGTGGGTCAGAAGTTTACATACACTCAATTAGTATTTGGTAGCATTGCCTTTAAATTGTTTAACTTGGGTCAAACGTTTCGGGTAGCCTTCCACAAGCTTCCCACAATAAGTCAGGTGAATTTTGGCCCATTCCTCCTGACAGAGCTGGTGTATCTGAGAGAGGTTTGTAGGCCTCCTTGCTCGCACACACTTTTTCAGTTCTGCCCACACATTTTCAATAGGTTTGAGGTCAGGGCTTTGTGATGGCCACTCCAATACCTTGACTTTTTGCCAAAACTTTGGAAGTATGCTTGCGGTCATTGTCCATTTGGAAGACCCATTTGTGACCAAGCTTTAACTTCCTGACTGATGTCTTGAGATGTTGCTTCAACATATCCACATAATTTTCCTACCTCATGAAGCCATCTATTTTGGGAAGTGCACCAGTCCCTCCTGCAGCAAAGCACCCCCACAACATGAAGCTGCCACCCCCGTGCTTCACGGTTGGGATGGTGTTCTTCGGCTTGCAAGCCTTCCCCTTTCTCCTCCAAACATAACATAACATAATAGTTATATTTTTGTTTCATCAGATCAGAGGACATTTTGTAAAAATGTACGATCTTTGTCCCCATGTGCAGTTGCAAACCGTAGTCTGGCTTTTTTATGGCAGTTTTGGAGCAGTGGCTTCTTCCTTGCTGAGCGGCCTTTCAGGTTATGTCGATAGAGGACTTATTTTACTCTGGATATAGATAATTTTGTACCTGTTTACTCCAGCATCTTCACAAGGTCCTTTGCTGTTGTTCTGGAATTGATTTGCACTTTTCTCACCAAAATACGTTCATCTCTAGGAGACAGACTGCGTCTACTTCCTGACTGGTATGATGGCTGCGTGGTCCCATGGTGTTTATACTTACGTACTATTGTTTGTACAGATGCATGTAGTACCGTCAGGCATTTGGAAATTGCTCCCAAGGATGAACCAGACTTGTGAAGGTCTACAATTTTTTTCTGAAGTCTTGGCTGATTTCTTTTGATTTTCCCATGATGTCAAGCAAAGAGGCACTGAGTTTGAAGATAGGCCTTGAAATACATCCACAGGTACACCTCCAATTAACTCAAATTATGTCAATTAGCCTATCAGAAGCTTCTAAAGCCATGACATCATTTTCTGGAATTTTCCAAGCTGTTTAAAGGCACAGTCACCTTAGAGTATGTAAACTTCTGACCCACTGGAATTGTGATACAGTGAATTATAAGTGAAATTATCTGTCTGTAAACAACTGTTGGAACAATTGCTTGGGTCATGCACAAAGTACATGTCCTAACCGACTTGCCAAAACTATAGTTTGTTAACAAGACATTTGTGGAGTGGTTGAAAAACGAGTTTTAAAGACTCCAACCTAAGTGAATGTAAACTTCCAACTTCAACTGTCTATAAAATGTGTAACAGAGCCTTTCCATAAGTCCACTCAAGTTTCTTCAACTGTCTTCTGACTGAGATTAGAGCGATGTTGATGTTGTGCTGTGATGCCAGCAGATTCCAGATTTCCTTTGCCAATCACTCATTATCTTCAACTATCAGTGAGTCGATGGCTTGAATAGTCTTGTTGGAAATGGAAAACAATGTAAAAATGTGCAGCATACAGTAAAGACCAGCAGTCAATTTATTTAAGCATTATTTTTAGCATTATTAGGCCAACTATACAGTATTGTAGCCTACTGTACCTGTTCCTTTTCCTGGGCTTTCGCGTTCGGTGTAACACAGGCGAATAGCACTGTCCGTGACCATATTCCCCAAGTCTAACAGTATTTTACCAACATGTTTAATTATTCAAGGCTCCTTTCTCTTCTATGTGCTGGAGTTCTTTTAAGAATACAAAAGAAGCCATGCACACTTGATGGGCTATCAGCAGGACAATAGACTCTTACCGGGTCCACCAAATGCATTGTTTTATAACCACATCTGGATTGATCCATGACGAATTACTATGGGAATAAATATCACTGAATGAAAGAAATATTGGAAGAAAGTAGGCTAATGAAGGCAACAAATAGTTGTTTACTGGAACACCCTAAGTCATCCAATTGTTATAATAGGATTTGGCGGAGATTCAGGCGGAGAATGACGCGATGAATTGGGCGAGGAACGAAATGGAGTCACAATCCATGCCAGGCACACCTGTGAGCTCTGGAACTCCACCTCCGACTGGCAGAGTCACCATATGTGGCGGGTTCGTCAGGTCGTCGGTTCACCCTGACATTTCCATTCCTCTTCTGACAACAAAACTTGATGAACTGCTCACCAGGCACAGCAAAGTCTGTCCAGACTGTTATGCTGTTCTGCTATTCCAAGGATGTGTAACCGAAGAGAGATAACACGAGTTGACACAGAATACCAACTGGGATGGATACCAAGGCAAATGTGGCTTACCAGTGATCCTCCGGGTGTTCATCATTAATGCTGACTTTCAGAAGTTTCTGTCCATAACTGATGCAACCCGAAAAGGCATTAAAGACAGAGTAAATGAGTACTTCAGGTCATCGAGAAAGTCTGGACATGGCCTGCTCTCCCTTATGTAAGGAATTAGGCACATTACCATGTTTACTATGTAATGAAGGGTATGTTAACTTGTCAGACTGCACAGTAGCTTAATAAACATATGCATTTTGAAATAGTATTTTTTTTTATCAAAAAAAGTTCATTTAAGAATAAAGTAGACTAATGAAGGCAACAAATTGTTGCTTACTGAAACTCCCAAAGTCATCCAATTGTTATAATAGGATTTGAAGCAATAGCCTACTTGAATGTGGTCAACTATTTCAGCACTGTTTCGCGCTGCTCTGAGACAAACAAGACTACTTATTAAAACAGTTTTTTTTTTATCGAATTCAATAATATATTTGTAGCACTATAGATGCTGTGGTCAGTCAGAGTTGAGTCCTATTGTAAAGTGTAGCCCAAAGGCCAAAATGGGCAAACTTGCAATGTATTCGATGGTTAAGTACTCTAAAACCAGATTTGCCCGAACAAAAAAATGCATACAATATACCCTATATATTAATTTATTATTAACCCTGCATTATAATTGTTTAAAAGCCCCTTAGATATTAATTTAGAATCCTCTATATTTAATTAGATTTACTACTGTACAAGGATATTTTATTGATTTGCCAGTATTTTCGTTTAGAGATTCCGGTAAACTCTTTGATGTTTCCTTTTATGTGTCCTACCAATTATTATTGGATTATTCACCATGGCAACCAACAACATGTTGTCGTGTCTTTGGCTATGCCGGATTAAGTGATATGACATGCTAACCTATAAAATTCTTTCTCTGTAATTAATATTACCTGATTAAGCTAATCATGTAAATGTAACTAACTAGAAAGTCGGGACACCACTGAAGAGTGTTTATAGAGCTGTTATCTTCCGAATAAACTCTTAAAGACCTATTTATATTTTACATCGATAGCAGTCAATATTAACCCTTATCTTATTTTCAGTCTCATAATGAAAGTTGTAAATTCTTGGCTATCTTCACGAACCCTGGCTAACAAGTTGAATCAGCAATACAAAATTGGGTTTAATTATTTATTTACTAAATACCTAAACTATTTACACAGAATTACAAATACACAGAATACAAATGATGTCATACAGAAAACGTCCCTGGTGGACGGAACCTGTATGATGGCTGGTTACACAAAGGAAAGGGGGTTGGGCTTGAATGAAAGAGCGGGAAGACTTAGGAACAAAGAAACAGCAGCTATGCTATCGTAAATACATTATCTTCTGCATTACTAAATTACCGCCCATTTGGAAAAGGAAAATGCAATAAATATTTACTCTGAGCTGCGCTTCGGTATATTGGTCGTAGATGCTGGCCGGGTTGGCCAACAGATCTTCCTGTCCTCGAAAGAATGTCTCTGGTGGTAAATTGGATACGTGGTGGTATCTTCGTCTGTTTGTTAGACTGGATCCGTCGTCCGTCCTTTCCTAGCCCACGTCTACAGCGGCCGCTGCTAACTCAACGGCTAGGAAGTATCACTTCTGTAGTGAATAAGCGCAAAGTTCATACCATTCGCCACCAAAGCTCACGCTGAGGTTGGCTTAGTTCTGTACTTGATGTGTGTCCTTTTAACGTAGAGGCTGCAGACCTCACGTACTGGAACATGTGGTTATCTTTTCGTCAAAGGCTTATATAGTGGAGAGGGGGAAGGATGTGTTTCATCGTTTATAACCCGTCTCTTCACAGGGGTGGGCCACTGATCAAGCAGGGCACTTTCCTTATGAAAACCCAATTCTCTCATTTGGAAGCTAAAATTACATTTAATCTCCTAACAAACAATTTCAATATCAAACATTTCAATTGCATAACAATTCCATGTGACTCTGTTAACTAGAGGGTGTATACTTTCCCAGGTACAGTTTATGTTGTCCTGTCATCAATCATAATGTCTCAGATGACAACTGAACTGACATCCATACTCATTACGTTCCAAAGCATATTTCCAACTGGTTTTATTACCAAAATATGGTTCCTTTCCCCATTTGTTTGATGTTCCCAGACTCTCTATATTTAACACAGGCTATTCAGCAGTCCTTCAGTAGGGTCAGAAAGAGAGGGGAAGGGAGAAAGGTATTTATGGGGGGGGTCATAAACCTTACCCACAGGCCAACGTCATGACAATGTATTTCTTAGTTAGGATGGCTTTTGTGGAGATCAGACTGTTTTCATTTGATATTTGTGCGTTTTTGACCAAATGTAAGTCAGAACAAATACTTATTTCACTTTTATTATATTCCTGTTGCTATTGTTATACATAAACACAATAAATGTGTATGTAGAGGGGTAACTTTCTTCACCAGTTCTCTTACCATTTTGTACAATTGTGTTATTTACACCAACCTACCAGTTGGTGTAACTGTAATGTTAATTCTCTTGAGAGGAATTATGGTGTGTTATTTTTGGCTATTCTCATTGTCCTGTTGGTTTTGTCAGACTGCACAGTAGCCTAATAAACATGTGCATTTTGAAATAGTTTTATGTTTTAAATCGAATTTCTGAATTCAATCGCTTTATTGTTGAATTATCTAAGGCTCCTTTCTCTTCTCTGTGCTGGAGTTATTTTAAGAATAAAGTAGGCTAATGAAGGCAACAAATGGTTGCTTACTGGAACACCCAAAGTCATCCAACTGTTATAATAGGATTTGAAGCAATAGCCTACCCGCGTGTGGTCAACTATTCCAGCACAGTTTCATGCTGCTCTGAGAAAAGCATGGGGACTGGTCTTGATAAATCAATGAGATTTTATTTTCACTGAATCTCCATTTGGGTATTGGTTAGCTTACAATTATGGTGTGGAAATATTAGGATTATTTTACGGAACTCTGAGGGTTTAGTTTGAGTTTTTCTTGGAATAGAAACACCATAATATTAATGAAATGAATTAAGTTACATTTCTTAAAATCAATCCCATATACTATGATCTTACAAAAAAGGTTTTAAATTCTCTCGTACAGCCAATATTGAAAACAGTCAAATGCTTCTCAAAGATGCCCTCTGGTGGTCAAACTAGCACTAACTAGCATTAATGGTAACAATGGCTGACACTTAAATAACATGTATTGTATTCTGTGGCAGAACACAAGCTGTGCTGCAGTATGACGCAACTTCTAAAGGATGATCCAGAGTAAATTACATTTATTGGACATGATTTAGAAAGGCACACACCTGTCTATATAAGGTCCCATAGTTGACAGTGCATGTCAGAGCAAAAACCAAGCCATGAGGTCGAAGGAATTGTCCATGGAGATCCGAGACAGGATTGTATAGAGGCACAGATCTGGGGACAGGTACCAAAACATCTCTGCAGCATTGAAAGTCCCCAAAAACACAGTGGCCTCCATCATTCTTACATGGAAGAAGTTTGGAACCACCAAAACTATTCCTAGAGCTGTCCACCCGGCCAAACTGAGCAATTGGGGGAGAGGGGCCTTGGTCAGGGAGGTGACCAAGAATGTAATGATCCCTCTGACAGAACTCTACAGTTCCTCCTTGGAGGTGGGAGAACCTTCCAGAAGGACAACTCCCTCTGCAGCATTACACCAATCAGACCTTTATGGTAGCGTAGTAAGACGGAAGTCACTTCTCAGTAAAAGGCACATGACAGCCCACTTGGGAATTCTCTGGTCTGATGAAACCAAGATTAAACTATTTGGCCTGAATGCCAAGCTTCACGTCTGGAGGAAACCTGGCACCATCCCTACGGAGAAGCATGGTGGTGGCAGCATCATGCTGTGGGGATGTTTTTCAGTGGATGAAAACCTTTTCACCTTCCAACAGGACAATGACCCTAAGCACACAGCCAAGATAACACAGGAGTGGCTTCGGGACAAGTCTCTGTATGTCCTTGAGTTGCCCAGCCAGAACCTGGACTTGAACCCGATCGAATATCTCTGGAGAGACTTGAAAATAGGTGTGCCACAACACTCCCCATCCAACCTCCCAACCTCTTGAGAGGATCTGCCGAGAAGAATGGGAGAAACTCCCCAAATACAGGTGTGCCAAGCTTGTAGCGTCATACCCAAGAAGACTCAATGTTGTAATCGCTGCCAAAGGTGCTTCAACAAAGTACTGAGTAAAGGGTCTGAATACTTATGTAAATGTGACATTTCCGTTTTTTAGTTGTTGAATAAATTAGCAAAAAAATCTAAAAACTTGTTTTTTCTTTGTTATTATTGGGTATTGTGTGTAGATTGATGAGAATAAGGCTGTAACGTAACAAAATGTGGAAAATGTCAAGGGGTCTGAATACTTTCCAAAGGCACTGCATGTTAAGTTGCTAATTGTGCTGACTGACTTATTGACTGGAGACATGCAAGCAGAAAATACAACATTTGTGATTTAGTGACAATCATGTAAAAAAAGAGAGCAGAGTTAAACCTGCCAAGACATGCCATTATACAAGTTGAAGCCTTTTAAAAGCAGCTTAGTAAAACGCCAGCTATCAGATTTGAGATGTACAGTACATGGCAAGTTTTGGGAAGCTAAAGTTTGTACAGGGATGTATTAAGTAAATCTCTGCTTACAAGCCAATGTAATTAAGAGCCACTAAGGCACTTGAGTGACGATGCCAAAGAGTGAGGCTTCTTAGGTATTACAGTCCCCAGTTTAATCAAGTCATTGCGTTTCTACTGTAAATACCAGAACATATTCTCAAACCTAATGAACTATTGGTCATATTATCTGTCCTCTTACCTCCAAAGTAGAGGTTGTCTCCTGCGTCCATGTGGTCCGCCAGCTCAATGGTTGAGGACGGCTCATTGTCCAGAGTCATGGTGACCTGGAGACTTCGGGAGCTGAGACTCACGGAGTGCCACAGTCCATCATTCACTCTGTGACCTGTGGAGACAGCAGGGTGTAGGTTCTGGGTGATTTGGAGACTTTAAAATACACTATCAATCTCTGCACATCACTGTTATTTTACCATAGCAACTACACTGTTATAAAAACAATTTATGAAAACAATGTCCAGTACAGTTTTATATTTAGATATACAATCTGTTTGTCTGCAACAAACCTCTGCATTCACTCTGTTGCTCTCGCAGATGTTGACTTTATGGATCTCCCTCCACACTACACACACATTTCATATAGTTTCCCTTACATTATCAAATAAACAAAGGATCACCCACAACCCCCATCTGTTGTGTTTGTAGTTCCATTTTGAGAAGGAACCAATGGTAAACCTCAGTGGTATAATCTTTGGTTTTTGATTTAATTAAGCTCAGGCGTTTACAGTGAAGGGCATCCAAGCTCTGTGTGTGTCTGCTCTGTCTACAATCCCCTCTGTGCTTGCCATCTGCTTGCACGGTTGCAGGCTAGGAGAATTACAATGGAATGTAATTAAATGTGCTAGATTTCAGGCAGTAAATTGTTTGAAACAAACAAAAAAGCACACCTGGTTCAAACATTGACTCTGAAAAGCCTCCAACATGCAACAGATGGAGGACGACCTCGGATTGTTACTGATAACATCTTGATTATGTTGCAGTGAGTGAGATCAGTGTCAAATGAGCACACAGACACAGACACAGAGACGGGTCAAACATAACTCTGTCTGTCTGCTATGTCTTGCTAAGCATGTAAAAATAACTAAATCCAACTATATGGAATCCCACCTCCATGCATATTTCATCTCCCCATTGTTATTAAAAAATGGACAAAACCAAATGCTCATCTTTGTGTGTGACAGACCTGGGTTCAAATACTATTTCAGGCATTTCAATTACTTGTCAATACATTTCAAAACAAGGATTCAGATAACCTTGATTTGAAAAACAGACATTTTTCTCAATACATTGCATTCAATGGGAAAAAGACGAGTGTCACAGGGTGGATGTTTATGACATACATTGCATTCAATGGGAAAAGATGAGTGTCACAGGTTTGACGTGTATATCAATACATTGGAGTCAATGTGGAACAATTAGTGACACAGTGTTGACGCTTATGTCAACGGGAAAAGATTAGTGTCACAGGGTTGAATTTTATGTCAATACATTGCAGTCAATGGGAAATGATGAGGGTCACAGGGTTGATTCCTAAGTGAATACATTCCACTCAATGGGGGAAGATTAACATCACAACATGGAAGCATAGAGAAAGGCATCACAGACATGAACCCTCCTCTCTCTGTCTCCTTCTCTCTCTCTCTCTTATCTCTTTCTCCCTCCCCTCTGTCTATCTCTCTCTTTCCACCCTCTCTCTTTCACCCTCTCCCTCTATCTCCCTCCTTCTTTCACTGCACTGAAGTCCACAAGTGAAGGGAAAAGGTGAGAGGAGGAGAGCGTGTAGATGCAAGAAGGAATTATACATTGAGCAAGTGATCATGCTGTTTGTATGTGGCTGCTATGAATTGTGTTTGCGTGTGATCAGCGGTGTATTCATTCCGCCGATTCTAGGGCTGTCCCTGACTAAAACAAATCTTGGTCGACCGGGAGTCGTCTGTTTTTGGTCAAAATCAATTATGTGTATTTTTCCATATATAGACCCACCCTATGTTTGAATAGAATTAACTATATGTATGTTACCTGAGCATGTCTAATGCTTTAAGCACTGCGATTTAAAAATTAAGACACAAATTACTAGAGTGAGCCAGAGATCAATTCAGAGAGATCAATTCCACCAGAAGACAAAAACCTGTTCCCGACCCTCCTGCTTCTGCTGCATGCTGCTGCTGGCCTTATGCTCCTGAAGTTGCCGGTAATAAGCTACACCAGCGGTCGGCAACCTTTCACATTTGGAGTGGCAAGTTATCATACCATTTCTATTGCTCTGCGTGCCAGTTATGATTTTCATATTCACATTTTCATGGAACAGATTAATTTCATGTGTCATGTGGTTATTCAAAATGATTTCTAAATGAAAATTATCCAGATCTAAAAGTAACTTCTATTGCCATTGCCAGTATGTAAAAAATGGCCTACATGAAGCCAACAAATAAAAACATTGCAGGTAGAAAATATCCTGATAAAAATGAATATCCTATAAATCACATTGGATATGCATGGCCTGTCTGCAAGGAACTTGAAACATTGCATCAGCCATTAACTTGGTCTGCCCCAAAGCTCCTGCTAGCAAACTTGCAACATTGTATAAAATATTCTGGGCCCTCAGAGTTTCAGGTACCAGTGAGCTCCCGGAAAGACAGACACAGCTGTAGGCTATTTGCCCAAGGGATAAGAAGTAATCAGGTAGGCCTTTTTTTATGACGTTTCACCGGATCAGAGCATTACATTTTTTTCCCCTTTCATGCTGAGTAATTATTGAAAGGGAGAGAGCTGGAAAGACTTTTCAAATATGCTAGGTTGAGGAATAATTCTCATTCTCAATGGATGTAAAAACAGACTTGTTTACTTGCTGTTTGAGGGGAAGAAAAATGGTGAGTTAAGACAATCTGAAATAGTATCAGATCCCCAAATGGGCACATTTATAAGCCTACATTTGCGCGCAGGCCAGGTAGCCTAGGCCTATTTCTATGCGTAAACAGGTGCGTGTTCTTACTCAAGACTGACAGGAACGCTCCAAACAAAAGACAATTAATACTTGTAAATGGAATGAAATAAACCAAAACTTTTTTCTCACAAGTGTAGCCTAGGTTGTGCGCTCCGCAAATAATGTGTCCACTCCTACAAACACAACGGTAAGACTGCAATAACAATATATTGAATGCATTAACAGAAATTACCGTAACCAAACAAACATTGTAGATTAGAAATGATGGTAAATAATGGTAAATGTACCACTGGTAATACTGGTGAGCCACCCCCGCGGCCTCCACAATGGATTAGTCCTCTCAGACAGGCCTGAATCCAACAAGTGTCTCGTGTGCCATATCTATATTTTTTTAATATTTGCAACTGCTTCACTAAAAGAATCTTGGTCGACCAACAGCCTATCGATCAAACAATCGACCAGTCGACTAAATGGGGTCAGCCCTAGCAGATTCTGTTGAAAAATGTTTCTTAAGTGGAAGCAAAAGGAACGTGGATAAACATATCTGACTTTTTACAATAGAAACTATCATTTCAAACTGTTGGACTAATGATTACACCCTAGATCAGCTAGATGCAGGCGGGAGTGTGCAAGGCGGTATTGAATGTGTCACTGTCTATCACCTTGATTACTCTCATTTTTCTCTCAACCTGTGCACCTATGTTGTAAACTTTCATTCATAGGCTAGGTTGTAGCAACTTCATGGTTGATTTAGGGAAAATGTAAGTATCATGTAGTAGCCAATGTTACACTGAGCTGGGTGGAATATGAATGACAGTCATCCAATATGCTGTAATAGAAATAAGGCTGTGCTCATATTGCCCTCCCTGATCTTAAACGGCACCGACCGCCACTGCGGTTAGGATAGGGTAAGGGTTGAGCTGGGAGTGGAGATGAAGCTAGGGTTAGGGTTAAGGCTTAGAGTTAATGTGACATCGAGTTAATGCGCTTTTGAGTGACATCGGGAGAACGGTTGAGACTAGAAACAAAATTTGTTGAACAGACGCTCCCGATGAACGCAAGCCTACATATGACCATGTGCAATTAATTATTCACAGTGAAAACTTGGTCCACAGTGAGCAAGGCTTTTCTTTCAAAGAAAAACATTACCTACAGCCCCCACATAACTATGACGGCCCATTGACTGCGATTGAGCTAGCTAAATATCTGAGGCTCGCATCCGACCCTAACCCGCTAATATAGAAAATGTGCTGTTGGCTGCAGTCAGAGACGACATAACCATTTTTTTGACAGCGGGGTACATGTATTTGATATTTGGTATTTGATAGTCAACTTGTCTATAATTAGATACACGCAGCTTCTCATCTGTCATTATATGTTGCCCTAGAATACTGAAATAAACCTTTGCTCACCAGAATAATATCATAAATTTATAGAATAAATGCTTCAATCAAGTTGACATCGGTAAAGTTTTCTCTGTCATCCCTGCTTCGTTTGCAGAGCAAAGCCATTTAAGGACCGGGGAGAAAATGCAATAACACAAAACAAATTGAAATATTTTCTGTGTAAAATTTCCAAATGACATGAGTTTGACCAGTTGTAAGGAATTATAAAGCTGTAAAAACTGTTTAAAGGCACAGTCAACTAGAGTATGTAAACTTCTGACCCACTGGAATTGTGATACAGTGAATTAGAATAATTAGAATAATCTGTCCGTAAACAATTGTTGGAAAAATGACTTGTGTCATGCACAAAGTAGATGTCCTAACCGACTTGCAAAAACTATAGTTTGTTATTAACAAGACATTTGGGGAGTGGTTGAAAAACGAGTTTTAATGACTCCAACCTAAGTGTATGTAAACTTCCGACTTCAACTGTACATTTGATATATAATTTACTGCAAGAAGATTAAGCCTATGTGAGAGGATATAGACCTACAGTCAGTCTCCAGATTTAATTTTCCATTTAACCCATCTGAACAGTAGGCTAAAGTTCCATTGACGTGCCATAGGCGTATTCGAAGTCCCCGTCTTGTGACTGTCAAATGTGTATTCTTTTACCACTTCCCAAACTCTCAATTTCGCAGCTTTTTTCTTATTGAATTAAACTCCGACATTATCCTTTTTGCCTCAGTGGATCGACTAACCTTTTGGACCAGTTCCCAAAAGCATTTGGCGATTGGCATTTGGCGATTGGCGTGTAGGCTATTTGGCACGCATG